>NC_062569.1:5709250-6014625 GCF_022837055.1 Prionailurus viverrinus | reverse complement strand
GGGACACACTGATTTCCTGGTCTGTGGACATCCAGCTTGAGGCGGCTGCAGGCAGCAACTTCACGGAGCATTTGTTCCAAAGGCTCCCTGTCACCATGGTAATAACCCAGAAGCCTTTCAGGCTGGCGCTGTGCACGTGGCCTGCATCCATCCCATCTGGGGTGGGAAACTGTCACCATGGAAACAGCTTCCCACACCTTAACAGAGGGCTGCCTGGCAGACAGGGGGTCAGGGTGGAGGGGCTGGGGGAGCCCAGCTGGGAGCAGGACGTACCTTGGCCAAGCTGGCAGTAAAGAGCACACACTCAAAGAGCTGGCCCATCCTCTGGAGGAACTCATCCACGTGGGGCCGCTTCAGCACATACACCTGCAACGGCAGCAAACAGCAGGCTGGTCAGTCATGGCAGCTGCTGGGGTGGCCTGGGCCCAACACCCACGCAGGAAGAATTCCTTAAAAGGGAACTGCTTGCTGTCCCCAGCTCTATGGGTGGGGGGGACACCCCAACTGTATGAGGGCTACACAGTCAGATGCGGCACGTTCGGCCGCACACACACTCCTCAGACCGGGCTCCCGGTCTGAGTCTGGTGCACCCTCCTCTGAAGAGGGAAAGGGAAGCTGACCGCGGTACTGGGGGTCTTAGGGCTTTTCAGAACCAGTAAGTAGAGGGGTTGGGCCGTGTTTGTGCGAAACGGCTCCCTCTCTCACCCGTGTTTCTCGGTACGTGTTGTGGGTCAGGCCCTATGTGGACACAGGCTACGGCCCAGGGGCCGTCCATTCGGACGTCCAGGCCCGACCCAGTGTCTGGCAGCTCTGGGACAAGCGGCCACCTCGTACCCTCGACTGGAACACCTCTCTCGCCAGGAAGGCCTGGGGTGGGAGCGCAGGCCCAGCAAAGAGGCGAGAGGTGCCTTCCCTGTCAGTGTGGGAAGCCATCCACTTGACGCCACAAAGGTGACTCTACTTGAGCTCGGTACAGAAATAGACTTTGGGGGACGTGACGCCAGCCTACTCCCAGGGCCCCCATCAGGAGGGGCCTCCAGGCAGAGGGGGGCAAAGAAGAGGCTTTCCTGGAGTGGCTGGGTGGCTCTGTGCTCCTGACTGGGGAACCTGAACAAATCTGAGGAGACCAGGGAAATGGGAGACAAGGCGAAGCTGGTGAGAGAAGATAGGGAAGGTGGGAGGAGGGAAGAACTAATTAAAACTTGAATAAATTCCATGTGAAATTAGCCACTTCCCTAAAATAAATCAAACTTATTAAAATTCAATTCAGCTCATATTCACGGAGCCCCAGCTCTGTGCTCAGCCTGAAGAAGTTACAAAAATGAACAAAACACAGGCCTTGCCCTTGAAGAGCTCACAGTCTAGAGCAGATACAAATAAGAACAAATCAAAATGAGCACGCATATCCAAGTTGCAGTAGAGAGATAAATGAAGGACAATGAACTCCCCTCTCAAGGGGAAGGAATCACAGAAGGTAACATCTGGCCTGGGCCTTGCAGGATGAACGAGAGTTCACCAGGCGGGTAAGGATGAGAAGCAAGCTTCCAGGCAGAGGAAGCAGTAGGAACATGAGACCTGGCCTGAAAGTACCTGGGTGTGAGAGCAAGGCCAGAGCCCTTCGTGACCAGCCCTTTAGAGACGGGGGATAGACGAAGGGGCTAAAGAGGAAGTGTGAAAGGCAGGTCAGGGGGAGCACAGGTGAGGCCGTGAATGGCAGATGTCGCCAGCCGTCTATCCCACGGAGTCACAGAGGGGGGACGGGGCTCTGTACCACACAGGGGATGCGTGCATGGCAGAAGAATTCTGCACAGAGCCAGGACTCGGTGGGAAACTTGTGGCCCACTGAAAGACTGGGGTAAGCACGGTCTGTGGCCGCGGGTGGAGTGAAGGGCCAGAGGCCTGGCGGGGGTGCCAGCAGGGCTGTGAGGAGCTGGGAGGCTGGGCTGGGGCTGGGGCAGGGCTTGTGGCTGCAATAGCTCCAGGCCCCTACTCTGTCCATGAGGCTCCTCGGTGCCAGGGAATGGGTGCGGCCTGTGGTCCTCAGTCCCCTTGGGAATGCTGCTTGGAAAGCAAGCTTTGCTACATGCAGAGGGCAGGAGACTGATTTGGGAACTCTGGTGTTGGTGCCTCTGGCAGAGAGGAAGGTCCTGGGCCCGGATGCCGGCGTCCAGGCCCGCGTCCGCGTGCAAGTAACCAAGAATAGGCCCATCGGGACCTGCACAGCCTATCCTGGATTACTTGAACGAGGCCACGGCCTTCGCCAGGGCCTTGGTCCTCCTCTTGGCGCCTGTGGCTTCATTCCCTCAGGAGAGAGGGTTTCTGATCCCACCCCTGGGACCCTGGAGTATCTATCGCCATATGAATCACAGTACAGTCTGGAGGGAGGCTGGGGGAGCCGGGGTGGCTCCTTTGAGAGTGGGCTGGCCGTCGCAGGTCAGGCCCTGAGGGTCATGCTCACAGTTGCAAGGTAAGAAGGAAGGATTAATTTCTCTCCTAATTCCTGCCATGCCAGTGGGCAGCCTCTCCTTTGTCTCCTTATTTTGTAGCAGAAGCCAAGGTAATAAATGAAGCCTTAACTGCTTCTCAGATGCTGAGTTAATTCAGTTGGTGCTTTTGCAAATGTTAAATGCCCAAGCGCCTGTCTTTTGGCTCCCTGCTGGCTTTTAAAAGCATGACATGTGGAGACACTAGAAATAAAGCTGCCTTTCCAAGGGCCAGCTTCCTGGCAAGACCTCCTGCCTGGGAAGGGAAGGGACCAGGGTATCAGGAAAAGAGCCATGGGCCAGGAGGCAAAAGACTGGAAGTCTCATTTGAATTCTTTCCATGATGTGACCTTGAATCAACCCTTTCTCTGGCCGAGCCTCAGTTTCTCCATCTGGACAACGACACGGTCAGACCAGCTGATTTCCAAGACATCAACTCTGACACCCTGTCCTCAAGGGCCAAGGAAACTACTGGTGTTGTTAAGGAAAGACATCCTGTTATGGCTCAAGCACCAAGAGAGATTTTCCTTCCTGGGATATAAACACAATCAGGCCAGAGACTCTCCCTTTAAGACCCTGGGTCGACAAGAAGTGGGTCACACCATCCCCGTGGAAAACCTTACAAATCGCCCCTACTCCTCCTCAACTTCCAAGGCTAGGAGTTTTCCCACAGTGTTCCAGTATGTTCATAAATGAAGCTATTCCTGGAGAAGCTTCATGCAGATAAGGGGAAAAAAACCCATCAGAACAAAGATGCGTGCCAATTAACTAGGGCATCTTTATTCAAAGTTGTCTCCTGATCCAAAAACACACATCCTTTTGGTTGGGATTTTACTAAAGATCCACTGGAGAACATGATGTAGGAGTGACAAGATCAGTCTGGAGTGGCAGGTATTGGAAATTGACATCTCTTCCCAACATCCCACCATAAGTGGGTACTTGTGGCATTTTCCTTTTGCCTGCTAGGAGAGTAGCCGAAAGCCATTACATGAGGAAGTTAATTAGACCATCAAGATAGGCCAGTGGGGGATATGGAAACTTCTAAAAGTCTGAATCAAATCAAAGAACTATTCCAACTTGCAACCACATCTACTATCTACAAATGGATTATAGTTTCCCTTATACACTCAATATAAAGTAAATGCATCAGTGAAAAAAAGAAAGCAGGAAATCACTGTATTTATTTTACAAAGCTTGCTCCCTTTTGATTCAGTAATAAAAGTGTTGATGAAATGGGAATTTAGAATTAAGTTCATAGGAAACGTAATTACCAAAAAATGCTAATTGCAGCTCAGATTTAGCTTTGATTTCTTACCTGATGTATAGTTCCATCGATTTCAACCGGAACAATAAAATCAGCATTACTAATGGGCTAGAGAGAAAAGAAATTATAATTAATATATCCGAAAGAACAAAATAAAATTGGAAACTTTAGAAAGAATAAGGTTTGCCTGGACCAATGTTTTTATTATTGGAAAAAACAGCTAAACATGTTTTTTTTAATGTTTATTTATTTTTGAGAGAGGCAGAGAGAGAGAGAGCAAGCAAGCAGGCACGAGTGGGGGAGGAGCAGAGAGAGAGGGAGACACAGAATCCAAAGCAGGCTCCAGGCTCTGAGCTGTCAGCACAGAGCCCAACGTGGGGCTTGAACCCATGACCCGTGAGATCATGACCTGAACCGAAGTTGGACACTTAACCGACAGCCACCCGGCTGTCCCTGGAAAAAAGTTTTAGGTGAAGGATGTTGAAGTATGCTTTGATTCCTTAAAATAAGCACAAGCAGGAAAGCACATTTTTTTCTGTTCTGAATATCGTTAAACTTTCAGCATCTCGGTCCAACCTCTCTATCATCTCCCTGGCCTAAACAACAAAGGTAAGGCAGCCTGGCCAGAGAATGGGGCTCCTTAGAAACTCCAGTTCTCGCCTAGAGCCCTGCCACGTGGTGTGGAACCAGTACTGGCCACCAGGGGGAGGAGGTGAGAGCCCAGTGGTCCCAGAGGACTTGCGACTTGGGGGGAAACTGATTTGTATTGGACCCACGGATGTAAGCTGCCCCGTGATGGGCTGCTGGGCAGGAGATGCTGAGCACAGGACACAAAGCAGGGCCACAGACGTGAGGTGAAATCCGAGGCCACAGGCCACGGCCTCGGCTCCTTTCCCTCTGGACCTTTGTTTCTCCTCTCTTCCACAGCTGCGGTAATGGGTCTGATGTGTGTGCCCATGGCTCCATCTGGTCCTGAGCAGCAGTGATTTCCTCCTTGCCTGGCACCGTCTCCTGCCCTGGGCAGTGGGGAGAGCCGGCCCACCCTGGATTGCTCTGTTCTAAGTAACACAATACCCAGCACAGCCACAAACTTAAGCCTATTTGAAATAAGTCTTTGACAATACTAATGATACTTAAAATGCAAACATGATTATTTCGGCAGTCCTCGTGTGAATCAATACCAGGTTTAACATGAAGTTCTAAATGGAAGTCCGCAAATGAGGTAGCAACTACTCCAATGAACAGGCCCAAGAGACTCAGAACACAAACCCCTGGGACAAATAGGAGAGAGACAGAGGGAAGACAGCACGTGTGCGGTGGCTATTGGGCAGGGATGCGGACAGGGGTGTGCAGGGCAGAGTCTCTGGTCAGAATCTGAACTGGGGTCTGCTTTTATTAAGCCCATCATCATACATACATGCATTGTTCTTTGCTAAGTAAACAGAAAATACTAGATCACAGAACCATTGCTAAGCACTCAATAGAGTACCTGAAGCTTAAGATTACAGTTTATTCACTCTTGTGGTTGGAAGGCCACGGATGAGTTCAGTATTTTATAATTCCACAACCAAAATACAAAATCATGAAGGAAGAAACTCTAACAAGGCATTATTAGATTGCAAAATCATATTCCATAGAGTATATTAAAAGAGAACAACCATTCCCCAGCTCAAATCAAGCCTCAGCCTCGGTTTCTTCTTACATGCTATGTAAAGGACGCCATGCCAAGCCACGGTTCTTAACCTGGGTCTAAGAGGCTCTGTGTGAAACAGTTGTATGTTTACAGTTGTATGATCTCAAGAGAGGTCACAGCTTTCAGATTCTCCAAGGCCTCTGAAATGCCCCAGAACATTAAAAACTGTACAATAAAGGCAGTTGCCAGAGGGAAGGTGGGTGGAAGGATGGGTGAAATAGATAAAGGAGATTCAGAGCACACATACCTGGCCTTTGGCTCCCTGAGCAGCGCCATGGCAGTGGGCAAGAATAAGCACCTTGTGAAAGGTGGCAAAAAGGCAGCCACGAAGAAAGTGGTCGAACCATTTTCTAAGAAAGATTGGTAGGATGTGAAAGCACCAGCTACATTTAATATAAGAAATCCTGGAAAAACAGTAGTCACGAGGACTCAAGGAACCGAAATTGCATCTGATGGCCTCCAGGGTCGTGTTTTTGAAGTGAGCCCTGCTCATCTGCGGAATGATGAAGTTGCATTTAGAAAATTCAACCTAATTACTGAGGACGTTCAGGGCAAAAACTGCCAAACATCCATATGCCATGGATCTTTCCTGTGACAAAGTGTGCTCCATGGTCAAAAAATGGCAGACTATGATTGAAACTCATATTGATGTCAAGACTACTGATGGTTACTTGCTTTGTCTGTTTTGTGTTGGTTTTGCTATTAAAAAAAAAAAAAAACAATCAGATTCAGAAGATCTCTTACACTCAGCACCAACAGGTCCGCCGAGTTCAGAAAGAGATGGTGGAAATCATGACCCGAGAGGTGCAAATGACTTGAAAGAACTGGTCAATAAATTGATTCCGGACAGCATTGGAAAAGACACAGAAAAGGCTTGTCAGTCTATCTATCCACCCCATGATGTCTTCATTAGAAAACTAAAAATGCTGGGGCACCTGGGTGGCTCAGTCGGTTAAATGTCTGACTTTAGCTCGGGTCATGATCTCAGGTTTGTGAGTTCGGGCCCCGCATCGGGCTCTGTCCTGACAGCTCGGAGCCCGGAGACTGCTTCCGATTCTGTGTCTCCCTCTCTCTGCAACCCCTCCCTTGTTCGCACTCTCTCTCTCTCTCTCAAAACTAAATATTAAAAAAATTAAAAAAAAAAAAAAGAAAAGAAAAGTAAAAATGCCGAAGAAGCCCACGTTTGAATTGGAAAAGCTCATGAAGCTTCATGGTTTGAAGGTGGTAGTTCTGGAGAAGTTACTGGGGATGAGACCGGTGCTAACGTTGAATGAGCTGATGGGTAAGAGCCTGTAAGAATCTGTTTAAAATTCAGACATTTAATGGTGACAAATAAAAAATCTCCTTTGTGATGAAAAAGAAAGAGTACATGTATCTTGATGAGCACTGAGAAATGTATAGAATTGTTGAATCACTGTGTCGTGTACCTGAAACTAATATAACCCTGTATGTTAAGTATATTTGAATAGCGCCCCCCCACCCCCCGCCCCTACAATAAAGGATATTCTGCTTGCAAATACAGGCAAGCCAGGGAGGGAAGAAATGAAGAGACGCTGTTCACATCAGCTTCTGTATAATGCTCTTTGAGCAGGCCTTGGAGACATCAGGGGCTGTTAAGGTCCTGCCTTTGGAGTCAGGAACCCTCCATAGCCTCGGGCAGTCTGGTCAGCATTGCCCACACTCCCAGAGCCTGGGAGGAAGCTGTCCAGGCTGAAATGGCAAAGAACCCCTGCTCCAAAGGGCTTTCCTCCAGAGGCCTTTGAAAAGTCCTGAGCAGCTTGCCCACAGGGGAGAAAAAGCTTCCAATGCTGTTGAGAGCTGAGCTGGGACATAAGGTCATGGCAACCAGGGGACCAATCCTGGAAGGGCCCTCAGGGTGCTGGGGAATGAGGTGGTACCTCCAGGCCCCAGTGGCCTGTCTCACTGCTACAGTACGTGTGTTACCTCCTCTACTCTCCCAAAGGACTCACAGACAACCGCCTGGCCTTGTCCTATCAAGGAAGGCTTCTGTTTAGTGAGAAGCAGGCATAAGGAAGGATGTTTCTGACAGAAAGTTCTTCAGGTAAATTTGATGGCTCTTCCAACGTCCCCTGCAATGGCCAGGGAATGACTGGTTCACGTGAGACACCCCCCACGCCCCCCAACCATGGAGGGTGCCTTCTTCATATCTCTCCGCAAAGTAAGGGGTGTCACGGGTTGGGGTACAAGGAGGAATGGGATCAAACTGGCCAGTGATAGTGGAGCAGCTCATCTCCAGAAGCACCCCAAGAAAAATAGGACCAGGACCCTACTTCTTCCTTCCAACACACAGATACCCTATTTTTAAGCTTTTTCATCATTTGCCTCTATCTATCCATCTTCCTTCCTTCCTTCCTTCCTTCCTTCCTTCCTTCCTTCCTTCTCTCTCTCCCTCCCTCCCTTCTCTCCCTCCCTTCCTCCCTCCCTCCTTTCTTTCTTTTTCTTTTCTTTCTTTCTTTCTTTTCTTTCTTTCTTTCTTTCTTTCTTTCCTTTCTTTCTCTCTCTCTCTTTTCTTCTCTTTTCTCTTTTCTTTTCTTTTCTTTTCTCTTCTTTTCTTTTCTTTCAGTAGGCTTTACACTGGGCCTGAACTCACAACCCTGAAATCAAGACACGAGCTGAGACCAAGAGTTGTATGCTTAACTGACTGAGCCACCCAGGCACCCCTCATCATTTGCCTCCTTAAAAAAAAATTTTTTTTTGATGTTTATTTATTTTTGAGAGAGAGAGAGAGTGACAGAGGACAAGCAGGGAAGGGGCAGACAGAGGGAGACACAGAATCGGAAGCAGGCTCTAGGCTCTGAGCTCTCAGCACAGAGCCTGACGTGGGGCTCGAACTCACAAACCGGGAGATCGTGACCTGAGCTGAAGTCAGACGCTTAGCCTACTGAGCTATCCAGGTGCCATGTCATCTGCCTCTTTAAAAAATTTTTTAAAATTTATTATTAAGAGACAGAGAGACACAGAGTGTGAGCAGGGGAGGGGCAGAGAGAGGGGGAGACACAGAATCCGAAGCAGGCCCCAGGCCCCGAGCTGTCAGCATAGAGCCCGACGCGGGGTTCGAACCCACAAACCGCGAGATCATGACCCAAGCCGAAGTCGGTCGCCTGACCGACTGAGCCACCCAGGTGTCCCTCATTTGCATCTTTTAAAAAACCTGTCTCATTTCAAAAAACGGAGAGATGGTTCATGAAGTCATTTCTGAATGGCGTAGCCACAGCCATTTCCCCACGGAGGCCCTTTGGTAATTTGTAACTTGTGCTGGCATTCTGGCAGGGAGGGGATGGAGAGAGGAACGAGGTAGACACGAGACCGAGACCGTCCGATGCTCCCTGTGACATCGCTGCAGCCCCGCCCCCTTCAGGAGGGAAGTCATACGGTGGACGGATCCTCATTCAGCTATGAAGCTTGTAAAAAAAAAAAAAAAAAAAGCCCAGCTACCTCCTGTCATGAAAAAGCTCACAACAAATGGCTGAACCTGCTCGGAGGCCGTAACTCTGGAAGTCTTCTTCAGGGTTGGACATCTTTCAAAAATTGGTCTGGGGAAACTTCCAAGACAGCAGGTTGCTTGACAGTTTTAACAGTGCCTCCCCTGCCCCTTCCAATAAGACACACAGCACTCTAGCTACCTTCACAAACACACCGTGGTGTCCTGGGGCACTGGCACATTGATCGCCTTTTGCCATCTGAGAAGTATTTCTGCAGGGGTTGGAGGGTTGGAAAACTCAAACCTCACAGGTAAGAATGGGGTCTCGGTGACACCAGCAGCCCAGCATTTCCCACCAAACTAAGTAGCTAGTATTTAACTACTCGAGTTAATGTTCACCGGAGGTGATAAGCAACTATTACTGGGATTTCTTCATGAACAGTGATGTCATCCTTTCTATTTTTCCTTTTCCAACACACTGTGGCCAAAATCACAAAGGTTATGGATTGCTTTTTATGTTGATTTACCTTAAATGAACTGTGCACCAATGTTTCATCTAAATCAATGACCACACATTTCTTTCCATAGTCAAGCACCGTCGCCTCTGGAAGGAGGTATTTAGCTGGTGGCTAAAGTGAAAAAAAAAAATCAGTATTATTACCTTTATGTAGAAGACATACCAACCAATCAATCCCCTTATCGCCGTATCATGTTGTCAGCGAGGTTACAAATGAGATCAGACATGTAAATGCCTGATTAAGCACATCATGGGAGGTTATTAAAAACAGTAGGACTACGTAGTTTACAACTGAAGTTTTAATAAATGATGTGCCGTTATCTGAATGGCTATTGGAGGGCCTCAGTTTTGGAACCAGACAAGTCAGGGTGTGAGTATCAGATCTGTCTCTTCTTGGCTGTGAATTGGGATAGTACTACCTGCCATGGAAGGCTGTTGCTCTCAGCTGTAACTGGTAAAATGCCCGGTGTTCTGCCTGGTATATACATGTGGCTACTGTTATTATTAAAATGGGCTACACAAAACAAATACTCAATTATATTAGCTATTCTAACTACACAGGCCCATTTCCTGGGGATCGTTTTTGTCTGAAGTTCCCTGTGGTATAGAAGTACATTTTACAGCTATACTGGAACCGTAGTGGTTTTTTGCTGGTTTGTTTTAACGACCACAATTTTCAGAAACTTGAAGAGGACCTATGGTCCACCAGCAAAGCGCAATCCAAAAGGACTTCCAATAATAGAAAACAGAAATAAAAGTGGTCCAGGTACAGGGCCCTGACTTGTGTCCACCCCACTGCAGTACTGAGTGAAGGTAGCACTTACCCCTTGGATCCTTAGTCTCTGGAGGTTATACTTTAATCCACATGGTGTTTGTGGATCAGAAAACCTATTTATGTCTTTGTAGTAGCTGACTCTAATCTTGTGGTAAAGAGGTTGTAAAGAGTTAATAAGCTGCTGGATATCGGCAGCCAAAGTCATTCGTGATTTAGAGTTTTATTTCTTTGGGTTTTGCCTCATTCTAGAAGTGATTCCAAGTACTTTAGTTTACTTTGTGGCATATTCCGTACCCAATGTTAACCAGCTAATTTTCTCTCCTGGAAGAAGGTCAAACTCTGTTCAATATTTAATGCAAAACAAAACACACACAAAAAAACTGTGTCCCTAGCCACTGAAGAACAGAAAATTTAGCTTATCAAAACAAACCCCAAAACAAAACAAGAAAACAATGAAATCAAGAAGTATTCCCTTTTGAATGGATTATCTCCTTTTTTGGAGGAGGGGAGACGGGAGGTTACAGTGAATATTAGTCAAGATCCAGGGTTAATTTTGGACTTTAGCTGGTTCACTAGTGAACGGAACACAGGAAGTCAACCGGGTAGGTCAATTTGCAAGCGTGACGATCAACTGGTCTAGGGCTGAGTGGTGATTCTAATTCGATAGGGGCTCTCTCCAGTGGGCGTTTCCTCCTGTCCAACATCATCTAGAAGAAAAAGCCTTCACGTCCTCCCAACTCCCTTGGCTCTAATTAAAGTTCACCAAGCAGTAGCACCGGGAGGAGATGCACCTTGGACATGGGACACGGGATTCAGGGTCCTAAAAAGGATTCTGTCTTTCACTATATATCAGCAAGCAAGCAGGGTGCTAGAAACATTACAATAAACTCGCAACAAGAAGTTTTATATTCAGTGTTTCAAAAAGGCAGAATATGGTGAGCTCTGTAAGTGAACATAATAAAGAGGGTTTGAGCTATTTCTGTTGTTTGGGCCATAGCAGAAAGCATGCTTGTGACCAGAATAAAATTTAATTTCTTATCACACGATTATGTAATAAAAACACATTCTCATTGTAAAGAATACAGACACGTAAGAGACAACTATTTCCTTTTCCCTGCTCCCCATTCCTCTCCCGGGTGCCTCTCTTTTCAGTTCGGTGCATGTCTGTCCAGTCTCTATGCATTTATATACTAAAACAACATTTAAACTTTATGTAATTGCTCGCCTGGGAAATAAGGCTCTAGGGATGGAAATGATTCCATCCCTAGCAGATCTGAAAACGTCAAAGATCTGCCAAAAGCGGCTCAGTTATTTTCCGGACCTGAGAATAAAAATTACTTTCTGAGCATATTTAACCCACACTTTGCAAGCACTCTCTGAGTTAACAGGACAGAAAAGACCTCAGGTACTACTGGAAGAGAGAGAAGAGGGAGAAGAGAGAGAAGAGGGAGGAGGGTGAGACTCCTCATAAGTAAGCTACTGATTTAGCATTTGTGCTGCAGAGAACAAGGCGGGGCTGGGGACAATGGGTAAGGAGGGTTCCATTAACCCTCAGCCCCGCTTCCTAAACACACACAGCTTCTCTGAGAGCTTGGCTTTAGATTAATGCAAATTCCTCAGACCACTGGTAAAAATTCTTCTGGACAGCTGTGTCCTTGGAACACGCAAGGACACTATATAGTTGCAATAGTGCTTTGGTACTTCAATTGATCTGTTCAGGTGATGCTTGAATTATTAACTAAAAACGTCCTGGGGCAAATTTTCTCCCAGGCCATCAAAAAACTGGAGAACAAGAGAGACACCAGTTACATCAAGAAGAGCCTTTTCATACAAACCTCTTGCTCCAAAGTACACGGAGGACACTGCCAGGGGGATGGAGAGGGTGAGGGTAGGGAGCAAAAATGTGGGGGGGGGGGGGCGGGGGGGGGAAGGAACCTTGGTTTGCCCTCTAAGATCTAGGAAGGGCATTCATTCCAGTTCTCTTCCTGGGAGAAGATCTGGAATTTTCCAACCTCGGTAGTGAACTGGCAGCCATGAATAGTTAACTCTCAGGTTCCCGGGGCACCCATCCCACTAACCCTCACAGGTCTTAGAGGCGGAAACGTTCTTGGCACACTAGATTGGGGTTTCTGCACATAAGAGTCCCAGGCTCACAGTCTGCACACTGTGCTCCCCAAGCCTCAGAGCTGAGGGCAGAGATCTCAGGGCTTCTGCGGGAGGAGGCGAAGGAAACTCTAGACCATTTTTAATCATAATCGTTCTGCCGATAGGTTCTCCATAAGGTTTGGTGGGAAAAAAGTACACTGCTGTTTACTAACAGGCTTAGGCACACAGAGCAGAAATGTAATTGCTAGAAAACTCATTTCTCCTCTTATTCTCCTCTCGCACCGTCGTGACTCAGCTACACTGTCAACCTTGCACCGTGAGCACCGTGAGCATCGAGAGTGAGATTCCTCCAAGAGCAGCAATGGGAGGAATCGGGTCACAGCCCCAGTCACATTCCGCATTCCTTGCTGGGGCCAAAGCATTTGAACTCTCACCTTCGGCCAAGGCCACCCAAACTTCAGGGGATTCTAAAGCTGGCCCTCTGCTTCTTTTCCTTATCCTTTACTACCTGACTTTTATTATTGGATAGCCCACGAGGCTTCCAATAAGATGTGTGGAGGGCCCCAAATCCCAGCTGACGGCTGGGCAACAAACGTTACTAAGCGGAATGTTGTAACATCAAGTCCAGATAAAAATGTCATTTTCAACAGGTGTACAAAAAGATGGATTAATCAATAAATAGTGTCGAGACATGTGACTTGCCACTCGGAAAAGGCAATAAAGCCGGATCACTACTTAACGCCTTACCCCAACGTGAATTCCAGATGGATCGCAGATTTAAGTGTAGAGATAAAACCATTAAAACGCTAGGAGAAAATATGGGTCACAGTCATAGAGTGGGGAGATCTTTCTAAGTGTGACATAAAAAACCAGGAGCCAGAAGGGATAAGATTAAACATCTGCCTGTATAAAATTAAACTTCTTTGTGGCCAAAATGATTATAAACAAGGCCAAGAGATATACCATAAATTGGGGGGAAAGCCCTAATTTCCTTGAAATTAAAAAGATAACAGTATAAACTCTAAAAGAAATGAATACGGAGGCAGGAAGACATATGGACAATAAACTTGTGAAAAGATGTTCATACTCATTCATAAAGAAATGCAAATCAAAGCAATGAATTGATACACTATTCTTTACTCGCAGATCAGCAAAAACTAAATATTTGATTATTGTCATTTCTGATCAGGGAATGGGCAATCCCACACACTCCTGGTGGGAATGTAAATTAGGCTTTCAGAGGACAACTTGGCTTTAATCCACCCAAGATGTAAGTTATATCCTTTGATCTAGCATTTCTACAATTAGGAACTGATCACAACAGATACTGTAACTCAAGTCCATAAGCATACGTGCACAGGAATATTCCTAAGAGAAGTATTAGCAATAGTTGAGAAGTAGAAACAAAGTCAATGCCATCAAGGACGAGTAAAACAATGAGGCAGATCACTGTGCACTGATATTTGGAAAGACGTTCAAAGTATATTGTTTAAAGCAAAAAAATACCTTGCAAAACTCTCATTTGTGTGAATACGGTTGTGTTTATTTAGAAAATTTCTGGAAGGATACATAACAAATATTAAAAGTGATTATTTCAGGGATTAGGCCCATGTTGGGAGATTTTTTCTTCTTTCTACTTTATTCTTACAGTATTTTTAAAACTATGAGCTTGAATTATTGCTTAGTAAAAAATCAAAAGACCAAAGCTGCACACATTAAGAGAGCAGCATGACAATGAAATAAGAGGGGCATGGTGGGAAGCAGAGATGCGGGGGTGGGGGTGGGGGGGGGGAGTGGGCTCCAGCCAGAACTACACTGGGCACCCACAGGCTCAGGGGTACCTTTCACCTTCAGGGCCTGGAAACAGCTTTCAAGAGGCTGTAGGCCCTGGTTTGGGATTAGCACAAGCCTGGATTTCTGGCCCTACAGTACGGCACCCCAAGCTCACAGGGGCTCCCAGCACCCACCAGGTCCCCTGCGATCCAGAAAGGGCACGGCTATTTCATTTATGTGACTTGTGGCCTTGCCATGTGCGTACAGATTCTGCAGGGGATCCCAAGTCTCGAATCCTGGGGCTGAACTGGACTCCAGATGGACCTGGGCTCAGTCGTGCATGCCCATCGGTAGACTGCTTTTCTGGAAGCTCTCACTCAATGATGCAAGTTACTTTAGCTAGGCTTTGTTTTTCTGCAAGGTATTTCAGAGATTCACGAGGCCTGACCTAGACTCTTATTTGTAGGAAGGAGCCAGCAGTGTATTGATCTCACACCGCACTAAATTATATAAGGGATCTTTTTCCCCTTGGCTGTTTCATTCTGGGATTCTAGAATGTGTTGAGATTTGTGGGGAAAGGGTCATTTTCCGCGGCAGAGTTTTACCCTGACAAATGCTTGGTTTGGCACTTAATGAACTTTGAGAGAAACCAGGGCTATGGGAGTATCACAGGTAGGGGGAGAGGTGGCACCTGTCACGCATTTGATGTAGGTATCTTGTAGGAAGAAATGTATGAAATTACTTTGCATAACGGTTAAAAGGAGACCTCTGGTAACAATCCCACTGGGTATCCTACTCAAACACCCGATAAGAAGCCCGGCTGCCTGATCAATCTTTTTGAATCAAGTCGGTCTTCCTGACAAAGCCTGACTTCCAGGCATGCTGGTGAAGTCAGAACTACTCCACAAACCCTTGACACTTGTTAATCAATGGAGAGTTAAAGTCCTGAGAAAAATGGAATCATCAAAAAATTAGGGGGCAATTTATTAGTTTATAAGTGACACTCATTACCAAATCTGAATCAGAGACTCTTTAGGGATTAAAGTATCAATTTATGGACATCTTTTAAAATCTAAATCCTTCCATAAGGACACAGGACTGTTTAAAAGGTCTTGTTGGATACGGACATCTCTGGCGCAAGTCTCTTTGGAGAGTCGGTCACTGGTCTGTTTCTTGCCGGCTTAGCCTCAGGCTAAATGGCTCTTGCTGTCAGAGCAGGAGGAAGAGCAGGGACAGTGGGGACAGTGGATGTCTGAGGGGTGGCCCGTGCTGACGTTGACCACTGGTGGGGCTCCTCTCCCAGATTCCGAGGCTGGAGAGAGAAATGGTGGCCCATAGGAGTGCCCAGCTGGAACAGCTTCAAGTTCAGGGAATACAATTGGGGCAATTTTTTTCTGATCTTAGAGCCAAGGCCAAGCTACTGACCCTGCTGAGTAAATCATAAACGGTCTGCTCACCCAGGACATGGGCTGGAGGAGCCCCCTGGGACACAGCCTGCTGCAGAATCCTACGTCTGGGCAAAAGTTTGTTCTCCCAGTCTATGGAGCTGGGGCTGAGGTGCTGGGGGTGGGGAAGGGCAGCAGGCCGCCTTAGCTTGGAGGCCCTTCGCAGAAAAAAAGGAAAGGTGAGAATTTGGTGACTAGATGCTGGCTGTCCTGCTGTTCCTGAGAAACCTACTCACAGTTTAAAATGTAGCTTCATTTTTCAACAGAACAGAGCTGTTTGTACCATGTGCTAAAACTCAATGTATGCAAGAACATTTAAATAACCATTTATATTAGTAGGCCCAAAGCTACAAGATTCTACACGTGTTTAAATAAAATTTGATAAATATACATACACTTGGTATGGGAATGACCTGCCTCTGGTCACCCTAAGGAAAAAGAAAAAAGAAATCATTGTCAGGTTTGAAGAGAAGTAAGCAGATCATATACTCAAAAGAAACTTCAAAGCACTCTTGAGTACGGCAGCCCTATGATTTCCTGTTCTCTGCACCCTGGTGGTGTTCAGTGAACAGGAGGCACCCAACGATTTTCCAATTAGGGCACTGGGCTCCACTCTGCCTCCCAGACACCCCCACCCCTGACAAACCAGGCTGGGTTCCTGAGGCTCATTAATCTCGCGTGTTTAAATGTTTTTCTTAATGTTTCTTATTTATTTTTGAGAGCGAGAGAGCACAAGCAAGGCAGAGGCAGAGAGAAACTGGGAGATACAGAATGTGAGGCAGGCTCCAGGCTGACAGCACAGAGCCCGAGGCGGGGCTCGAACCCACGAAGGGTGAGATCGTGACCTGAACCGAAGTCAGACGTTCACCCGACTGAGCCACCCAGGTGCCCCTAATCTTGCTTATTTAAATGGTGCCTCCCTTACTCCCAGGAATTTAATCCTTAACTGAAAAATAAAAACAAAAGCCCATATACTACTTTGATCCATTAATCCCTCTAGTAACTGCCTTATTTCTTGTTTTTAAGTTAGTTATTCCCTAAAAAGACTAAGCCTTAAGTCAATACAATATGTAGAGGAAGGAAGACTAGTTTATCAGATTATAAGGAATCCCCTGGTCACTCCAGGTTTTCTTCTAGAGGAGGACTGGACAGAGGGGACAAGGCAAGGCACAAGAAATTCCCTCTGAGGCCATAGCGGTGGAGACAGAGTCCCCTTTAAGGGGAACAGAACCTGTATTTGCAGGGAGTGTTAAGAAAATTCAGGCCTCAAAGTGGGGCCTCACCCATTCTGCAGCCCTGGAATGCCAGCCATTCCAAACCCGGTTGAGGGAAACATTTCATTTTTATTTTTTTAAGCTTATTTATTTATTTTGAGAGAGAGCGAGCACATGCACAGGAGGGGCAGAGAGAGAGGGAGACAGAATCCTTAGCAGGCTCCACACTGTCAGTGCAATGCAGGGCTTGAACTCACAAACCGTGAGATCATGACCTGAGCAGAAATCAAGAATCAGACGCTTAACCGACCGAGCCATCCAGGCACTCCAAAACATTTTATTTTAGCATCATTAATAAATGCTAACAAAATAACACTTCTTCTCCATTATCTCCACTGAGCAGTTCCAGTTTCTGTTTCTTCTTTTTTAGATGGAAGGATGGGAGGCAATAAATACCAGCATCACAGTTCCCGATGAGGAGATATGAGACTGTTTCCTGGTCTCCCACATGGAACTATTGTGAAAAGTGTATCCATCTTTACTGAGGGCGTGGCTTGTGACCAGGGTCTCATGGGAAGGGGTCAAACCAGATTGCTGACAGTGGCAGGTGGCTGGCACCTCTTTGGGCTCTGCTCTGACTCTAAACACCAGTTAGCAACTTCTTGATTATCTGCAGCCCTAGTTACCACCTCTGCCGAGTAACAGCAACTCCTGTTTCCTCTCGAGATCCTCTTGATGGCTCTTTCCTTTTTCAGGACACCTGGGGCTTGCCATAAGGATCCTAAACTGCCTTCTGCCATTATTCAAGGCAGAGCTGTGCTGCTCTCCAACACAAAGGTGCAATCAAATCGAATCCATTTTTAAGAACTTCTGCAGAGAAGTTCACTTCAGAAGCTCTTCAGTAATATTACTCCCAACATCTGGATCTAGGAGGTGGCTGCTCTTGGTGGGGAGACTTTAAGCAGAAGCTCACAAGCCTGCTGGGTCACGACAGAGGAGAGTTTCTCAACCCTGGAGCTACTGACATTCTGGGCCTGGTAACTCTTTGCTGCGAGGGCTGTCCTGAGCATTGTAAGATGTTCCACAGCATCCCTGGCCTCTACCCACCGGATGCCAGTAGGACTCCTGGAGCGACAATCGAAAATGTCTCTAGATGTTGTCAGATGTTCTCTAGGGGGCAAAATCATCTCTAAGTGAGGACCACTGCACTAGTGGGAGGCTACAAACAGCCCAACACACAGGTGTACCTTCAGACAAGATGAGCACATCAGTGAAGGAAGAGAGAACAACAGCAAATACCTGAAGGGCTTGGCAAAACACAGGCTAGGACCGAGGGTGCTATTCTGGACAGATGTTTGGGCTGGAAAATCACCCCGGAAGCTTGCGCGCGTGCATGGGGTATGCACGTGTTAGGGAGTGTTCAGCAATCCCTCTCCTCTGTCCTCTCCCTGATTAGTCCTCCGTGGTCTGGGCCCTTGGAGTCTCCTGGGTGCTGACTTCTTGCCTCTCGTCAGGGGCTGCACACCCTTTTATTTTGGGCAACTGGCGTGCAGGTCCAGGTTGTCACTGTGATGGAGGCAATGGTTGCCACTCTAGGCCACTGCTGCTGAAGCATTTCTCCAGGACAAAGCGAATACGTAATGTGGGTAGAACCCTAGATGCCACCTGTTGCACTCTGTCCACAGCCTTCTCTCTGCTTCTGGCATGCTGAGTTCCAAGAGGCAGGGAGAGCTGGGGGCCAGCGGTAGAGATGGGCCTAGAACCAGCTTCCACGTCTAATGTGCCTGGGCTGTGTTCCAGTTGTCCTGACCAAGCTGAGTGAGACGGAGGGCAGAGGGTCCTCTAGGCAGTAGCTGCCCCACTTTGACAGGTTCTTTCTGTGGGGTCTGGTCTTACAGACCGAATAGTAAGTGCAATGCAAATGATGCATTACTTAGAGTTAATTCTTTAAAAAGCAATTGTGACAAACGTAAGTGAAGAAGTCCAGGAATGAATACTGGGTCCAGGTAAGCCTAGCTCTGCCAGAAAACTGCCCTGAAAGGCCTTTATTCTCTCATATATACAGCCAGCTACTCCAAGAAACCTGCCAGAGGTACGCCACCGTTTTCCCATGCCATTTCACCTAGGCAAATACTATTTTTAAATTAAAACTTTTACCAAGACAGTCTTGAATCCTTCAAACTCTTTGTTTGAATCCTTCACAGGCCTAGGGTACCAACGATGGTCCTTTTGCTAATGGCGATTCTCTAAAGCAATGATTTAAATTGGGGGAGGGAGAGTACGAGGAAAGCTCACCGAGGGAACATGTTAGAATTTGGGGCCGCAACAGGGTTTACAGTGGAATCTCATCATATAAATTCCACGAATAGGTTTTTCCACACCAATGTAGAGTAAGGTTAAGGGAAGTCATCTTTTCATGATTTTTTCCCAAAATGTTCTCAGCTGTTCTTCGACATTATTTCTTCTATGTAAAGTTTAAGTCTTATCTAGCAACCTAACACATTTCTCCATAACTAAGAGCTACCAGAGCAAAACCTTTTAATGATTCCATTTTTTTTTGAAGTATTTTGGGGTTTCTATGTAAGTAATCATGTCATATGCAAATAAAGCTAAACTCCAATGTTTTTCATATTTATATCAATTGTTTCATTTTCTTATCTTCTTACATTAGCCAGAAACTGCCAGAGGTTTTCCTATGTGGCTTGCTGTATTTATTTATTAAATATTTTATTTTATTAAAAAAATACTATTTATTTTTTTTTTTTTTTTTTTTTTTTTAAATTTTTTTTTTTTTTTCAACGTTTATTTATTTTTGGGACAGAGAGAGAAAGAGCATGAACGGGGGAGGGGCAGAGAGAGAGAGGGAGACACAGAATCGGAAACAGGCTCCAGGCTCTGAGCCATCAGCCCAGAGCCTGACGCGGGGCTCGAACTCCCGGACCGCGAGATCGTGACCTGGCTGAAGTCGGACGCTTAACCGACTGCGCCACCCAGGCGCCCCAAAAAATACTATTTATTTAAGTAATCTCTATACCCAGTGTGGGGCTTGAACCCACAACCCCGACAGCAAGAGTCACAAATTCTTGTGACTGAGCCAGCCAGACGCCCCAAAGATTTTATTTTTAAGTAATCTCTACAGCCAACACGGGGCTCAAAGCTACAACTCTTGAGATCAAGAGTCGCCCACTACACTAACTAGGCCGGCCAGGCACCCTGTATTTCTAGAAGACAGTTTTTTATCGTATTTAAGTGGTTTTCTTCTACATATTTGTCTATATTGTTGATTAGTATACAAAGGTTATGGCTATTACACACTTGATGTATCAGACCTATTATCATTAGAAAACGTCCCTCTTTCTCTTGTTTGTTTTTGCCCTCGAATTTTGTCTGATACCGATTTTGTCACCTTTGCTTTCTGGTCATCTGATCTGCCTTTTCCATTTTGCCCATCTATTTTCCATCTTTTAAAAACCACCGTATATTAGACGTTGGGTCAGAAACTACTAGTCACCTACTGTAATAGTAATTCCAGTTTCCTTTCTGGGCACACCGTAGGACTGCACTTCCATGCTCCTTGAAGGTAAGCATAGTTATGTGAATTGCTTTGGCCAAGAAGATGTAAGTTAAAATGAGGCATGTGACTTCTTTTTTTTTTTTTTTTTAAGTAGGCTTCATGCCCAGCATGGAGCCCAATGTGGGGCTCGAACCCTGAGAGCATGATCTGAGCTGAGATCAAGAGTCAGATGCTCAACCGACTGAGCCAGCTGGGCACCCCAAGGCATGTTACTTCTGAGTGAAGACTTTAAGAGCCAGTGTGATTCACCACACTCCCTTTTCCTGCTATGGCAACGACGAAAGCAAAAAGATGGGGCCTTTCTCAGTCTAAGTCCATGAATGAGGATGAGCTGCATTACGCAATCTGATAGCGGTAGCTATGAGTCACATGTGGCTACTGACCCTGTGAAAAGGTGGTTAGAGCTAAGTTAAGATGCGCTATAGGTATAAAATACATATCAGATTTTGAAGAATTAGAAAGATAACAAGAGTATAAATTTTACCTCATTGATAGTTTTTTTCTATTGATTACATGTTGAAATGATATTTTGGAGGTCTTTGGTTAAATCGAATGTATTATTAAGAGCAATTTCAACTTTTAAGAAATATTTTTAAGAATGAGGCTACTAGAAAAATTTAAACAACACAGGTGGCTCACATTATAGATCTACTGGACAAGTGCCACAGCTAATCCACGATCAACGTGTAGCGTGAGTGAAAAACAGACTTTTACCGTTTGAAGCCTCTGAGGTCTGGGGGTTGTGCCTACGGCCTAACCGAGCCCACACCGACTAGCACGTTGACTCAGCAGTCATTTCTCCTTTCCCCTTTGTGAGAGAGCTCTGATTCTGCGGAGGGCAGGAATATGCCAGTCTAAAGTCTTCCCCCTTTGGGCCTCCCTTCCCTTGCTGCCAGAGGGTAGCCGTGTGACAAAGTTCTGGCCACGAAGACAGAAGGAGACGTGCCCTCGGGTTTTCTGTGAGGGCACTGACTTCCCATACAAGCGGCCTAGGTGGGGGTACTCCTCCCCCCCTTCTTCCCTCGGATGTGGACATGCTGTCTGAAGCCTGTGACTCTGGGATAATAAACAAGCATGGGGATGAGAGCAACCGTGCCAAGGAAGGTGGAGCGGAAAAATGGAAAGACGGAAGAACAGAGAGAACCCGGGTCCCTGATGGCATCATCGGGCACCTAAACTGACCCCGGCAACCGCCAGACTCAGGCTTTTTATGTGAGAAAATCATCCCCTCTTTGTTTAAGCTATTATTTCTCAGTTTTCTTTTCCTTGCTGCCAAAATCGTTCCTATCTGATGCAGGTCTATTCTTGGAAACAGCATACAGATGAATTTGTCAAGCCAATCTGATACGGTCGTGGTCTTTTGTGAGGGGAATCTGGTTCACCGAACTTGGGTTTTATGCCTCCTCTTTATGTTAGGTTTACTATTGGTGTTTGTTCTTTTCCCCCTTTCTCTACTTTGACGGCCTACTCACGTTGCTGCCCATTTCTCCTTTCACTCCTCGTGAATTTTCAGGATCTATTTCCTAACTGCGCTGCTTGTACGGTTCTATTCCTAACAGGTGGTACTTATTCTTACGTCTTCTATAATTGTATCATAACGGAGTATCAATCTCGCCCAGGCTTCTTTCGGTCCCCTCTCTGAATCATGACATGTCTGAAAATGCACTCCCTTTGCTTCAACAGATAAATGCTATCCTGGTCACATACAGAATTTTTGGTCTGGAATTCTTTTCTCTCAATAGCCTGTAAAATTTTTTTTCATAGTCTTCTGGCTTTCGGTATCGTTGATGAGAAGTCTGGTACTGCTGTTAAGTCTCTTTCTTTTGAAGGTATCTCGTTCTGGTAGCTTGCCAGATTGTCTCTTCACACTTAAATTTCAGAATTTTTTTTTAAAGCGTATTTATTTTTTGAGAGGGAGAGAGTGGGGTGGCGGGGAGCAGGGAAAGGGCAGACAGAGGGAGGGAGAGAGAATCCAAAGCAGGCTCCACACAGTCAGTGCAGAGCTCAGGGCGGGGCTCGAACCTACGAACAGTGAGATCAGGACGTGAGTTGAAGTCGGACACTCAGCTGACCAGCCCCCCCGGGTGCCCCTAAATTTCAGAATTTCAACAGCACACATCCAGGCATGTGCTCCCCTAACCTGCCCCACTAGCCTCACTGTATACTTACTTGGCGAAAGCCCTCACAATCTACATATTCATACTTTTTTTCAGCTCCTATTTGCATGTTAGCTCTCCTCGATGCCTCTTCCTACCCTTCCCCCCTCCTCCCACAACGATCATCTCTGTGTCTCTGGTCTGAACTGAAAGATATTTTCCCCACTTGCTCTAGAACATTAATTCCGGCCTCAGCAGTGACCATCCTCATTCTCCTTTTTCTCAGTTTGTTTACTAAGTTTTTATATTTAGAAATCATGGGACTTCTTTTTTTAAGTTCTGGAAGTTACTTTTGTCCTCGAAATTCGTTTCTTGACGTACCCTTTCCTGCGTTGCCTACTAAAGTTCTCTTCCGTCTCTTCTGTTGCTTTTACCTCAGTGGGAGCCCCGTCGTGTACTTTTTCGACTTGGACCTTCTCCACAGTGGCAAACGAGGGGGCACCGCCAGGTCCGGCAAGGAGCAACGTTTCTGCGGTCCAGCAGAGCCCAAACTGACAAACCACAAGGACAGGAAGAAAGTCTCTGCACCTAGTGGGCTGCTTTAGGGCACAAGAAGCGAAAGCAATTCAGCTCATCAGTACAGCCCCTCCAAGGACCACACACATCAAGCGGGTAGTGCGGGCCCTTTCCGAGGGGATCCAGAGCTCTTGCCGGCCGGTGGACCTCATGGGACCATCCATGTCCAGTCTCTGTCCTAGGACTCCAAGAGAGGCAAGCATTTTCCTCTGTTGGTGGCTTCCTGCTTCTCACCGAGGCTCAGAGAGGATGCATCCTGCGCCTGCTCCTTCCCCTGGAGATGTCAGGAAAACCAGAAGCGTTACTGCGCTTTCCGGATTCCACCAGCAGGCTCACCGGGTTTATCCAGAGACAGAATTTCAACGGTCAGAGCCATGTGCTCAGGCTGTCATCTTCCCAGAACCCTGCTCCTTCCATTCATATGTACTTTAAAAATAATTTACTTTCTAGTCCCCAAAGTAATTTCAGCTTATTTTGTGAAAATTGGGAAAAGCTACAAGAAAAAAGAGAGAAAGAAATGAAGCACAGGAGAGGGGAGAACATCCTATACATAATCCCACCAGTACGAGATAGTCTCTTCATGTTTCGGCATATATCATTCTAGTCTTACGAATGCCTGTGTGTGCATGTAGGACTATGTATATATACTTATAAATACACTCACCTGCTACATTGAAGTCTTTTATCCCCTATTTGTTTATTTATTTTAGAGACAGAGAGAGAGAAAGCATGAGTGGGGGGGAGGGGCAGAGGGAGAGAGAGAATCATAAGCAGGCTCCACACTCAGGGCAGAGCCTGACGCTGGGCTCGATCCCATGACCCTGGGATCATGACCTGAGCCAAAATCAAAAGTTGGATGCTTAACCCACTGAGCCACCCACCCAGGCGCCCCTACGAGAGGTAATTTTTAATAGCTGCATACTATTTGAATATAGGCTTATTCTATGGGTTTTCTATTTTCTATTGTTGATCATCAGGTTGCTTACAATTTTGCAACATTACGATCTGTGCTGGACAGTGTGTTGTAGTTCAATAATCCATAATTATGCCAATAAATAATTTCTAGGGCTTTAAGATTATATTGCTAAATTTCCTTCCAGAAAGTTGTAACCAATTAACATGGCTACAAATAACTGATTTATATCGTCTAACTCCTTTGTCACTACCCTCCTCCGAATCCAAATATTTTTACAAATGTCCTCAATAATTTGGTAAGTGGAAAGGGCTATCTCAACACTTCGGTTTGCTTTTCTTTGATTAACAGCCATACTGGACATTTTTTCGTGTTTACTGGCCTATGTTTCCTATTTTGTGACATGCCTGCTCATGTCCCTCGCTCACATTATTTGGAACATGAAGTTTTACGGGTTTTGCGTCCTCAAAATCTCAACTGTCTTCACAGTGAATAATCCCTCTTGGCCTCTTGCAGTGATTCTTACCCGAAAGTCTAATTCGACGGAGATTAATGTTGTAATCCCTGCTCTCTTTTTGCTTCTACTTGCCTGGTATCTTTCTACTCACCCCTGTAACTGTTCTGAGTCGCTTTGTTTAGGATAGATACGTCCACTAGGCAGCATGTGGGCGGAGTTTAGTTTTTCTTTACGTATTGTGAAAAATCTGACTTAGGATTTTTCATCTGCTGCATATAAAAGAATGTGTAATAAATACGTGTGTTATTAAACAAGGTAGTTGAATCCATTTATACTTAGTATTGGCTCTTTCCCATGCCTCTGTTTCTTCATTTGTCTTCCCATTTCTCTCTCTGCTACTGGTTCTTTAACTCTCCATCTCACGCAGCCGACTTCCCAAGACAGAATGTTTTAAAAATGTGAAGTGATTCTTCCAACTCTCATCAAATATGTTCTTCCGTTTGCTAAATGGGAACGACCGACCCATCCTCTGACCAAACACATGATCTTTTGTGGAAATTTCAGGGCTATACAGTGAGTGGCTGGACACATGCCATCCCAGACTCTTATTCAGGATATTCACCGGGGAGGGGACAGATCTGCAGCTCCTGGGGCTCTGCTGAGTGCACAGGTCCCCTCCAGCACTGACCTTCTGAAGCCCACCGTTCTCCTCCACCAGCGGCGGAAGCACACTGGGGCCGCTGGCTGGTGGGGCCTCCACATTATAATCACGGAAGCAGCAGAAGAAGGAGCTGAGGATGCCACGGTGCCTCTGTTTCTTCAAGCTGACGTTGCACTGGGATGCTGGAAAGAGAGAAGCACACTGCGGCCAACTGCAGCACGTACTCGTGGCCGTAATGCAACGCGAAAACTCGAACGTGCAGTTTCCCCCCAGAGCCCCCATACCAGGAGACCTACTCGGGAAAGAAGATGAGGGGCCCCAGGAAGTCACGCTCAAGGATTGTTATTCAACATGTGAATCCTCGAGGGCCAGCTGGTCCATGGAGTCCAAGCCTGCTGGCCGACAGAACTCCTCTGACCTCAGCCCGGCGGGGGTTGCTGGCTCATTAACTGACCCAGCCTCAGGGTCAGGCCCCATCTGCATTCCTGAACCCAGCAGACAGTCTCCCGACCCAGGACTAAGCACTACTCCAAAACAAAGATCCTTTCAGGCACAAGTCAGACTTGACACTCTCCAAGCAGCGTTACTCTGTGCAGGGTGCCAAGAAAGAGTCACTTTGAAGCTAGGTCCTTGGACACTCCTAACTCCAACCCTGACCTCATGAAGAAATAAGATGTGTGAGGGCATGAAGACCCTTTCTTAAACTCTGCCGTCTGTCAAGTAACTGATGGGAGGACTGAAGTCTTCCATTGCACTTAAAACACAAACAGCAGATGTGGGACAGAGAACACGTGCTCGGCTGGGGCAGGGCTGGCCAGGGCAAAGTCCCTCTTCCTGAAGCCCAGGGCGACCCTGTGCCATGGACTCGCCCCCCGGCCTGTCCTGTCCCTCCGGAGGGAGTGAGGTTATCTTTTCTGTTATCTGGGCCTCAAGACAAGCTGCCGAAAGTCAGAAATAAAAGGCAAAAATGAGAATAAAACGAAAAACACACCTCAGGGGAGGAGACTGACAACCTGGAGGGGCAGGAGCAGTGCCTGGGAATGCATCCAGGGCTGTGCCACCACAAACCACCTCTGGGTGGGTCAACGTACTCTGGGCAGAGGCCACAAAGGGCCCGTGCTTAGGGTTAATGGGGAAAGTACCAGCGTAGGAAATCACTGAGTCCGCGTGGTAACTGTTGGGAGTTTATCTATCCCGAAAAGCTTGGCACGATCCCCTTTTTGTGTACTTAAGTGATTTGTGCACCACCTTCCCCGTCGTGAGATCACAAAACTCCTGCTAAAAGTCTTGGGGTACTCTTCTGCCAGCGGCAAAACCAAACGCATTCACGTGGAGATTCTGAGAAAAGACTGAAAAACTGTCTTTGCCGGCAACTCGACAGGCATGGACAGGCGTGGGCGAGTGGCCAAGTAAGTGTGAGTTTAAGGTCCTGATTTGCTAACAATGAGCTTTAGAACCATAACCGCCTGGAAATGATGGCTGTTTCATCTTCCTTGAGAACGGCTGGGTGCATGTCATAGGGCACCCCCGTCTTCTTACTTGGGGCCCCCCACGGTAGGCCAGGCCCGGCCACGGGGACCTCCAGGCACAGAGGCCTTCCAAGCAGCAGTGTGGGGAAGTGACAGTGACCACTGTTTGCTGAGGGCCAGCCCTCTGAATTCCAGTACCTCTCAGTTCTCATCTCAGGTAACCCGCACGGCTACCCAAGGAGATGGACACTTCGGTTTCCATCTCACCGCGGCGGAAATACAACTAGTAACCGCGTGTGCCAGGATCTGAACCCAAGGGGGCCTGTTTCCAAAGTCCGTGTGCCATGCTGAAGACAGTCTTGACCGATCAGGTCAGATCCAGGAGGGAACATGCCAAATGGGGGAGAAAAGACTGCAATAAACTCACGGTGTTTGTTTTTATGCCACACTCAAATAATTTAGTCAGGGGAAGAAAAAGAAAAGCGGTCTCTTCCCTGGCCAATGGCACATTTCTCTGCAAGTAAACACGCTATCTGTTTATGTCCCAGAGACACTGAGCAGCTGATGCCCAAGCAGGGCAGTACATAGCTTTGCAGAAAAAGCACCCGCAGCCCCCAGATCCCATTTTCATCGTCAGGTCATATACGTCTTCCTCACAACCAACTGACAAACAAATTAACAGACTAAAAAAATCCTAAATCTGGAGACGGCAAGCTACTTATAATTTCTACCCTTAGATGGTTTACCACGTAGAAGCCACAAACAGAGCTGCAGGAGTGAGTCCCCGGGGAGGCCAGCACCCTGAAAGGAAAGTGGCAGCCCGCTCAGGATTTCCCTTCTCTGCACCAGGAGGTGAAGCAGCCCAAAGCGGCCTCGCTTCCACACTGAGGGAGGAGCCGGGCCTCTTCCCACTAAGCAAGGTTTGTTCTAGGGCCTACAGGAAGCTTTGGGAGGCTGGGGGCTGTCTAATTTCCTGAACACTCTTGGACTCGTCTGGTGCTCTCAAAACCAGGCCAGCGGGGGAAATGAATGGAGCTGCTCAGCCTCACCCCTCCTTGGCACTTACTCGGTTCTGAAAGGGCTCAGGATGCTGACTGGCCGGGTCTAAAAATCCTACGGCCTTCCCCCGCCCCAAGCTGCTTTCCATCCATTACCAAGGCCCGGCCAATTCGAGCCACGTGATTGACTGGCATCTGACCCAACCTGGGCCAAGGAGAGTCTGCCCCAGGATTCACACTACAGCCACTGGAAAGGATATTCTCTTTTTGCTGGCTTGCCAAATGGGTAGGACGTAAACCTGGAGCCTTTGGTGGCTCTGGCCACGTGAGAAGCACCTACCCGAGGACGAGCCAAAACGGAGGAAAAAGTGGCTGAGACATGGAGAGGGACGAATCTCCGACAATACCATCTGGGGACGTGGTTTCATTAAAACCAGATCCTTCCCGGGATTCTGAGTTACGTAAGAGAATAAATTACCTGTTTTTCTGGGTTTATGTTATTTGCGATGGAAAAGATTATCCCTGGAAACGTCAGCTCCCTGTCGAGGTGGGGTGCAAACACTGGTGAACCACACAGGCACTGTCCCCACCTCACGTGGCTCACGTCTAGCACGAGAGACACCGAACAAGAGATTCTGGTACAGTTTGCGTCTTGCTATGACGGGCAGCACAGGGCGCACAGTCCCAACTGGAGGGTGGGTAGGAGTGATTTCTTAGAAGAAATGCTTTCTGAGCTGGGCTGACGGTTTCACAAAATTGCTGGAGGGGGCAGGAAAGTGGGGGACATAGCCATTGGTAAAGGGCCTGATGTGAGAGACAGCACGAGGGATCTGAGAAATCAGAGCAGTGGCGAGGGGGAGCGGACGTGGTGGACGACAGCCTTGTAAACCATGCGACGAGTCTGCATTTGGCTCTATGGAAATGGGGAGCGGCACGAGCAGATCTGGACCGCAAATGTCACGGTTTGACCTTGCGACTGGAACCACCGAGCTTAAATTTTAAATGGACTGATACAGGCTATCAATCCATATCAAGGATTTCCAGGATACCGTATCTGCAAATCAGAGATGTGAACCGTTTTGGGTAAAGAGCCTAGAATGGAAATTTCTTACTTAAAAATTGACTTTTAGTTTTGAGAAAAAGAGAGAGAGAGAGAGAGAGAGAGAGAGAGAGAGAGAGAGAGAGAGAGCGCATGAGCAGGGGAGGGGCAGAGAGAGGGAGACACAGAATCCGAAGCAGGCTCCAGGCTCTGAGCGGTCAGCACAGAGCCCCACATGGGGCTTGAACCCACGAACCGTGAGATCTTGACCTGAGCCGAAGCCGATGCGTCACCGAGCCCCCCAGGTGCCCCCAAAATTGACTTTAAATACAAGCTACATGGAAATAAAAAAAAAAAATTAAAATTAAAAAAAAAATAAATTACACGGAGAGAAAATGGGCTGTGGAGTGATTCTTGGGGTTTGAGTCCCTCCCTGCCACGTGTTAGCCAGTGTGACTTCATCTACCTAAGCTACACCACTTCGTACCTACGTCTGCAGGGCTGTTGTGTGGATGCAGCAAAAACACGCGTGTTTGTAAAGCACGTATGGTGCTCAAGAGAGAAGATCTACCGGCAGCTTAAGACACAAGCAAGAAGAGATTGATTGATTTAGGTACTGAGCAATGTCTCCCTGTGAACATTCAGAAGTTAGCGTGTCTCCAGACAACAGTCCTTACAAAAACAGCCTGGCTGTATGAGAAAACATGTAGGCAGAACCATTTTGGTTTTGGTTATGTGAATTCTAAACTTAGAACTTGACGTGGCTCCTTAAAACTTTACTTCCTTCCTTCCTATCCAATACTTTCTTTGTATAATAATAATAATAATAATAATAATCACAGAAACTAAACAAATAAAAAGCAGCTCCCCATGTGAAGCTTAAAATAAAGGCCTAGGACTCAGGCCTTTTCTAGGAACTCTTATATGAAATCCGGTTAGCAAGAAAGTGTTATAATTAAACACATGAAATGTCTGGGCAAAGTCCACCGAGGCAGACGGTGCGGTTCGGTCCTCTGGTGGGATGAAGGGGACGGGTCCGAGGAGCTATCAAACGGTGTTTATGCCAACGCACGGAGGGTGCAAGTGAATCCACAGCGAGTTGGTATGTACGGGCCAAGACGGGCATTTCTAGCCCTCCGCTGATACTTCCTGACCTAACCGGTTCCCTCCTGCGTCCAGAAACTGAGCTGTTGCCCCTCAAGCAGCCAGTGTTTCTCCATCAGTGTGGGAGCAGCCCATGCCACATAACCCGGGCCCTTAAACCGTTCTTGCGTTCTGACCTGGTTTGGGTTACAGCCGTGAGGAGGCCCTGGCTCTTTCCTGAACCCCTGGTCTCAGGACCAAAACCTCCTGGGTCTACACCAACTCCGAGCTTCACGTAACTTGTCTTTGTCAACACCCCACCCACCTGTCCTTATCTCACATCTGACCTGAAACTCCCACTGCCCCAAACACACCCCTACACAGTCAAAAGAGTAGCTCGGGATGAAGCTCAGAGAAGCTGGAACGTCGGTTGGTCGAAGTGATTGCTACTTACCATCAATCCATCCCGAGTCATTCGGGTTTCTCCCCAAGCCAAGGAACTGCATCTTGGCAGCTACAGACAACAAAGGTTTGCCTTTAACTCTCACAGTGCCAAGCCGGCCTCCGTGCCAAAGACCCAGCACCGCAGAGTTTCTAGGAGAAAACGGACTTGATACACCACATCTACTGCTAATGTGTCAAAGCACCAACACCTGCCCTCCATGCTAGCTTCTTTCTTGTTGCAAGAGCAGAATCAAGAAAGGATTCCACAGCAGGTTTTTAGCGTCCAAGTATTCACAGCAGAACATTAGAAACATGTCCAAGCATCAGCATGGACACCGGTGCTGTTAAGGGTGCAAAACTGCCCACCAGAGTCTCCCAAGGAAAAAATGCTTCTTCACGTGTGGGGATGTCAGAGCACACCCTGAAGAGCCCACGCAGCTGGATTCACAACTATATTACTAGGGAACAAGCTAGACACCTTTTTTTGAGTTGGGAGCGGGGGGGGGGGGGGGGTTCCTCTCGCCGGTCGCCGGCGTTTAAATGAATGCACCCTTTCTTCTCTTGTAGGACTGGGCTGCAAATCTCTGGAATGCAGCCCAGGGCCGTGGTTTGGAGTGGGTGTCTAACAGGAAATTCTGGGCAGTCTATGCATACATTACATTCCTTTCCCACCCCGAAAGAGTGGTCAACAAACACAACTTTCCTCTGTTTGAATAATAGGAGGGTAAGGGGGGGACTGTTGGGGTGGGGAGAGGCCAGGGCACAGACCGTACAGAGTTCAAAAGCAGATGTGGCTGCTGAGCATCCAAACATCCTTTTCTCCTAGAAAAAGGACTTAGTCACCAAAAGGGTCACCTGCTGAGATACCCAGTCAGTCCCTCTCCAATTTCCAAGTGATAAACTTCCCCTGGGAACTGCACCCGGCCCTCTGGAAGAAACGTGCCTTTGATCGCTCTTTTCCCACTACAGCCCACGACGGGCAGGGGCGGCACTACCCGTGAGGAATCCAGGGGAAGAGCAGGGGCTGGTGACTAAAGGCCAGGCAGGAGGAGTCCCCATGTCATCCTTCCATGATGGTAGGATGTCTCCCTTGTTCCCTGTTGGCTCCTAACAGCCCTCATCAGCTGCTGCCTTTGCAGGGGGCCCTTGACATAAATCGTGGCTGGCCTTCCCAGCGTGCGGTGCAGAGATGACACCCGGTTTTCCGACAAGGAAGCCGAGACTCGGAGTACTTACAACTGTGCAGTGAGGGTGCTGGGGTTCAAAGCCAGAGCAGCCCGACTACAGAGCTTCCAGCCCTCCCACTAGCCCTCCCTGCCTCGCTCCTCTGTACTCTTCTGGGTTTGGGTTTTACTTCCAGGGAGAAAAAGCTGATATGAGGCCTTGTGCTGCCTGTCATCACGCCAAAGGCCACACTTGAGAAAATTCCACAGTGAGCCAAGGATACTTGTGGTGGCCCTATGAGATCACTCCAGACACAGTGGGTCCACTGTGCCCCGAACGCACCCAGGCAGTCAAACTCTCTGTGACTTAGCTTCCAGGGAGTGCCCCTGTGCTGGGAATGCCCTCCTCGCCTCAGCACCTCCCAGACCCCTGGCCCAAGGCCACACGGCTCCTAAGTAACAGGGCTGGAGAGAAACCAGGTCTGGGGGAGTCCAGAATCTGAGCTCTCAGCCGTCACTGTACGGAGTCCGCTTTTCACAGCAAGGGCCAAAAGAAGTAACAGAACAAAGGACTCAAACAGAAAATGCACTTAAGAGGAAGTAAAGGTTAAAATTTAACAGTAATTAAATAAATGAACGCTGAAACGATGAAGCTCCGTTTTGTGCCTGTTAATTAAATGAACAGAAATGACGAAAACAACAACACAGCCAATGGTGGTAAGGTTTTGATGGCAGAGGCACCTTCGTCCACACGTTGCTGGTCACGCTGGAGACTGGAACGATCCGTTTGGAAAGCAGGCGAGGGATGTGTTGGAGACCATGAGTCTTCCGCGAACCATCCGAACGCCCAGCAGAGTGGGAAAGGTTAATTAAACTAATGCGTGCCAGCTGGAGAGAAAACCTTGCAGCCACAAGAAATGCCACTAGGAAGAGCCGTGGAAAAGTGCTCATGGTCACCGGCAGGTGAGACCTCTTGGTGCTGTACATTCCTTATGTCTTCAGCCTTGTCAGGTGTCTCTGGACAAGATCCGGAACACAGGCTCCAGGCGCACAAGCTTGGGACACATCTTGTTCGTGCCCAAGTCCCTCGGACATAGAAACGTGCCGGTACAGAACGGGCCCGTGGTGACACATGTTTACTGAATGAGTGTACGTATGAGACAAAACAGAGAACAATGAGCATTTCTGGGAGACTACCAAAGGAACAGCGCCTGTGATTCTTCAGAAAGAGGTCAGCTCAAGTAATACTGCTTCCTGGGAAGCCCTCTTGTCCACAGCAAGCCTCCTCCTCCAAGCCGGCTTCACCTATGCCACCCACGTCTCGCCAACCTATCTGAGGAATCCAACTCTCAGCTCCCAGATGTTTTTAATCAAAGTGGCAACCTCTGTTTCCTATGAAATAATTGGTGCAAATTTTCAGAGAGAGATTAAATAAAATTCACCAATACGTTCGGTAAGCATGGCAATTTCTGGATCATAGGGCTGGGTCAATTATTATTTTATTAACTTTATACTTTTCTATTGTTTTCCAGTTTCTATAATCTACTTCATGTTAATAATGGAAAACAATTGAACAAATATTAAAAATGTTTGTTTCTACTTAAAAAATATATGTGAGGGGCGCCTGGGTGGCGCAGTCGGTTGAGCGTCCGACTTCAGCCAGGTCACGATCTCGCGGTCCGTGAGTTCGAGCCCCGCGTCGGGCTCTGGGCTGATGGCTCAGAGCCTGGAGCCTGTTTCCCATTCTGTGTCTCCCTCTCTCTCTGCCCCTCCCCCGTTCATGCTCTGTCTCTCTCTGTCCCAAAAAATAAATAAACGTTGAAAAAAAAATTTTTTAAAAAATTAAAAAAAAAATATATGTGAACATTTTTGCATATGTGGGACCCTTCTACGACCTTACTTTGATGGGCTATATTGCATACGTGTGCCTATATACTGTGCCATAATTAAACTAACTTTGGACACTTATGCTGTTTCCTTTAAAAAAGTATCATAACAAGGGTGCCTGGGTGGCTCAGTCCGTTAAGCGTCCGACTTCGGCTCAGGTCATGATCTCGCGGTTGGTGAGTTCGAGCCCCGCGTCGGGCTCTGGGCTGACAGTTCGGAGCCTGGAGCTTGCTTCGGATTCTGTGCCTCCCTCGCTCTCTGCCCCTCCCCCGCTTGTGCTCTGTCTCCGTCTCTCAAAAAATGAATAAGCTTTAAAAAAATTTTTTAAAGTGTCACAACAAATGCTACAATTTGTTTGCAACAGCAATGTTAGGAAATATCTAGTTGTTCACTAATATGGGACAAAGTGGAATAGATCCCTGGTGTGGAGTATTATACAGCTGTTTAAAGGCTGCAGCTCTACACACACCGATGGTAGCAAACACTTACGTAAGATGTGCTAACTGCTATTCCTGCACTTTATATAGTGACTCACCGAATCACTTCAGTAATCTTATGTGTAAGAGCTAATACTATACTCCTTTTATAGATGAGGAAACTAAGGCCCCCAGAAGCTAAGAAACTTGTCCAAGATGACCTACATCGTAAACAGTAGTGTTTGTTCCAACCCAACTAACGCGTGCTTTTTAACTTCTGTACTATATTGCCTACTACTAATGGAACACATTCTGAGATCTATTAAATGAGAAAAGCAACGTACATATGGTACAGATAGTGTGCTACCGCAGACCTTCAAATACAAAGTTAAACAAATTAACAAACGAAAGAGCACAATCACGTGCACATTCTTACCTGCGCAAAAAGTACCTCTGGAAGGATTTATAAGCAACTGGTTGCTCCATGGGAGAGAAATGGAGGACAGAACTGGGAGGGAGGGAGAATGCTTTTTCACTCCATTTCCTTTCAGTATCCTTTGAATTTTGTACCACCCATTAAAGTGGAAATTCTATGTAATGTACCATGCATTATAATGAGTAAGAAGCATAAAAAATGATACTACAGCGAGGACGTGTACATAACTGTATGTGTCTGATTATCCTATTAGAAGAAATTCCTAGAAGTGCAATCGCTGGGACCAAAGTCTTTGAAGAAATGCTGAGCCTCGGGGCGCCTGGGTGGCACAGTCGGTTAAGTGTCCGACTTCAGCCAGGTCACGATCTCGCGGTCCGGGAGTTTGAGCCCCGCGTCAGGCTCTGGGCTGATGGCTCGGAGCCTGGAGCCTGTTTCCGATTCTGTGTCTCCCTCTCTCTCTGCCCCTCCCCTGTTCATGCTCTGTCTCTCTCTGTCCCAAAAATAAATATAAAACGTTGAAAAAAAAAAAAAAAAAAAAAAAAGAAATGCTGAGCCTCTAGATCCTGCGGACCATCTGCTGCCTAGAGAGGCGGTGTCGCAGTGCACCCCCAACCCGTGGGGTGTCCCCCAGAGGCTGTGCCAACACAGAGACTTTAAACAGCCTTTGCCCGTCTGCAAGGTAGAAATGGCAACAATGTCGCTTTCATGCGCATTTCCGCAATCGCCCTCCGACCTCTGACCTCCGAGTTCTGTGACCTCTCCTACGCCTCTGACCATTTCTACTGCTTCTGAGAACTGGGCTTATATATTTTTTGCCTATTTTTCCACTTTTTTCTTTGATTGTTAAGAGTTCCTTTGTCCAAACTGGAGACATAATCCTTGGACCGTTCTGTACGTTGGAAATAGTCTGTTTGTTTTAGGCCTTTTGTTTTTTACGGTGGTTGTAGATGTGCAGAAGTTTTAAGTTGTTAGGGAGTCAAATCAAATGATTTTTTTTTTTTTAATTTTTTTTTTTTTCCAACGTTTATTTATTTTTGGGACAGAGAGAGACAGAGCATGAACGGGGGAGGGGCAGAGAGAGAGGGAGTCACAGAATCGGAAACAGGCTCCAGGCTCTGAGCCATCAGCCCAGAGCCCGACGCGGGGCTCGAACTCACGGACCGCGAGATCGTGACCTGGCTGAAGTCGGACGCTTAACCGACTGCGCCACCCAGGCGCCCCCAAATGATTTTTTTTTAATGTTTGTTTATTTTTGAGAGAGAGACCGAGCATGAGTGGGGAGGTGCAGACAGAGAGGGAGACACAGAACTCAAAGCAGGCTCCAGGCTCCGAGCTGTCAGCACAGAGCCCAATGCGGGGCTCGAACCCACGGACTCAGGGACTGTGAAATCATGACCTGAGCAGAAGTCGGTCACCCAAATGAGCCAACCAGGTGTCCCATCAAATGATTTTTTAACTGATTTCTTCCCACCCTAATATGATATACTAGTCACTTACATTTTCTTTTAGTTTTTTTTAATTAAGTTTATTTATTTTGAGAGAGAGAGAGTACACGAGCAAGGTAGGGGCAGAGAGAGAGACAGACAGAGAGAGAGAGAGAGAGAGAGAGAATGAATATCTCAAGCAGGCTCCATGCTGTCAGCACAAAGTCCAATGCGGGGCTCAAACTCACAAACCGTGCGATCATGACCTGAGCCGAAATCAAGAGTCAGACACTTAACCGAATGAGCCATCTAGGCATGCCACCGCCCCACCCCGGCCCCGGCCCCGGCCCGCCAACCTTCTAGTTCTTTTTTCAGTTTCAAGTATCTTTAAAGTAAAAATTTTATCTGTTTGGAGTTTATTCTGTACATAGTAGGATATATGAAATCTACCTAGTTTGCCCCCAAAGGTTAAATATCCTAATAATATTTATTAAACAATTCATCTTCATACACTGAGTGGGGCATTCTCTTCATCCCTCTCTGCTCCCCTCCAGTCCTCTGCTTGTGCCCGTAACACAAAGCTTTGCTACTGCAGATACACTATTTTATAGTTAACAGTACTGGTCCCCGTTTATTATATTTTTTTCGAAAACTTCTTGGATAGTCTAACCCTTTATGCTTCCAGATGAATGTCAGAATCACTTTATCAAGTTCTAAAAAAAAAAATACCATTGGGATTCGGTTGCATTAGGCTCATGAAATATACATCCACTAACTCTAGTTAATTCCATCAAAGTATAAAGGAAGGTTAAAACGAGAAAGTTTAAACAATCCATTTGTTGTACCTTATTCCTTAAAATTGTGCCAAGATTAAAAGTGGCCTTGGTTATCAGCTTGGAATAGACTGTTGTAACTATAAGATACTTTATACAACTCCCATGGTAACAATAAGGAAAATACCTATAGAAGAGACACAAAAGAAAATGAGAAAGGATTAAAAACATGTCACCACAAAAAAGTCACTGACACACAAGACAGCTAAAAAGAAAAACGAGAGACCACAAGTTACAAGACAGAAAACGAAATGCAATAGTAAGACCTTCCCTATCAGTACATGTTAATAGATTAAAGTCCCCAACCAAAAGACATACAGTGGCTGAATGGACAAAAAAATAAGATCCAACCACCTGCTGTCTATAAGGGACTCACTTTAGATTTAAGAACACACATAGGCTGAAAGTGACAGGGTGGAAAAAGATATTCCATGCGAATGGTAGCAAAAAGAGAGGAGAGTGGCTATACTTAGAGACAAAGAAGAACATTACTGGTAAAAGGGTCAATTCACTGGAAATACAACAATTATAAATATATATGTACCTAACACCAGAGCACACAAATATACGAAGCAAGCATGGGCAGAAATGAAGGGCAAAGCAGACAGCGACACATTAATAGAAAATTTCAATAATGGAAAGAACATCTAGAGAGAAGACAAACAGAAGACCTGAATAACACAAGAGACCAAATGGACCTAACAGCCATGTACAAAACACCGCACCCAGCAGCAGCCCCATACATATTCTTCTCAAGTACTCAAAGAACATTCTCCAAGACAGATCACACATTAGGTCACAAAACAAGTTTTAACAAATTTAAGAAGACTGAAATCGTACCAAATAACTTGTCTGACCACAATGGAATTAAGCAAGAAATCAACAGAAGGAAATTTGGAAAATTCACAAATATGTGGAAATTAAACAACACACACTTGAATAACCACTGGGTCAAAAAAGAAATCACAGATATCTGAGACAAATACAAATGAAAACACAACATACCAAAACTTACAGGATGCAGAAAAAGCAGTATGAAGTTTAGAGTGGCAAATGCCTACATTAAACAAGAAGAATTATGGGGCCCTTGGGTGGCTCAGTTGGTTAACTGTCCAACTCTTGATTTTGGCTCAGGTCCTATCTCCCGGTTCATGAGTTCAAGCTCCATGTCAGGCTCTGGCTGACAGCCCAGAGCATGCTTGGGATCCTCTCTCTCTCCCCACCCCCCTCTCTGCCCTGCCATCCCCCCTCAAAATAAATAAATAAACTTGAAAAACAAAAGAAGAATGTTATCAAATAAACACCCTAACTTTATACCTCAAGGAATTGGAAAAACAAGAGTAAACCAAGCCCAAAGTTAGCAGAAGAAAGGAAATAAAAAATAGTTACAACAGAAATAAACAAAATAAAGACTAGAAAAACAAAAGAAAAAAATCAATGAAACTAAGAGTTGGGTTTTTGAATAGATCAACAAAACTGATAAACCTTCAGGTAAACTAATTAAAAAAAAAGAGAAAACTCAAATAAAATAAAAAATGAAAGAGGAGGCATTAACAACTGATATCACAGAAATAAAAAAAGATTATGAGACTACTATGAAACATTATATGCCAACAAACTGGATAACCTAGAAGAAATGGATAAATTTCTAGAAACATATAATCTACCAAGACTGAATCATGAAGAAACAGAAAACCTGAACAGTTCAATAATGAATAAGGAAACTGAATCAATAATCAAAATCTCCCAACACAGAAAAGCCCAGGGTCAGATGGCTTCACTGGAGAATCCGATCAAACAGTTAAAGAAGAATTAATACCAATTCCCCTCAAACTCATCCCAATAATTAAAGAGGTCAGAACATTTCACTCATTTTACGAGGGCATCTTCATCCTGATACCAAAGCCGAAGACCTACAAGAAAAGCAAAGCACAGGCCAATATCCCTGATGGATAAAGATGTAAAAATCCTTAACAAAATACTAGCAAACCAAATTTAACAGCATAGTAAAAGGATCATGTCCCATGACCAGGTGGGATTTATCCCCGGGATGCAAGGATGGTTCAACACACACAAATCCATCAACGTGATACACTCCATTAACAGAGTGAAACACAGATCACATCCACAGACGCAAAAAAAGGCATTTGACAAAATTCAACACCATCTCATAATAAAATACTAAAAAAATAGAACTTAAAGGAAAATAATCTCAATATAATAAAGGGTATATACTAAAAGCCCATAGTTTTGCTGTTGTTATTACGCTACAGTTAAACATATCTTTCCTATGATTTCCTATGGTTTCTTCCCCTCCCCCTCCCCCCGCCCCCGCCCAAAGCCCAGAGTTAACGTCCTACTCAAAGTGAAAAACTGAAAGCTCTTCCTCTAGGCTCAGCAACAAGGCAGGGTGCCCACTTGCCACTTTGATTCAACAAGGTAGTGAAAATCCAAGCAATTAGACAAGGAAAAGAGATAAAAGGCATCTAAGTTGTTAAGAAAGAAGCAAAACCATCTCAGTTCACAGATGACATGATCTTATATACAGAAAACTCTAAAGATCCCATAAAAAACTACTAGAACGAATAAATGAATTCTGCAAAGTTGCTGGAGACAAAATCAATGTGCCCAAATCGGTTGCGTTTCCACCTGCTTACAACAAACAATCCAACAATGAAAAGGAAATTAAGAAAACAATTGCACTTTCGATAGCATCAAAAAAGTTTTTTCATTTTTTTGGTTAAACTTAATCAAGGGGACGAGAGCCTTGTACACTGAAAACTACAACTGGTGGAAGAAATTGTACAAGACACTAACATGGGGCGCCTGTCTGGCTCAGGCAGTAGAGCGTGTGACTCTTGATCTCAGGGTCATGATGAGTTCACGCCCCACGTTGGGTGTGAAACCTACTTAAAAAATGTGAAGAAACTATAGAAGACACAAACAAATGCTAAGACACCAGGTGTTCATGGATTGAAGACTTAATGTTATTAAAATGTTCACACTACCCAAAGCAATCTACAGATTCAGTGTAATCTCTTAAAATCCCAATGGCCTTTTTTTTTTTTTCTGGCAGAAATAGAATTAAAGAATCCTAAAATTCATATGGAACCTCAAATAGCTAAAACAGTCTTAAGAAAGAAGAACAAAGCTGGAGGGCTCACATTTCCTGACTTGAAAATATATCACAAAGCTATCCAACAGTATGGTGCTGGCATTAAGACAGAGACACAGACTCATGGAACAAAACAGAGAGCCCAGAAATAAACTCACACATACGTAGTCAAAGGGGCTTCAACAATGGAGTCAAGTCTACACATTGAGGAAAGTATAGTCCCTTCAACAAATGGTATTTCTGAAAACTGTATACCCACAGGCAAAATAATATAACTGGACCCTTATATTACACCATGTACAAAATCAACTCAAAAGTACATTAAAGATTTAAGTTTAAGACCTAAAATTATAAAACTCATCGAAGAGAACAGGGAAAAATGTTGGTCTTAGCAATGATTTTTTTAGATAGGACACCAAAAGTATAGGCAACAAAAGCAAAAATCAGACAAGCAGGACTATATCAAACTAGAAAGCTTCTGCACAGCAAAGGAAACCATCAACAGGCCTACAAAACGGGAGAAAATATTTGCAAACCATGTATCTGGTAAGGGGTTAATACCCAAAATATGTAAGGAACTCCTATGACTCAACAGCAAAACAAACAAAACAAATAATCTGAATTTAAAAATGGGCAGAAGACTTGAATAGACATTTCTCTTAAAAAAGACATACAATGGGGGCGCCTGGGTGGCTCTCAGTTAAGCGTCCAACTTCAGCTCAGGTCACAATCTCTCAGTTCAAGGGTTCACGCCCTGCATTGGGCTCTGTGCTGACAGCCCAGAGCCTGGAGCCTGCTTCGGATTCTGTGTCTCCCTCTCTCTCTGCCCCTCCCCTACTTGTGCTCTGTCTCACTCTCAAAAATAAATAAACAACAACCAAAAAAAGACATACCATGGCCAAATGAAAGGATGCTCAACATCACTAATCATCAAGGAAATGCAAATCAAAAGCACATGAAATATTATCTTATACCTGTAAGGATGACCATCATTTAAACACACACACACACACACACACACACACACACACACACACACACACAAAAGACCAAGTGTTGGTGAGTATGTGGAGAAGCTGGAACACCTGTGCACTGTTGCTGGAAATGTAAAATGGTGCAGTTGCTGTGGAAAACAATATGGAAGTTTCCCCCCAAATTAGAAATCCCATATTTAAAAAAAATTTTTTTTAACATTCATTTATTTTTGAGAGAGAGAGTGCAAGCGAGCAGGGGAGGGGCAGAAAGGGAGACACAGAATCTGAAGCAGGCTCCAGGCTCTGAGCAGTCAGCACAGATCCTGACGTGGGGCTCGAACTCACAAACCGTGAGATCATGACCTGAGCCAAAGTCGGAAGCTCAACCAACTGAGCCACCCAGGCGCGCAACCCTCCCCCCCCCCCAAAGTCCCGTATTTTTAATATTAGAAAGATCACTACATATGATCCAGCAATCCCACTTCTGGGTACTTATCCAAATGAATTGAAAACAGGGTCTCAAAGAGATATCTGCTCTCCCACGTTCACTGCAGCACTATTAACAACTGCCAAGAGGCAGAAGCGACTGGAATGTCCAACAATGGATGAAGAAAGAAAATGTGGTATATACATACAATCAAATATTATTCAACCATAAAAAAAATAAACACTGTCATGTGCTACAAATGGGTGAACCTTGAGGACACTATGCTAACTGAAATAAGCTAGACATAAAAAAAAATACGGTATACGATTCCACTTCATATAGTCAACAATGCTGTCCCACACCTAAAACTCATTTAGAGGGTAGATTTCATGTTGTATGTGTTGTTTTGCTTTTTTATCACATTAAAACAAAAGAGTGGCTTCGGAAGGAAGCCACAACCACCACTGATGGAACGTCACCTGCCCTGTGCCAGCAGCTCCCACAACTGATCGTGCACCATCCCCACCTCGCGCGGGCATCATCACCCTCATTCCAGCAGTCCAGGAAGTGGGGCACCTGGACTTTGCTCAAGTAGGCACAACCACCATGTGGCTGAACTGCAGTTTGTATTCAGGCCGCCAGACTGCACAGTCTATGTGCGCTTTTCTACCCGCCATCATTACGACTAACGCACCATGGGGTATCTGCCTCACCCGCTCTGGCCTACGGGTGACCCAAGCGGCTGGTGGGGCTCGTTCACTCCGGCTCACCACCCCTCTCGCCGGGCAGTAGCATTGCAAGCGTCCTCGACACAATGACTGCATTTGCTTGTGGAATGCTCGTGGTTGTGGGTAAAAGTCACAATTCATCGGTAAAATTCCACTGAAAACTGCTATCGTTGGATCAAACTTCTCCCAGTGTACTTAATTAGAATCACTAGCCAAAGCAGCAAGCCAGCTCACCCGGAAGAGTCTTCTACGTTGGTTCGGCAATTAAGGTGTAACCATACCTATACCTTGCTCTCCATCCAATCATACCAAATACCGGTTCAAAACTGGGGGGAAAAAAATCACCTTAAATAATTATGTCTCTATTCACCAATGAGAACAAAAATTAATTCCCTAATAGCTTATCTGGTGGCATTGACATGGGGTCCGTGACGGGGGCAGAAATAAGAAAATACTGGTGTTTCTTGCGCAGGCTGGACACCTGTGAGCTCATCCACCACGGCCGTTCCTCTCAGGTCCCAGGCGCGGCTTCAGAGAAGCTCTCTTCCTCGCTCTGCTGCTCTGCTGAATTTGGCTCGTCGAGTTTTATCCCTACTTACCTTGTGTTACTGTCTAATTTCCTTCCGTCAGCCAGCCTGCTGTCTCCTCTGTGACCCTGCTCTGGCCTCACAGACCTCCCCTCGGTGGCATCCTTCTGGTCTCAAGTTAACAGTATTGTCAGCCCCCCAGAGGGCAGTGAATTCACCAGCACATGCTTAGTTAGCGTCTCCTGTCCTTCGGGTAGTGTTCTACGTGGACAAAACTCACAAACATCCCTGCCTTCACTGAGCTTACTTATGTTGCAGTGGGAAGAGACAGACAATAATTACGTGTAAAGTATAGAGTACGTCAGAGGGTGGTAAGTGTTGTGGACCAAAGCAAAGCAGGAAAGAGGTGAAAGAGGGACTTAAAAGAAAGACCTTAAATAAACCTATTTAGAGTCAAGGGCAGGTCCTGTGAAGTCACCACCCATGGCTTTGGAGAAGTGTCACCCCTACAAGGAAGGCCCCTCACAACTGATGTATCTCTTTCACTTCTCTTTCTCCCATTCTGTCACCCACCCTTCACTGGCCTCCGCACATACCCCACCCAGCATTCCTTCTAGAATGTCTCCATAACCTTATGTTATCTGCCAGCATCTGCCCTACTCCCAGGACCAGATACTTACTTTGCAGGACCCAGTGCAAAATGAAAATGCAGGGCCCGTTGTTAAAAAAGTAAGAATTTCAAGACAGTAACTGCAGAGCATTAAACCAAGCGTGGGGCACTCTGTGAAGCACAGGAGGCATGCCCACGAGGCTGGCCGTGCTTACTCCTACTCTACCCCAGAAGGCAGATGAAGGCAAGGCCCTGTGAATGAGGCCTTCCTCCCACCCCAAACACAGCCCCAGTTAGAGGTGCAGAATAACAGCAGCCCTTACTACATCCTCCAAAGCGCTGAACGAGTCTGGGTGGAGGAGAAAGACGAGCCGAGGAACCAGCAGTGGGAGGGCGGCTTTTATAGGACAGCTTCCTGAGGGGGGGAACCTGACACCCAAAGAGAGGGCTACACAGAAATGCCTCCTGAGTACCTCCTGGGCTTGAGGGAACACGACAACGTCGGAGGATGCAGCCACAGTGGTTGGCTAAGGTTTCCCTTGGACAGAACAATTTCCTGGGGGGAAGGGGGCTGCTGCTGGGCCCAGAAAGATGGACAGAGGGGATATGGAGGGACGTTTATATGGGGGAAATGGAAAGTTACAAGGGCAAGCAAGTAGCCAGTGTGTTTGAGGGGCAACGAGGAGGCCAATTCGGCTGGTGGCAGAGGATGTCCCACACCAGATAGCACCACAGTGGGGAGGGCCTTTAGCCTGAAGGCAGCGTGGGTGTTTGAGGGGGGAGGTGAATGCTCTGAGGAGGGACAGTGACAGGAGGAAAGCTGTGCTCTTGGAAGGCCTGTCTGGCAATGTATGAAGGACAGACGGCAGGCTCAGATCCTCCTCTAAGCAGGGGTGAGGACAGGAGGGAGGGAGCCTACCCAAATTAGCTGGGAAGAGCCTTCCTACCGTCGGCGGTGGGTCTGCACAGATGGACAGACATGAGAGGAGGTTTGGAAGCACATTTCCAAGCAAGCAACAACAAATAAGAGAACTGTACATCCCTGAGACAAAGTTCTCTGGCAGGATGCCCCAAACCACGTGCATCCCGCAGAATTCCTAATTTTAGAAACCAGACTGGAACTCGTCTGACCAAAATAAACCTGGTCCCAAATATTTACTTTTGTCGTTATTTTGCAGTTGTGGAGGCAGGAAGATCAACACGAGCCCAGAAGATTTTACGCGTTACCCACCGGGATAATTCCTCACGGTGCCCTTTTGTAGACCGTTGCTGGAAAGGCCGGTAACTACGATACAGGGGAATCTCCAAGTAAAAAGTAAAAGTTGTTGGCACGGGGCCATCCATCCTTTGCAGTCTCTCAAATATCAACTCTGGACTTCATAACCCCTTCGAATTCCCTTTTCGCATGGATAAACAAGCCTCCCGATCGTGGGACAGCAACCACAAGGTTCAAAAGAGCAAATGGCCGGCCCGGAGAAATTTATTTTCATCACATAAACAGGACACACAGCGCTCCTTCTCTCTCCTCAGGCCAAATAATGGAAACAGCTTCAGCACGAATCGCGATGAACTCTCAATTCCTACCGTTAAGAATGTCCAGACGAGGAAAATTTCACCTTGGGCCAGTTTGAAGCATATGGCAAGAGACCAGCTGTCCTTGTTCCCAGTTTTCAAACACAGAAACTCCCCCATTTCGTTTTAACAAGGGAAAGGTAAACACGAGAGGCTGTGCTTGTGACAGTCTGAAGAAAACAGGCATCAGCTCTCATGCATATGGACAGACGTTTTCAGATTAATTTTGAAATTTCATCAAATCATATGTTTGTGTTGCTGCCTTCCTACGGTGGTAGTTTTCCTGACAGCCTAAATAAGTGACTTAATATTGTCTGGATTTCCTATTGCTTTGTAAGTGTGTCGTTTCATTTAAAAAAAAGAGAGAGAGAAGCAAGGAATACCTGGAAGGCTTGTTCGCATCAACTAGCTAAGCGTTTAATAATTCAGATGGAAATATGCACATTAAATGTCACTGTCGACAGTCTACGGTTGTTAACTGTACATTTTTAATTTCCATAAGAGCGTGACTTCACAAGAAATCTTTTTGGCTACTTGTTCCTTAACCAGGAATCTTCTAGGGTATATAACCTTTATAAATGGGAAAAAATGTTAACAAACGACCCCAAGAAACCTCTCAAGAGAAAAAATGCTTAAACCACGTATTTCAAAATCAACCCCACACTTCGGGGACTGAACACGGAATACGAAGTACCATGTGATTCTTCCTACACCGAGTTCCATTCTGCCAAGAGCAGATATTTTAAGAACACGCTTGAACTACCCGTTGGGATGCAGTCCCCTGGAATTCTTCACAGCATTCAGGGTGCCCCAGAAGAAGAGCTCAGGGTTCCTTCTTCCAGTTGCCTACTTCACTATCACTTCAAGAACACCAGCAACACAGACAGTGAGCTCAGCTTCTCCATCCGCATCCCCCACGGTCGCCCGCTGCCAGGCCCAGGCTCCTCTCCCGGCTGCTCAGCTGTCATCGTGGCCCACGCCACCACTCCTCCCTCCCCGGGACCTGTGCCACATCCTGACTGGTGACAGGTCTCTCTGCACCGCCCCCCCCCCCCCCCCCCTTCAGAGCAGTCTCTTCTGAGATGCAGATGTGGTTAGGCCCTTTGCTGCTTACAGCCCCCCGGGGGGGGGGTGCCCCCTTGCCTCAGACTGGGTTGCGGTAATGTTACAGGAGAGAAGGTAAGTGGTAAGGATGCTTCATGAACTCACCCCTTACTGTCTGTGATGGAAATGCGGCCCTAGCTCATCAGATGGCCGGAGGCCGGGAGAGTCCTGCAGGCCTGCGGGCTCTGAGCCTGGGCTGGACTACAGCCTTGGAGGTGGTCCTTCCGCAGAGATGCTTCAGCGCCCGAAGCCGGGAGGTGGCCAGGGCCCGGTCGGAGAGCAGGCTGTGGTCACCAGCCTCGCTTGTCTGGGATCTGGAACGCTACTTCCCATAAACACTGCGTGACAAAGAGGGATAAGGTGCCCATAAAAGCTGATTTAACCCATGACTCAACAGAGCTGCCTTTAGGAGGAAAAAGAGTAGCAACCTATTCAGTAAAGACTTATCTGGCACCAGATACAAGGATGCCTGCTCGCTCCCTTAGTAAGGTAACACCCTGATCCTCTAGCCTGGGCAGAGGCGGGAGAATCTCTCCACGGGACGGAGCAATGGGGAGTTCTCAGTCCAGTTCCTGTCCTGAGAGCTGACTTCACTCTGGGAAACCGGCTGGCCCTTGCTGCTGCCTCAGGTACCTCGGGGCACTCCTCTCAGGCCGCTCAGGCTGAGTCTGGGGACAGAGCCTGGCCTTTACGCTCCACAGCACTGCAGGTCTGAGCACAGGGCAGAGTAACCTGCAGCGGCTGCTGGATGTGGCTGCCCTCACTCCCCTCCACGGCACTGTCCCTGGATACCTCTCCTCCCCCAAGCAGAGGTCTTCATTCCCCATGGCCTGGGAAGAAGTCCTCAAGCACACGTGAACTCCACAGAGGCAAGGCCCACGACAACAGGGCACAAAGAGAAGAAACGCACCGTCCCAGGACCATCAGGAGTTGTAACGACCGCTGCCTTATGGGGGGCACGTTCGCTTACCACAGAGGTGAGGCCTCACAGGCCTCAGAAAGTCGTAACAGTTGCGTATCAACATAAAAGTTGCACGCACTGTGTACATGCGGCGGTGGTGGTCATTGTAGGGGTCGGGACTGCTTTCTCACACCAGCTACGTGCCAGACGCGGCCTAGGCACCGAGAGCTTAAAAGCAGTTAAATGAAGAAATGACTCTGTCCCTGGGAAACACCCATACTAGCTAGTGGGAGGCGACAGGCACACAGACACCCAACTACCTATAACACGGCCTCTAAGCGTGGGTGTGTCGACTACGGCACGGGTCAGACGTGTCCAGCAGCCAGGCGCTGGTCCCGCACACTCTCTGGGCCTCTGTCCCGCCTGGAAAAGACGGTGCCACGGGGCACGTGCTTTGCCAGTCAGTCAAGCGCAGAAGGAGGAGCCACTCCTCAGATGTGAGCAGTGCAGAGAATCCCAGACAGCATCAGTCCCCAACATCCTTTTCCGCAGGCAAGGGAAACTCTGTTACCTGGGAAATAAAGGCCCTGTGCTGGTCACCTCCAGAGGATGTGAGAGAGAAAATCACGGGCGAGAAAGTTTTAGGAGGTCTCTCTCGGCTCCCCTGCTCTCCTGCTCCTGTCATGAGGGTGCTGGTTCACCGAGGCTGGCAGAGACCGAGGGTCAGGGATGCAAATCCATGGCTGGTGGAGCTGGGCCCACGGGGCTAAGAAATGCAGAGGGCAGCAGGGCTCGTGGAAGTTGGGGCGGGGAAGAGACTAGACCTGGGCAGAACCATTAGGTCCTCTTACACCTGAGTGAGCTAATCAGGCCAAAATACTTGCCCCTGTCCATATGGCAAGTGGGAGGCATCCACATTAAATCCCGAGTGACTGAAAGCACCGGGGGGCAGGGTTGAAAGGGACCGGCGGTCATGAACCAGGTGCTGGTCTTCTCTCACAAAAGGTCGCTCGCTGAAAATACCGCTCTTTTTTTTTTTTTTTTTTTAACATTTATTTATTTTTGAGAGACAGAGTGAGACAAAGTGAGAGTGGGGGAGGGTCAGAGAGAGAGGGAGACACAGAATCTGAAGCAGGCTCCAGGCTCTGAGCCATCAGCACAGAGCCCGATGCGGGGCTTGAACTCACAGACTGCGAGATCATGACCTGAGCCAAAGTCGGCTGCTCAACCGACTGAGCCACCCAGGCGCCCCAGAAAATACCACTCCTTATGAGGATGTTTCCAAGTTGAAAATGCCCTGTGCCTGGCCCTCGACCATCCACAGACCCAAGTGAGGAAAAGCCTGGGCCTCCCACACATCTCCTGCCAGGGCGCCCAGCTGGGCCTCTCTCGCCCTCCGCTCCGATGTTGAACCTCCAGGGCAGATGTTCCCAGCCTGCGGAAGCACAGCTGATCTGAGGGGGAGCAAAGCTACACAACAGCCCAGCCTGCCAATCAGAAGGAAGAGAAGACTGCTTCCTTCCTGAGCAGTGCTAGCAGCTCACACCCCTGCTTCCAGGAGCAGACGAGGCAGCTCTGGAGAGAGCTGCCCCCGCGGTGCTCAGTCTCACCGAGACCTGGCACAGGCCGGGCGGCGTTCCGTCTGCTGGGGGGAAGGTCTGAGGAGCTCAGCTCTGGCGGCCCGGCCAGTTCAGCCCCCAAGACGGGGTGCCGCGCCGCACCCTCAAAGACCTCAAAGCGGAGAGAGGAATTCCTGTCTTTCATCCAGAAACGGTTCCTCACGATTTAGCTAAATCCCTTCTGTCTTACAGTAGGTTGAATGATACTCCCCGCCGGATACTGATCTCTGGAACCTCTCTGGCAAAGGAAACTAGCATAGTCGATCCCATTAGGGATCTAGAGATGGGGAGATTACCCTGGTTATTCAAATGGACCCTATATATAATCCTAAGGATGCCGAGAAGGTCACCATAGGAAGTAGGAGACGCGAAAAAGTAACAAAAGGCTGAAGTAAAGTAAGGGTGGGGTCTTGAGCTAAAGAACGCAGGTGCCCCAGAAGCCAGAAAAGGTCAGGAAACAGACTCTCTCGTCCCCAGCTTTACTAACACTCTGACTCTCATCCAGCGAAATGGATTTGATTTCGCACCTCCAGAACTAGGGGAGAATATATGAGTGTTATTTAAGCCTCTAGCAGAGCCCGAAAGAAGGAATCACCCTCAGGGCTTCAAGAACTCTCCACCCTCTTAAATGAGCTCTCTGGCTCCTGCCTGCATTGGCCGGCTCCCTTCTCCAACCACCCTGTGGGCACCTTCACCGGGCTTGCTCACTGAGGGGAATGCCCAGCAAAGGGCTCGCTCACTGAGGGGAATGCCCTGTGAACCGGTTTGAACTTCGTTCTGTCTCTCCTGAGGCCCTGCCAAGCACGTTCTGTCTTCCCTGAGGCCCTCCAGGAGCTGGAGGGCAGAGGCTGATGGCCAGCCCATTACCCTGAAGAAGGGGAGCCCTGGTCCCCCTCCCATTTGGTCTCTGATGACCCTCCCTCGGCTGCAGGCTCCCAGCTGCTAACTGATTCCCCAACTCCTGAAACTGCAGCCTCCCACCAATCCCTCAAGCTTCTCTGGGACCTGCTTTGGGATTAGCAAATACCTACTGTCATCAAATCTCCCTGGAAACTGTCCTCCACACCTGCCCCACCTACTCCTATTCCGGTCTCTACCTCACACTTCACTTTTAAAATACAGATGGAGGTGAAAACATATTCAGAGACTCTGTTCTATCACGTTGTGTTAATTATGAACTTGAGGCAAAATTCCACTACTGTTTCTCCAGGGAAGGGAAAAGCTTTAAATTCTACATTGAGGAAACTGTTTGGAATGTTCTCAGGTGAGGGGGTCCCTTCTTGGAGCAGACTCCTGGAAATAGCAAGGGTCCTCTGATCGTGAGACCCCTAAGTACAGTTTCCGAAGGGTCCAGAATCCATGGTGGAGTGTCCTCTTCTATAGAAAAGGACAGTTTCCCAACTTTAAAGCATCAAATAATGCTTTAATGCATCAAATGGATATCACACATTATCTATTTTTATATTATGTATACTCTTTTAAGCAACAAATATTCCCATGGACACAAATCCTATTACAATAAAAGGTGCTCCTGCCACTCCCGCAATGTCCCTTAGGGTTCTCTCCACTTGTTCTACAGGCCTTGTTTCCCCTTCGGGAGCTTGGAGGGAAGGAACAGTACTTTCTTCACCATTCTGACGGGCTAACAGCAGAGGGCCCAATCACTGATAATTACTCCTGTTTGTTGGGTGAATGACTGAAACTGTTTCCAAGCTCCAGGCACTGTCCTTTAGTTAAGATCCTAGCTGGTGCAAAAAGACAAACAAAAAACAACTCTACCGTAATTGAAGAATACAATGTCTAGTCACCATAAAGCAATACAAGTATTAGTCTATCTGTCTGTGATCTTATTCAGGCAAGGGAACATGGGATGGAGAACTAGTAAGAGAACTGGTTGATATGAACACAGAATGTGATTGGAAGGACAGAATAAAGTTAGAATCCTCTAGAAATGGGAGCCCAGATGATATTCCTAGGGAGAGGCAAACCACATTTATAGGCTGGTTGGGGGAGGGGGGTATGCTCCAAGAAATACACTAAGTGCAAGAAGACTTGGGAAATATTCCACAAATGTCCCTAAAGGGAATGAGCCAATCTGGAAGCAGGGGCGTGGCACTGAGAACAGGTACAGGGCCCACAGGGACCCCAGCCAGCCCCAGCAGACATTGAGACTTCCAGAGCTGGCAAAGCCTTGGCTTGATGAAGCAAGCAATGAAGGCAGGTTGCGCAGGGGACAAAGGGGCTCTGCCAGGTTAGCAATGTCCTGATACCAGGCAGATTTTCATTTCCTTACTAAAGGTACAGAGAAATGAAGTGACCTGCACAAAGTCAGAGCTGGTTAGGGGCGGACAGAGACTGTAACTTCGAGCTCCAGGCCTGAGGTCTGTTCTCTTACTGAACGGAGCAAAAATGCATGTTAAACTGAGTATACTGAGCATATGTCCTTTCTGGAGCACCTTCTGTATGCTTCGGGTTTCCTCCCTGCCCCTGCCTCTGCCTCTGCTCCCCACCTCTCCTCGCTTCGTACACCTGCCAGGCCTTCCTCCAGCCCCTAACCTGTTCTCACATAAGGCCCAGCTCCGTGAAACTTTCCGACATTCTTCCCCCCCAAATCCAACCCACATTTCTCTTCCTTAATTCCTACCATGCCTTTGGGCATTTGGCTCATCCAGCTCTTTTCTCAAATTTTTGCTGTCAAATGCAACAGCGCTGAATTTTACGCTTTGCTTATTTGCGTCTTATTCAACACCATATCCCCACTGCCTGGACACTCAAATTAAGGTTGAACGAATCAAAGAATGAAGGTTTCATCACTTACAGTTTGTCTCTGGCTGAGGACAAGAACTGCCTGACACTTCCTTTAACGTTCCTTTGAAAATTATAAATAAACATATGATGACTAACACTGTGTGCTAAACAGAAACATTTAATAGTAAAACTGTATCTAGTACACTGCAGTCTGGCATTGGCTGGAAGGCTACATTTTCAACTAGATGACATCAATCCAATAATATCTAAATTTATTAATCTATATTGGGCTGTAATTTAGGACAATTTATCGGCAGATAATTTTCTAAATAATTAGAATGAGAGTTTCTAACACTTTAGGGCAAAAGACATGCCATAAATATTAAACTGGATATACAAATGCTTTCTTACATTTCATTTGTACATCAACCAGAGTGGAAAACTCACTATGAGTAAAATCGTTCATGCTCTGTTAAGTTCCATCTTAAAAGCTATAATGACTTAGTTGTCAAGATGTATCTTCTCTGCCATTGGACTGTGAGCTCTTCAGGAAAGAAACTGAGTTCTCGTTCTCTCCTTCCTGTATTTGTCCTTCCCTGTACTATGCCCGACCTCAGCCAGGCATAGGACCTTAGTGCTCAGTAAGTGTCTGCTGAACAAATGAATGAACAAAAAATGAATGCGTGGACTGCCCAGTCAGGTAAATGTTCTATTCTTTTCAACTACAAAGCAATGAGCATCAGCACAGGGTCGCTGGTCTCTCTTGACCTAGGACACTAGAGAGATGTGATGAAACTGAACAAAAATGATGGCATTTTGGTGGGTAGAAAGAAGCGGGACACCTACATACATCCTAACTCATGCACCTAGCCTGTGACTTGTGCACCTAGAATGTGCCGCCTAGATGCTTCCTCTCTGGGCCTCAGTTTCTCAAACTCATCTCATGTAGCACCACCCACCTGCCCACCTTATGTCGGGATAGTTGTGCAGAACAAACAGTATGGTTTCTGGGAAAGTCCTGTGTGCAGCACACAGCAATGTATTAGTTTTTTAGGGTTTCCATATCAAAGGCACTTAAGCTGGGGGGCTTAGAATGACAGAAATTTACCGTTTCACAGCTCTGAAGGCCAGAAGTCTGAAATCCAGGTATTGGCAGAACCATATGCCCTCCTGAACTTGCAGGGAGAATCCTTGGCTTCTTCTGGCATCTGGTGTTTGCTGGCAATCCTTGGCACCCCTTGGTCTATAGATGGACCACTCCAACATCTGCCTCCACCATCATGTGGACTTCTCCCTGTGCGCCTCTATCTCTGTGTCTCTGCTCCTCTTCTTATAAGGACACAAGTCCATTGGATTAAGGGCTTACTCTGCTCCACTAGGACCTCATCTTAACGAATTAAATCTGCAATGACCCTTTTTCCAGATAAGGTCACATTCCGAGGTACTGGGGGTTAGGACTTCTCCCCATGTCTTTTTGTAGAATACAATTTAATCCACAGCAAGCACCATGTGAATAAAAGTACCATATTTAAAAACCAGTGAAATAGTGTCAGACGAGGTGATTCAGACTAACCTTCTTGCTGTGAACAACAAGAACAACAAAAAAGCGGGAAAAATATTTTTTAAAATGCTGCTTAAGTTACGTTGGATTATGAGGCAGTAAAGAACAATGAAGCCAAGATTCAGAATAGAGAAAAACCAGAAAGGCAAGCCTGGCATTTGGGGACACTTCTTCTAAGAGGAGTGCCTGCTTCTTCTGGAAGAACTGGCTAAGAGCCGGAAAGGCTGAACAGTGATTTGGACAGCCTGTAGAACCAGGGATCTAAAGTTCGAGTTCTATTCCCCAAGTGCTACACGCTGAGTGAGAAGACGAAGCACAAACAGGCTGTCCTCACAGGTACAAAGGCCATCTCAGTCCCTGAAACTGGACGGCAGTGATAACAGATCGCTGTGCTCCAGGGCCTGACAGAGCAAATCTAAATTCTCTTGAAAGTAAGATAACATCACTGAAGGCCTCAAGTTATTTCTGTGAGTTTTCATCTGTAACAGCTGGCACTCAATCAAAAATAACTGGCTGTATGAAGATACAGGACAATACGAATGGACTCTGAGTAAAACAACAGGCAATAGAAACAGACTGGCAGGGGCTAAAAATAAAGGTGCTATCAGACACAGCATTTTTTTTCAACTATGATTAATATGTTCAAAGATAAAATTGAAAAGTTTCTCAGAGAACTAGAAACGAAATAAAACAAACAAACAAACAAAAACCCCACAGAAACCATGGAACTTAAAAATAAAATAACTCACATTAAGAATTCAATAGGTAATGGGGCGCCTGGGTGGCTCAGTCGGTTAAGCATCCGACTTCGGCTCAGGTCATGATCTCAGGGTTCGTGAGTTCAAGCCCCGCGTCGGGTTCTGGGCTGACAGCTCGGAGCCTGCTTCGGTTTCTGTGTGTCTCTCTCTCTCAGCCCCTCCCCTGCTCGTGCTCTCTCTCTCTCTCTCTCTCTCTCTCTCAAAAATAAACATTAAAAAACAATTTTTTAATAAAAATTAAAAAAGAATTCAATAGATGGGTTTAAAAGGAGCTTAAATACAGTGAACTAAACGATAGGTCCAAAGAAAATATCTAGTTTGAAATTCAGAGAGACAAAAGGATAGAAAATAAAGACGAAAAAATAAGAGATACAGGGAAAAATGGAATGAATAACAGACATTCAATTACAGTCACAGGAGGGGAAAGAAAGAACTGGACAAAAGAAAAAGTAGCCAAAAAATGTTTAAACTGCAAAAAGACATCAAGCACCGATCTAACATCCCAAATGGATAAACTCCACGCAGGATGAATAAAAACAAAACTAAACCTAAGCACCTCACAGTAAACCGCTGTGCACCAAAGACAAAGTGAAAAAGTGAAACACTTTTAATACTACTGCCAGAGGGTAAACAGATTATCAAGGGAGAAAGATAAGGTGTACAGTTGATTTCTTAATGAAAATACTGAAAGGCAAAAGACACTGGAATATTGTCAAAGTACTAAAAGAAAATATCCAAACATTTAAAGAACAAATAACACCAATTTTATATAAACTCTTTTTTTTTAAAGTAAGTCTTCATGCCCAGCACGCATGGCTTGAACTCATGACTCTGAGATCAAGATCTGAGCTGAGATCAAGAATCAGATGCTTAACTGACTGAGCCACACAGGCACCCCTTAAATAAACTCTTAAGGAAGGAATAACACCAATCTTACACGACTTCTTCCAGAGAACAGTAGGGATGGCACCTCTCAATACATTTTATGAGACTAACCAAACCATAGCAAAGACATTACCAAAGGGTAAAAATTCTAGGTAATCCTCGTCAGGAGCACAGATGTAAAAAATTCTGAAAATACCAGGAAAACAAATCCAGCAACATATAAAAATGATAATATATCACAAGCAAATGGGTTTAATGGAGGAATGCAATTCATCACATTAACAGGATAAAGGAGAAAAATACCAATAGAGTCAGAAAATAATTTGATGAGATTCAGTATCTATTTATGATAAAATTCCTTGCAAACTAGGGCTAGATAAGAACTTCCTGAATCTGATAAATGGTATTTATAAATAACTGTGGCCCTTATCATGCCTGACGGTGAAATGCTGAATGCTTCCTGCCTGTATCACTACCTCTGTCCAAATCATACTGGAAAAAACGAGGTATTAAGAAAGGGGCAAAAATCTCATTCACAGATTTTTTGATTGTGTGTGCAGAAAATCTAAAAGAATCTTCAGACAAATTTCTAGAGTGAACAATTACTTGGGAGATATAAGGTCAGTCTGGAAATATCTTTTGTATTTCTAAGCACCAATAATAAATATCCAGAAAAGGAAAAAGATTTTAAGGTTATAATTTATACTAACATCCAAATATAAAATAGCTAGGAATAAACTATGATATGCAAGACCTGTATGCAGAAAATTCTAAAATGTTATCTGGAGAAATTTGTAAAATCTATAAAAAAATGGAGGGGGGGGGCACCTGAATGGCTCAGTCAGTCAAGTGTCTGACTCTTGGTCTCACCTCAGGTCATGATTTTGTGGTTTGTGAGTTCGAGCCCCACACTGGGCTCCATGCTGACAGTGTAAAGCCTTCTTGGGATTCTCTCTCTCCGTCTCTCTCTGTCCCTCCCTTGCTCTCTCTCTCTCTCTCTCTCTCTCCCTCTCTCTCTCTCAAATAAATAAACTTAAAAAAATTTTTTTAAGTGGAAGGATATACCATGTTCATGGTTTTGAAGATTTAACATTATAAAGATGTCAATTCTCCCCAAATTGGTCTATAGGTCCCATGCAATCTCAAAGAAAACCATGGCAGCTTTTTGTTTGTTTTGTTTTATGGAAACTGGAAACAGATAAGCTGATTCTAAGATTTAAGTGGAAATGCAGAGAGCTAGTAATAGACTTGATCCACTGGGTACCGAAATATCACATATTACCAATATAATAGAACAGAAACCCTGAAACAGTCGCCGGCAGATACAGGTACACATACAGAGGGGGCAGTATTGCTAGGTTCCTGAGGCAACATCCTTCCTCCCTGTGTAATCCTGGGCAAGTCTCGTCCCTTGTGTAGACGTTAGTTTCTTCATCTCTAACATCTGTAACCTGGTCTGTGTCACAAAATTCTGATTTGAAATAAAGACAGATTAGTAAGCATTTCCAGTTTGCAGTGTGTCTCATTTCCATCCGAAAGCAAGATAATCTTCCAGGAAACCATTTTCCCTCTGCTTTCCAGAAAAAAAGGAAAAGCAGGGATTAATTATGCCCTCTGTTCTGCCACTTCTAGATTTTAGTCCAAAATATTCCAGGCTGTCCAGGCTGAATATAAAGGGTACAGCCTGCTGAGGCTTGTACTGTTTGCTCATTTAGGAGGCATTACCGGCAGTGGATAAATCAAGTAGACCTTGGTTTTAAAATACTACTTTTCATTTACACGCCTATCAAGTTTCTAATCAAACCATTTAAGCTCTTTGAGTGTCAGTTATCCTGATCTGTGAAAGGATAGTTATTGTGAAGGTTAAAGTGAATAATGCTTGTAAAGCATTTAGGACAGTGTCAGCACATAGTAAGCATTTAAAAAGTAGAAGCCAACGTGAAATAAGCCAGACAGAGAAAGACAAACACCCTGTGATTTCACTTATGTGTGGGATCTAAAAAATAAAACAAATGAACAGACACACAAAACAGACTCATAAATACAGAGAAGAGACGGAAAGTTGCCAGAGAGGGAGGGGATGAAGAAAGGGCTGGGAGAAATAGGTGAAAGGGATTAAGAGGTACAAACTTCCAGTTATAAAATACACAAGTCATGGAGATGAAAAGTACAGCAGGGGCACCTGAGTGGCTCAGTCGGTTGAGTGTCCGAGTTCAGCTTAGGTCATGATGTCGCAGTTCGCGAGTTCGAGCCCCACATCGGGCTCACTGCTGTCCGCCTGTCAGCGCAGAACCTGCTTCGGATCCTCTGTCCCTCTCTTTCTCTACCCCTCCCCCTGCTTACTCTCTCTCTCTCAAAAAATAAACTAAAAAACATTTTTAAAAAGTTTGAAAAGTAAGGAAGATACAGCATAGGGAATATAACGTTGTAATAACTGCGTGGTGACAAGCATTGATTCCACTTAGCGTGGTGAGCCCCAAGTGATACACAGGGTTGTCAAATCACTGTGCTGTGCAGCTGCAGCGAATATGGCGACTGCATTTCAGTTAACAGCAAAATAAATAAGTAAAATAAAATGTGGAAGCTATTGCTGAAGATATACCAGGGCTGGATGTTGGGGCTATGGTGATGATGAAGACAGAGTAACAGAAATAACAAAGTAGACTCGTGAGAGTTTATCACTGGTGCCTAATGTGTGGTTAATGTTTATAAAACATTTGTGGAATGGGGAGGTTACTAATTTACCAGGCTCTCCCAAATCCTACCAGTGGTTCAGGCCCCTTGTTTATAGTGTCAGACTACCTTGGAAATGATGACTGGATTCCTAATACATTTCTGCCTCCCATTTTACTGAAGCCTGGGCTGGTTCTCGCGACCCCAACACCACACACACACACACACACACACACACACACACACACACAGCTGAAGACCTGACCTCAGCTAACATCTTTTCCCTTCTTCCCATCCTGAACACATGGCAACCCTTCTGCCTCTTGTGGTAAACTTGTGCCTGGGTAGCCTGTGGCCTGGCTGACACCTAATCGATTGACTGAGGGTCCGCCTTACCCAGAGACTCCTGATACAAGACCACTCAGAAAGGAAACCATTTCCAAACCAGGAAGAGGCTAGGTGCTACAAAGCCCTATTCCAGAACTTACACCTGAGGCCCGAAGACGCCTGCCTGGCAAGAAGGAGCGGCTAGGGCTGACTGCAGAAGGGCTGCCTTCTCTCCTCCAGGGGGAGCCACAGCGCTCTCCATGCTTCCCTACTGGCACAGTCATTTCCCTTGCGGACCCCCACCCCACCCCACCCCACCCAAGACACCATAAATCGAGGTGCTTTAAAGCTACAAATGAATTTGCTAAACTGTAATGAACTGAAGAGGTTTTCCTAATGACAGTTTTTGACTTGTAAGCATATCAGAATCCTGCTCCTCCCTCTTTCACCGGTCACCCCGCTGTTTGGACACCTTCCCGATTCTTGCTGTCACCTCCCCTCCTGCCCTTACCACAAAGAGAACCTGAAATCCACTACAGTGTTTAAGAAATTTCTTCTCCTGCAAAGAAATCCCTATCGTTTGCCGAAGGTCCTTCTCATTGGAGGTTCAGGGGAACAAGAAGCAGGTAGTCTGTACCCCAGGTCAAGAAGACTGTTAGTCCTTCATCCCTTACCCCTCTCTGCTCCAGCTACACAGTTCTTCTTCCCTCTCACATCTTGCTGGCCCTTCTCTGAATTCTCTCCCAGTTCTTGCTGCGTAACAAAAAGGAAGTCATTACGGTGCAGCCTCACCTCAGTTCTGAATGCCCTGCAAACTGTTACCAAAAGGGATCTCCCCTAGTCTGTGGAACCCAAGGAGCACTACACTCTGATTGAGTATTCAGTCACCTCGGCAAACCGCACCGCGGAAAAGCGAATGCGGTAGCCGCCGTAACCACATCTAGGGCTCACCCCCTGCTTCGATTTCAGGAGTATGGCAAGAAACTAAGTCAGCCCCTGAGACACCGTTTTGAAAGAAGCAAGGGAAGTAAGTGATTTCAACTGCCCACATGCTCACTGTAGCCTCTGCATCTGTCCGAGCACCCATGAAAGGTGCCGGACGACATCATCACCTAACGAAACCCTATTTACGGTCATGAAGTTGGGCAGAGGCCAGGATTTTGCACGCGGAGCAGGGGCCTCGACCTTGGAACTAGTGGAGCTTGAGAAGAGCTATAACCCACCGTCTCACTTCCCCCAGACAGCAGGGCTCACATTCACATGTGGTGAGCTCACACATCTCACATGGGCCCCCGGCCCCCACCCTGAGAGGCAGTAATTCAGCCTCTGTGTATTTGTCTGGGACAAAGGGACATCTGTTTCAGCAGCAAGCAAACTTCTTCCATAGGAATATAGCCCTGAATTTAAAAAAAATTTAAAAAATCAAAGCCAATAAAAATAAGTTACTTATTATGTTCTACAACTAATTTTTTAGGAAGAGATCTGCTATATTCCTGATGCACATCCTTCACAAATACTATCTACTTCTAATGACTGAGAAATTTCACCAAATTGCCTTTGAATTGAATTTCCAGATCTCTGAACAGAAGAATGCAGTCCAACCTCTGAGAACCATAGACTGAAGCGGAATTTAGCAGGTAACATCTTAGGACCTTATGCAAACTACCGTGTGGTTACTCTATGTGGCCTAGAATTCTGCTAATACTTTATTCACACTACCTCACAACACCCCTACCAGGTAGTTAATGTTACCCTCCTATTTTACAGATAAGGACACTGAAGCATAGAGAGGTTAAGTCACTTGCTCAAAGTCACATAGCTAGTAAGTGGGGCTGGGATATGAATCTTGTTCATGACTTCACCACTGTTCCCAGAATAGGAAGAGAATTAGAACATGTGATACATTCACTTTGTGGGAAATGAAAGTTTCATGTTTAATTAGCATACGTCTGAGACCCATTAGCATTAGTTCCTGGGCACCGCTGTCCCGAATTCCAAGCAATGGTGACTTTCTGTCCCCTCCTTCATTCCCTCCCCACACATGGGACTCAGTGTCAAGGTCCTGCTCCCGGTCACGCAGCCCCGTGATGGTGATCACAGAGCCCCTGCTGCAGGAGGAGTTAGAGAACTGAAGTTCCCCATCCAGGACTACTTTCCCTCCTGCTGCTGACTGAGAGAACATTGCTACACCAGGAAAAACAGGAAGCTGGTAACCAGATATGCCAGAACAACAACCCCACTGTTCAGAGCCACTGGTGAGAAGCACAGCCACTGCCTCCGGCCTGGAAGGAAACAGCCAGCCCCAGGGCAGGGCTGGGCAGGCCGCGGGCAGTCCTGGGCGAGCAGGCAGCCCGTTCCTCGGAACCAGCCACTCAGCCCCAGGAACCAGCCCGCTCAGCCCGCTCAGCCCCAGGATCTGGAAGGCGAGGAGCAGGAAGAAAATCCCTGTGTATTGGGCACCCACCGTGCCAGCATCTGTTGATGACCCCAGTCCCACATGTGGAAGGTGGGTCATAATTTCCATGGCATACATGAAGACAGTGAGGCTCAGACAGCTCGAGTGATGTGCTCAGCCAGGACATCAGAGGCGGGGATTGGAACCTGGTTTTGTCTGCCCACAAAGCCCTCAATTCAGTGCATTTTTCATTATGCCATACTGTAAAAGTTCTCAAGTTTAACAAACAGTTCTCATCATGATTTTTATTTTGCTAACAAAATAAAACAGAAAACACCAACGGGCCAGTATCAGTTTCTTTAAAGAAAAACAGTTTATATAAACATTTTAAAAAATCTTCAAGGGAAAATCGTAGAATTTGACGAAAGCTAAACACTGGGTAAAGGCCGCATACAAATTGAAAAGAAAAGCCCAGAAACACTAATCTCGAACTTGGAAAATTGTCAACGTCGTTATTAATCAAAGAAGTGCAAAAATGAAAGCAATGCATGTTAGCTGTTAAATTAAGACCTTTTTTAAAATTTTTAAAAAATGTTTATTTTTGAGAGACAGAGCACAAGTAGGGGAGAGGCAGACACGGAATCCAAAGCAGGATCCAGGCTCTGAGCTGTCAGCACAGAGCCCGATGTGGGGCTCGAACTCACAAACCGCGAGACCATGACCTGAGCGGAAGTCAGATAGATGCTCAACCGACTGAGCCACCCAGGCGCCTGAGCCACCCAGGCGCCGTGGCAATTAAGAACTTTTAAACACAATGTTGCTACAAGAACGTATTACTGTTTTAAGTGCAAAGTGCTACCATCCTTTTGGAAAGCAATTTAGCAATTTGTACCAAGAGTATAGACGCTTTTGTACGCCAGTTTATCCAGTAATTCCATTTCCTGAGACTATCCTAAGGGATTAATTTAAAATATGAAAGGTTATATGCAGCATTTTCTGCATTACTTGTAAACCAGGGATAAGTTGAAAGTAGCTTAAATGTCATTCTAACAAATGTTGGTATATTTGGTCAATAAAGTGCTACACAGCCATTAAAAATGATGGTGGCAGAGTCTATGTAGCAAAATGGAAAAATACTATTAAATGCAACATTAAGGGAAGAATAACTGAGATAAGGATGTAAAATGTAATTAATGTAAAATGGGATTACATAGACGTGTGATATCATTTCTGCAAAAAATTACCCATAAGACACGAAAAAGAAATTCACCAAAAAAAAAAAAAAAAAGGTATGTTGCTCAAAATATTTTACACAGGCTCTTCTGATAAGTTTACACACATCTGCCATATCTTCCACTTTCCCTTAAGCATTTTTTTTTTTTTAAACAAAAGAGAACCATATTTGGAATAGTCTTGCCTGCTGCATCAACACTGGCCCACTTGGTGGGCACTACCGGGTCGGGTCGTGAGTTTCCAGAAGTGAGCCTGAGGTGTGGTTCACGGCATCCTTTCCTTCCAGTGGTTTCTACATGGCTTTTATGCTGTGCTCGCGTTCTCACCCGACAGATGTTACTTTTGTGCCATTAACCATTGTGGTTCAGGGGCTGCTCTGAGGGCTCTGGCGGAAGAGCATTCAAACCTAACAGTAAAACCCTTTTTAGGTTTCTTTTAAAACCTAAAAGAAAGGGGCGCCTGGGTGGCTCAGTCAGTTAAGCGTCCGACTTCGGCTCAGGTCATGATCTCACGGTTCGTGGGTTTGAGCCCCGCGTCGGGCTCTGGGCTGACGGCTCAGAGCCTGGAGCCTGTTTCGGATTCTGTGTCTCCCTCTCTCTCTGCCCCTCCCCCACTCACGCTCTTTCTCTCTGTCTCAAAAATAAATAAACATTAAAAAAAGAAAAAAAAAATTTTTAAAAACCTAAAAGGAAAAGGAAAACTGAGGACTTTGCTCGTTGTGTACCTCAAAAACAGAGCTTGTGTTTACCATACACAACAGTTCTGATTAACGCCCTCTAGGCAAAAGCCCTGTATTTATGTACATATGCATTTTTTTCCTTTTATGCCTCGAGCCCATTTCCGTTCCCTTCACCCCACACCGAAATCTTCTAATGTGCCTGAGGTGTATCCTTATGTCTGCAACAGCACTTACAAAATGTGCAATGGGTGCTTCGGTGCACCTCTTTTTAACTTACAGAAATACCAGTTTGCGCATCTCATTCTTATTTTGTCCACTAAGTACTATGCTCTTGACGTTCACTCTCGTTGCTCTGTGCACAGTACTGAACTGCTGGGTAAGAAATACAGTGAGGTATGTATCCCACTAGGACATGTAATGCTGTGGACTCCCAGCCTGTCACTTCTTCACCTGTTTTCTCCTTCCTCAACTCTTCCACTCGTCTGCACGGGTGCTGCATGTGGACTGTATGTGCATGGCCTAACATACTCTCAACGGTACCAAGGCACTATGACTAAAATTCTTTAAGTCCCTTGATTATTTTTTAAAGAAAAAATTGCACTTGACGTATGTCGTTTACAAGCACGTGTTTTTCTTGTATGCCAAGAAGTCTCTCTGTGGTAATTTGATAATTAAAAATGAACAAATAAAGCATACTCCATTCCCTTATCCTCTCCTGGAACTATTCTGAAGCAGCTGCTTTTAGAAGGGCCGTCAATGGCCACCTAAGACCCTCAAGGTCAGGATCTGAATTCCAGAAATGTCAGAGAGCTGCTGCTGCTGTCTGATGACATGACTCTGTAATCTGGTATCTCTGAGGTCACACTTTGATCCTGAAACTGACTCTCTGGGAGCCACATATGTCTCGGCAAGCGCACATAGCAGGGAAGAGAGAGAACGGAGGTGGGTTTGCAGCTAGGTCAGGAGCAGGGGTAATGTCCCCACTGGGCTCTCTGCCCTGTCTGTGACCCCTTCCACAGTAAAAGCTGTTTATGACCACAATTCTCTTTCGTCCTGTACTTGATGTTCATCAAAGCGGGTTTCCCACAGGCTCCTTCCTTTGCACCTCCTAACAATCCGTGTCGGCCAGGGTAGGTGTTACCAACTCTGGGTTAGGAGGGAAAAGGTGCTGAGGCTCGGAGGGTGAAGTCACTCGCCCACAGTCACAGAGGCGGCAAGGGGGAGGAGGGACAGCCCAGGCTCGGGCGGGGTGATCCATCTCGCTCTTACCCCTCCACCACAGTGGGAGAGCACACCTGCGTACTCTTTGGAAACCAGGGTTCGAACAGCCTGTGCCTACCAAGGCACGGGTGATTCTCGTCCTCGTGACTTCTGTGCTTTAGAGATCGTATTTCTACCGGTCCGCCCCTCCCCTGATCCTGGTGAACCACGAAGGGAGGCACGAGTGAAAAATGGGAGCCCCAAAGGGCCAGCTCCTCCCCTGCTTGCCGGCATCTTTTTTCGGAGGTGGAAAAGATCTTAGGAACCGTATCCATCAGGATTCTGGCAGGAAACAGATGGCACTTTCAAATTGGGTAATTTGAGGAGAGTTTAATAAAGGGGCCATTTATAAGGGATGGGCAGGGAGTAGGGGAACCACAGTGCAGTGTTCTGGGGCCAGTAACACTGCCACAGTTACATCCCTAGGACCAAATGGGTGAGGGCGGAGAGGCAACTGGAAGCTTGAGACAGCACACCCCGTGAAAAGGGCTGCCTGCCAGGAGCCCAGACTCAGGGAGGAGCCAGGAGAATCAATACTTGGGCCCCACTCCTCCTCTACTCCCCTCTCAATCTCCTGTCGGTTTTCCTTATAGGGTAAGGAACTCAACAGGGGGCCAGGAAGCAAGGGGACCCATTGGTTTAGTCCCGTCCCTACCGGTCAGCTTCCAGGGCACAGGACAGGGTGGAGAAGGCTGGAGACAGGATCTGGAGGGGCAAGGAGAAAATGCCTAGCACAAGAACAAACTGACCCAACCCCCAAACTTGAAAGGTACTGCAACTTCCAGAGAAAGTCCTGGCCCAGAAAATCAACAGATGAACTGCAGAGCTGGGCTGGGAACTCAATCCCTGGGTGCCAGTCCACACACCTCCACTCTCCATCTGACCAGAGCATTTCTTTTCCTATAAGCATGGCTCAAACCTTGAAAAAGAACAGGGCTTCAAATCAGCTGGAAACTTTATTTCTCATTTAGGGACTGTGCACTGCAAAGCTACCCCTACATGGTTCAGTCTACACTACTCCACAAATGACTACTCTGTTCACACCTGTGTGTTATACCTTTGACACAGGAGTCGGGGTCCCCACAATTTAAAGGGACCAGCTCAGAAGAAAATACCTTGCGGCACGCGAGAACATGTCTGCAGTGCTGTAGTGAAGCCCAGCTGCGGCACAAGAGGGAAGAAGGAAGTTCCTCCATCCAACTTCCCAGTTCAGACAGTCAGGCCCCTGACCTTCAGTGAACTGTCAGGGCACCCTCCCCACTCTACTTGCATACAGAAATAGCTGTGCATTGACCCATGAGTTGCCCAGGCCTGGAAAAGACCTCCAGGATATTTTAAAAATCACATGTTCTTCTAAGCCTTTTAAAATTTGACTGGAGAAGTGGCTGGCTAAAAAAAAAAAAAAGGGGGGGGGGGAATTATTGAGATCCTTTTTGGAGGCATCATCTGAGCTACCAATTCAAAATCAAAGATCAAAATGTTATCTGACTCTGAATTTCCTTATCTGTTCTATAAACCTTGCTCTCTTTATAAAATAAGACAGGCTTCTCCATTCTTTGGATAATAGACTCATCTCAAGAAAACCATGAAAAGACTATCATCAGTAATTAATCTCATGCATATATTAGCATGGTACCTCTATATGAAACTAAAAACACCAGAGAACTCTTGTTTGGCTTCCTAATTTTTCTAATCACTCCTTCCATCTCTAATTGCTTCCCGAGCGTCTGTGTTTGGAGCTGTGGGCAGAACAAAGTGGAGTAAGGAAGACTCAGAGTAGCAAGTGAGGACCAAATCCCAAAGGGATGTTCTCCCATCTTCTGTCCCTTGTAGGCAGTGAGGAGGACTGACAGCTTCCCAGCAGAAGGGTGATTAGACTACATCATGCTTTGGCAAGTTCTGCTGGACATATGTACAGGCTGCTGCTGCTGCTGAGACCCAGAGGCAGGCAGCCTCATTAGGAGGCTGTTGTGATATTGCAGTCAAGATGCAAGGATGGGCAGAAAAACCACTTTTCCAGATCGGAGAACGTGGAGAAGGAAGGAGCAGAGATGTGGACAAGGTCTGCATGACGCAGCAGGGAGATGTGTCCCGGGATGTGGGAAGGAAGGGGACCCATGGCCAGACATGTTTTCTCCACGGCGAGGGGGTTGAGCAGAGAGCTGTGGGCTGAGCGCCCAGACAAGGGAGAGCCGAGGCATTCCCAGTGCCTTGTCTCAGAACGTGGAGAGGAGTCCTGCCCTGGCCAGGGACTGGAAGGGGACCTGTCACCCCTGATGGGCGCCCCCTGATCCCACCTCTGTTCCAGTGTGTCTGCACTCGGGCGAGTCAGTTCTCCCTCCACACAGCTCTTAACACCATCAAGCTCTTTCTCAGCGTGGGTGGGACAAGAACCCTGGGTCTCCCACCTGCTGGGGTGGGTCTTGTCCCCTGAAGCTTGATAGAGTGCACCTCTCCCTCTTCTCCTGGGTGTCTAAAAAGGGGCCGAGTGAGGACCCTCCCCCAAAGGGAATTAGTGCGAAACAGGAGAAAAAAGAGCCATGACCACCTTGGCTCTGCTCAGCAACCTGGCTTTCCTCTCTGATTCAAGTGAAAATGTCACATAATCAAGTTCAGAGTTCCAGTAAAGGGCCACTCTGTTGGCGGTGTGACAGGCAGCCAGCCCGTGGAGCCAACTTTATTCCACAGGCTTGTTCACGCTCGGGAGATTTACTGTACAGCTCTTCGCTCTGGACAGGCTGCAGGCAAAGTCCAGGAGCCCGCGAGGGTGGGGTAGGGGTCGGGGGAGGAAGGCAGCGCCACCCAGTTACTTTCTGCTTACGCTGTCACAGCTCACGCATGTGCAGCTTCTACGAACCAGTCACCCAGCGGCTGGCTGGCTGCGGGAAGCTGGCTGGGGGACCTGGCACCAGCCGGAAGCAACTGCATGGACTTGGCAAACACTGCCCAGCAGTGGTGGGGCTCTGGCCCATTGCAGCGTCTCAGCGGCATAGGATGGATGCAGGGTGGACGGCAGAGCTTTTGTCTCAAGAGACTGTGAGCTCGTGCCTGATTCTCAAGGCCCACAATGACAGGATCTGGTGGCGGTCTGACACACCCTTTGCCGACCGCTCGCCTGGATCGCCTTGTGACGACAAGGGCATCCTTGCCTTGCGTTTGACCCTCAGGGCCCAGATCCGCTCTCCATCTGCGCCAGGAATCGCACAAATACCCGACAGCCACTACTGAGGAGACAGACGAGCCTCATTCGTCCATCTTCCGGGCCCCTTCCCCGCCCACTGACCACAGGCTCTCGGTTCCGGGCTGCCAGGCAATTCTCCCCTGCTCCCTGCCCCTACCTCCAGGCAGCCTCACACCTCAGGGTTCAAAGCTGTTTTGCAGCAGCAGCAGCTGAAATAACAGCAAGAAGGAGGCCTCTGGAATGAGTCACCCTTTCCAAGTATGTGAACACACATTCCCTTATTTTATTTGTCCTGATAACTGCCCCTCACCTCTGGGCAGCCGGGGACGAAGGGTGCAGCTGACAGCGGCTTCCTTCTCAAACAACGTCCTCCTCAGGAATGCCAGCAATCTGACCAGCTGCCTTTTCCGGAGACTTCTCCCCCCTTCACAGAACCCGCCCTGGAGTCAGCACCAGGCTAGCCGGGTAACGGGACACCCCCTTCCCCACCATCTCCCCCACCTTCCCTCACCGCACCCCGGCCTCAAGGTCTTAAACCACAGGGGAGGCCGACTTGGGGCTTGCACCTCCCTGGTGCTCAACTTCAGGGGACCGGGGTTTCCTGGAACGCGACTCTTGTGGGTGTCAACGTGCATGGGGCCCCTATAGTTGTGCACAGCTATATGTCTGAGACTCTGACATAATGTACTGAAGAGGACCTGGGGTCCTTAACACCTGCCACATCCACAGGTCTCTGTCGAGGAAAGAAGCCCCAGTGTGTCCTGTGGCTAAAGGGCGACTGGGGTACTGGGGTGGGCGGGCGTAAGACCCTGCCTGACTGTGATGTTCCTCGTGAGTGGTGACGGACCCAAGACATCACCTCTTTGGGGGGGTTGACTATGAGATGCAGTGGCAGCAGAGACAGCAGTTGGGGTGAGACAGTAGAGAGAGAAGAAGCAGCAAGAGGAACAAGTAACAACGAGCTCAGCTTTGCCCGCCTAGAAGAACCCCAAGGGTAAGCAGTCATGGATGCCCAGGTCTAAGGTGGTGGCGTGACAGTGGGTGCTTAGAGCTCCCGGTACATCCTGAAGGGTGAGGTGTTAATGGGCCTGCTGGGAAGTAAAGAGACCCTTGGTGAATGGGGTGTGTGTGGCTAGGACCCACGCCTGAGTTTCTCCTTGCCCCTGGGGATGTTCCCGAGGAACTGCCAAACCCTGAGGCAAACTGGGCACGCCTGGTGGAAGCTGAGAAAGCCTGACCAGAATAGGAAAGAATTATTAACGGAGGAACAACTGAACTCCCAAGACATTAAGTGACTTGCTGACGCAGCCACTGATGGCTGCTGACCCATCAGACATTCCCTTGCCTCCCTTTTCAGCAGAACCCTTATCTCTTTAGGGATGACAACACAGGCAGCTGACACTTCTCCACAGAGTCCCTTATACCTAGGTGACCAAATGACAGAGTTCTGGCCAATTAGACATAAGCTGAGCATTCAGGGAAAAGCTTCTGATTCCTGATCCAGGGATCGTCCCGGCTTTCTACTCTTCTTCTTCCTGCCTCTGATGCAGCAGCCATCGGCCACCAGGAGGAGGAAAGCCACCTGCCAGGGACAGTATAGGTAGGAAGGTAAGAGGCTGAGTCCCTGATGACATCGTGTGAACCCTGGATTGGCTCCGTCCGGAATTCTCATGATAACGACTTACTTGTTTAAGCCACTCTTGGCTTAGTTTTCTGAGTTTTGCAGCTGAATGCATTCCTGACTGATTCACCTGCCTAAGTCATAGGGCTGCTGGTAAACGGTGGGGCTGGGCTCCAAGCAAGGTCCGTACAACTCCAGAGCCACCTTGCTTGTTCTCTTCTGGGCACACTACCTCTGGCTTTCAGAACAAGGGGTCTGCGAGTTAAGTAAGATGCTGTCTGTAAAGCCCCTGACATATCCTAGCAGACGCCTAGTAAATATCAGCCACTGTTATTACTATTATTACGAGGCCGAGTAGGCTCCACACGGCTCCAAGCTCCTGTTTTAGTACCTATGACCACAGTCAAGTAGGAACCCAGAAAGAGTTGTCTTTCTTTCTGGAAGACAGAGTGAGGAAGCGCCAGGTCCTTGGGCCTAGGGGGGCTACTGGGAGCAGAGGGACACGGACTCCCATTCCTAGAGCCTGCTTGTCCCCTGGGAAGGGCAGTACAGATACAGTGATCCCTGCCACCATTAGCTGATCAGAAGACTCGCTCCCTGTTCCTGCAGTCTGGACCCAGCACATAGAGAAAGCCAGACAAAGGCCCTGACAAGGCTCAGTAAGGGGCAGCAGGCACCCTGGCAAACTTCTGCATTTCTCTTCTTCCCCAGACACAGAAGCGTGTCTCCTGAAACCAAAGATAGTGTTGCTTTCACAACAGAACATTGGAAACAATGCGAAAGCCTAATAGTGAGGTATTATTTTCAAAAGCGATGCTACGTCCACAAAAGGGAATGAATATTCTGTAGTCATTAAATATGATATTCTCTAAGGGTTTTTATAATTTGGGAAAAATTCTCCTGTTATGTGAAAACCAGGTGGCATATTAAGCTATCTATGTGCTGTATTTCCCATGATTCCCTTATGACATTTAGGCATATACATATGTAAGAGAAATTTAAAATGCAAGAAAAAACAATGACGAATATCTTTAAGTTGTGGTATTGATGCATAACTTTTTGTCTATACGCTTTTGGATATTTTCTATGATTTCTATAGTTTCTTTTATAACCACAAGGAAACTCCTTACAAATTAGCTGAAGAAAGGGGAAAGGGTGTTAATAACAGAAGTTATGACACTGTTACTAGTATTTGGGCAGGATATCTGGCCGCAAAACATGCTGTTTGCTACAGCCAGGAAGCATACATTTCAGTGAAATGTTTTTAAAGTCGAAGACGGTCTCTGATACGGCTCTCCTCTTTTCCCAGCAAAAGGCGGCCCAGGCCTAGAGGCACATCCCTCCCCTCTTTGAAGCAGCTCTGATCCGAGACCCCTCTCACCGGGGTTCCCTGAGAGAAGACCCTCCTCGTACAAGACTACCTTTGTCAAGTTCACAGAGCACAAACACACGAGACACACGGAGAGGTGTGGCTTGGTGTTTTGAGGAGACTGGAACATGGTTTCTCTCCCTAATAAGATGAAAAGTGACCAAATGTTAAGAGACACGTTTTCTCTGCAGCACAGCTCCCTATAGAACGAGCATTCCATAACGATCAAGCTGCAGTCTTTGGAACTAGGTCCAAGCCACAGCCATGGCTGACTGACTATGGAGGTGCTCTGGGCCACCTTTCTTTCTGTCCTTCCTCCCGAAGAGTTTGTGTTCCTGTACCACACAAGTTTCTCAGCCTATCACTTCTTTCCTCACATTGAACACTTGAACCCAGTGGTCTGGAAGTGACAATATTTCCACTGTCTCCCCTTCACTCTTGACACAGCAGGTGTCCACCCGGGCCTGGATGCTTAGAGATGAAAAGTCAATTTTTCGTCACACACTCAACGGTTCAAAATATTGTTTGGGACCAAAGATCAGAACACATCAGAGATAATAATAAAACCATCGTTGGGACGCCTGGGTGGCTCAGTCGGTTAAGCATCCGACTTCAGCTCGGGTCATGATTTCACGGTTCGTGGGTTCGAGCCCCGCATCGGGCTCTGGGCTGACAGCTCAGGGCCCGGAGCCTGCTTCGGATTCTGTGTCTCCCTCTCTTTCTCTGCCCCTCCCCCGCTCGTGTTCTGTCTCTCTCAAAAATAAAAAATGTTAAAAATTTTTTAAAAAATCCATTATTAAAAACTCACGTGGTAAAAGATACTCTCTTCATCCAAAGAAACTGTGTTGTCCTACACAATTCTATTTCCTTGCACTCAGGAATGACCAGAACGCTATAAGCATTCTGTGAAGAATCTCCTTTCAAGTTTGGGTTAGGCAGACAGATGCAGCACTCCCAGCTCCCACAAAGTGTTGTAAGGTTTCCCCTCTAACCCCCATCTGGCTTAACATCACAGTCTTTTTTTCTCGTAATGTGAAAGTTCAACAGCTTGAAATGTTACAGCTCTGTAAAAAGCAGCATTACCACCCAGCAACAGCTCAGAGCTCTGACATTCTGAATATGGAATTTGTAATATATCTCACAGTACAATCCAGACTTGATGAAGAAAGGGTTGGCTAATACAGTACACTAATATTGCAAGAGGAAATATTTGCTCTGTTTGAGCAACAACTTTTTCAAGCGGCCACAAGATCACAGAATGCTGAACTGGAAGGGCCCTGGAGATCCTCTAATTCCTTCAAATCCAAGCTGGGGGCCTGGGCACCCCTGCAAGGGAGCTTGATAGTGAGGGGGGGCGGTCAGGGCCCCCATCTGGGTTTCCTGCCTTTCTAGGTCCACTAAGTAACATTTACGTTAAAGCATCTGTCTCCCCACCTTGCTCTCTCTCACCTGTCTACTGAATAAAACCCAGACCTGGTTTTCAAGGCCCTAGTCCCACTTTTCTACCTTTAGTTCACACTATCCAAACACCTGCGCCTGGGATACCGTCTCCTCTGCTGAAGCCCTCTGTCCACTGGTATTCGATACATCCCATCCTCCACGCAGCCTCCATGGCTCCTCCAACCTGATAGGCTCTCGTTCTCCGGAACGATCACACCGGATCGTCCCTATGTCTACTAGAGAATGTATCCTATTCTGCACTCTATTTTTAGTATGCTGTTTCATATCCTTCATCAGACTGCAAGTTTCTAGAGCACAGAGAAAATGCTTGATCCATATTAATCACTTTGTTAATTATTCCACAGTCCTTTGTTTATTAGCAGTGCTCAAGAAACTCAGAACAAATGTGTTCATAACACATTCTTCTTGTCTATAAAGGCAGATCCAATGAAGGATCAATTCACTGCATTGTAATTCTGCGTACAGAGAATTAGAAGCAAACTTTTCCCTCACTTTTTCTCCCATATTGTTTTGAAGATTTTCACATACACAACAAAGTATGTTTAAGGTCACCTAGATTCTACCATTAACATTTTACCGTACTTGCTTTATCATATCACGTACCTATACACATATCCATTCATTAATCCAGCTAATCTTGTCAATGTCTTTCAAAGTAAACTTCAGGTATCATTCTACTTCCTCTAAATAATTCATCATGTGTATCATTAACTACAGTTCAATGTTCATTTTTTCTCTCTTGAGGTAAAATTTATATTCAATGAAGTGTTCAAATCTTAAGCGTATATACATCATTATACATATGTGGTATACATAGATATATACACTTGAGTTAAAAAAATCCTTACTCCTGGAGCACCTGGGTGGCTCAGTTGGTTAAGCCTCTAACTTTGGCTCTGGTTATGATCTCATGGTTCATGAATTCAAGCCTTGTGATGGGCTCTGTGCTGACAGCTCGGAGCCTGGAGCCTGCTTCAGATTCTGTCTCCCTCTCTCTCTGCCCCTTCCCTGCTCACACTCTCTTTCTCTCTCAAAAATAAATAAACATTTAAAAAGTTATATAAAAAAAATCCTTACTCCCCCATAAGGAACAACTGTTTTGATTTTTTCCCCACCATAGACTAGTTTTGCCTATTCTAGAATTTCATGTAAATGGAATAAAATAATATATACTCTTTTTGGTGGAAGGCTTCTTTCACTTAGGTTTTTTTTTTTTTGTTTCACACATGTTGCATGTATCAGTAATTTTCTCCTTGATATATATTGCTGAATAGCATTCCATTGTATGAATATACCCCTATTTGTATATCCATTTTCCTATTGATGGGGACACCTAGGCTTCATATGTGTTTGTCAACAAATATTTCAATTTCTCTTGTATAAATATTTATGACTGGAATTGCTGAGTCAAACAAGGATACATTTAGTTTTATAAGAAATGCTCGAGGGGCACCTGAATGGCTCAGTTAAGCATCTGAATTCCCTCAGGTCAGGATCTCATAGTTTGTGAGTTCGAGCTCCATATTGGGTTCTGTGCTGACAGCTCAGAGTCTGGAGGCTGCATTGGATTCTGTGTCTCCCTCTCTCTCTCTCTGCCCCTCTTCCATTTGTTCTCTCTCTCTCTCTCTCTCTCAAATAATAAACGAATAAACCTTAAAAACACTACAAAAAAAAAAAGAAATACTAGACTTTTTCCAAAGCGGTTATACCATTTTACATTCCTACCATCATTATCTGAGAGTGCCAAATAGCTTGTGAGAAGGTTTTTGATGCTGAAGTAGCATTTTAAAAACATATTTATTTATTTTGAGAGAGAGAGAGAGAGAGAGAGAGAGAGAGAGAGAGAGAGAGAAAGCATGTGCAAGTGGGGGAGGAGCAGAGAGAGAGGCAAAGAATCACAAGCAGTCTCTGAGCTGTCAGCACAGAGCCTGACGTGGGGCTTCATCTCATGAAATGAGCTGTGAGATCATCACCTGAGCTGAAATCAAGAGTTGGCACTTAATGGACTGAGCCACCCAGAAGCCCCTGAAGTAGATTTTCTTAAATTGATGTAGAGCTATTCAGATTTTCGGTTTCATCTGGTGTCAGTTTCTTTTTTCAAGTTTACTTATTTATTTTGAAAGAGAGAAAAATACAATCAGGGCAGGGGCAGAGAAAGAGGGAGAGAGAAAAAAATCCCAAGCAGGCTTTGTGCTGACAGCACAGAGCCCACAGTGGGGCTTGAACCCACAAACTGTAAGATCATGACCTGAGCCAGAACCAAGAGTTGGATGCTTAACTGACTGAACCCCTCAGGCGCCCTCTATCCAGTGCCAGTTTTATGAATTGTATATTTCAAAGAATTTGTAGACTTCATCTAGTTGCTGAACCTTTTCTGGCATAAGTTTGTTCATGATATTCCTCTATTAGTGTTTTATTTATTATTTTTTTATTTAAAAATTTTTTTTCTTTAACATTTATTTATTATTGAGAGACAGAGAGACACAGAGTGTGAGCAGGGGAGGGGTAGAGAGAGTGGGAGACACAGAATTTGAGGTAGGCTCCAGGCTCTGAGCTGTCAGCACAGAGCCCGACGCAGGGCTCAAACTCACAAACTGTGAGATCATGACTTGAGCCGAAGTCGGTTGCTTAACCAACTGAGCCACCCAGGCACCCCCCCTCTATTAATGTTTTAATGTCTATAGGATTGATAGCCCCTCTTTTACTCTGGATATTGGTAATGAATTCTCTCTATATATTTAATCACTTTTATTGATCTCTTATAAGACCAAACATTTGGATTTATGGTTTTTCTATATATATATTTTTTTATTTTTTTTAACGTTTATTTATTTTTGAGACAGAGACAGAGCATGAACGGGGGAGGGGCAGAGAGACAGGGAGACACAGAATCCGAAGCAGGCTCCAGGCTCTGAGCCTTCAGCCCAGAGCCGGTGGCGGGGCTCGAACTCACGGACCACAAGATCGTGACCTGAGTCGAAGTCGGACGCTTAACCGACTGAGCCACCCAGGCGCCCCAATATATTTTTAAATCTACTTTCCAGTTTATTGATTTATGCTCTTACCTTTTTCATGCTCTTCTTACCACTTATTTTGGATATTTTTCTTTTTTTTTTTTTGAGACAGAGAGAGACAGAGCATGAACAGGGCAGGGGCAGAAAGAGAGGGAGACACAGAATCTGAAGCAGGCTCCAGGCTCTGAGCTGTCAGCACAGAGCCCGATGCAAGGCTCGAACTCACTGACTGTGAGATCGTGACCTGAGCTGAAGTCGGACGCTTAACCGACAGCCACCCAGACGCCCCTGGATATTTTTCTTAAGAGAAAACATTTAGTCACTGAGTTTTAGACCTGTCTTGTCCAATATGGTAGCCAAGAACCGTATGTGGGTATCTAAATTTAAATTAATTTAAAGTGAATTAATTACAAATTCAATTTCTTATTCATACTAGCCACATTTCAAGAACTCAAAAGCCACACGTGACTAGTGGCTACCAGATTGTATAACACAGACATAGAACATTTCCATTGTCACAGAAAGTTCTATTGTACAGCACATTTAAGACCTTTTTTTATATTTTTATTTTAACATTTTATTTTATTTTTTGAGAGACAGAGAGTAACAGAGTGTGAGCAGGCGAGGGGCAGAGAGAGAAGGTGACACAGAATCCAAAGCAGGCTCCAGGCTCTGAGCTGTCAGCACAGAGCCTGATGTGGGGCTCAAATCCACAAATGTGAGATCATAACTTGAGCTGAAGTCAGGCGCTAACTAACTGAGCCACCCAGGAGTCCCCAGACCTTTCTTTTTATAATACAAACATTTAAAGCTATAAAATTTCCTCTAAGTACTGCTTTAGCAGCACTCTATACATTTTAATATGCTGTATTTTCATTATCATTTAGTTACAAATATTTCTGAATACCCTTGTGATTTCTTCTTTGAACCACTGATTGTTCATAAGTGTGTTGCTGAATTTCCAAATATTTGGGGTTTCCCAAGACATTATTGCTTTTTTTTTATTTTAGAGAGAGAGCGAGAGAGCACACGTGAATGGGGGAGAGGGGCAAGGGAGATGAGTGGGGGGCAGGGAGAGAAAAAGAGAGAGAGGCTGGGCTCGATGCAGGGCTTGATCCCCACAACCCTGGGATCATGACCTGAGCTCAAATCAAAAGTTGGAGTTTAACCAACTGAGCCACCCACACGCTTCTGTTATTAATTTCTAATTTAATTCCAATGTAGTAAGGGGTCATATTACATTCTCTACATATTGCAAATCTTTAAACTTTATTGAGACTTGTTTTATGGTCCAGCATTTGACCAACTTGGTAAACATGCCATGAGCAATTGACAACAATGTGTATCCTCTTGTTGAATGTTGTATTCTACAAGCATCAATATGGCTTATATCTTCATCTATGCCTTTACTGATTTTTTTTTTTTTTTTTGTATAACTGATCTATCAGTTGCTGACAGTGGGGAAATCTCCAACTCTGATTGAGGTATATTTTGTTTCTCCCTTTAATTCTATGAATTGGTATGTGAGTTGCTGCATGACAAATTTTACTTAGCTAATATGAAATAGAAACTTTGACTAAAAGATTTAGCAAAGAAACTTTTGGTATCTCATTAATATGTTGAAGTATACAATGAATGATGTTGCTTGTTCAGTTGTTAATAATAGTGTTGTTTACTAAGACCCTAAAAATAACTATTTCCTCTAGTAATTTTCAAGTCCCATGCCATTATCTACATATAGATCTATTTTTCAAATTTGCTAATCTGAATATTTTTACTGTTTATTTATTTTTGAGAGAGAGACAGAGCATGAGCAGGTGAAGGGCAGAGAGAGAGGGAGACACAGAATCTGAAGCAGGTTCCAGGTTCTAAGCTGTCAGCACAGAGCCTGAATCGGCGCTTGAACTCAAGGACCGTGAGATCATGACCTGAGCCAAAGTCAGAGGCCAAACCGGCTGAGCCACCTAAGTGCCCCTCAAATTTGCTACACTAATTAAAGGAAGGAGCAGTTGGCACTTTAAATGTTCTTTAAAAAGTGTGCTTTTGGTTCCACTTCTGGTATGGCCAAGTAAGGTTCTACTAGACCAATTCTCCCAGAGAAAGCTATACACTCCGGCCAAAACATAAAAACAATTGCATGAAGGCACTGTAGAAAGACAAAAAAATAAGATTCTGTAGGAGGGCTGAGATGCGGAAGAAGGGAAAAGATGTAGATAGATGTGTTTCTCAATTTTATGGCTTTTAGCCTAGTGTGGCAGGCTGCAGTCAGTGCCACGCTGTGTGGCTAAAATACCAACAGAGAGCAGGCAGAATTTTGGAGACAGGTTTTGGGACCACCACAGCCACTGTAAAGTAAGTGAAGAGGGAATCCTAGAAAGAATAGAGCCAGAAAGAGAAAGCCTATGTAAAAAACTCTTCCTGAGTCTCCTGAGACATGCATGCATGGGGCAGACTGTAAGCAATCTAGCCAAGGATAAAATAACGGGTTAAGAATTAAGGTGCTGCCCAAGAGACAGAGTTTGTGGTGTTAGTTCAATCAAGGTAACCGCTAGCTAAGACAAAAATCAAAATAAACAATAACCACCTCCCCCCAGTGATAAACCTCATCAGAAGAGTGTAAGAGAATCCAGGGTCTTCATAATGTCCTAGTACAATGTTCAAAATACAATTCAAAATTATTAAACATACAAAGAAATAGGAAAATGCAGCCCATGCTCAAGAAAAGGAGACAGTAGTAATCCCAAGGTAACCCAGATGTTACAATTAGTAGATAAGGATTTGAAAGCAGCTATTATACTTATGCTCAATGGCATAAAAGAATTTATGAAATATATAGAAAACCTTGGCAGAGAAATAGAGGCTATAAAAAAGAACCAACTGGAAGTTCCATAATTAAAAAATACAATATATAAAATTTTCAAAGAATCAGTGGATGAGCTTAATAAAATGGAAGTGATATTGGAAAGAGTCACTGATCTTGAAGATAGGCCAACAGAAATGACCCAATCTGAAGAACAGAGAGAAATAAAAGATTGAAAAGAAAAAAACAGAACATCAAATATGTAGGACAATATCAAAAAGTCCATCATAGTGGCCAACAGACACATGAAAAGATGCTCAACATCACTCATCATCAGGGAAATACAAATCAAAACTACAATGAGATATCACCTCCTACTGGTCAGAATGGCTAAAATCAAAATCACAAGAAACAAAAGTGTTGGTGAGAATGCAGAGAAAAAGGAGCCCTCTTGCACTGTTGGTGACAATGCAAGCTGATGCAGCCGCTGTGGAAAACAGTATGGAGGTTCCTCAAGAGGTTAAAAATAGAACTACCCTACGATCTAGTAATGATACTACTAGGTGTCTACCTCCAAAATACACACACACACACACACACACACACACACACACACACACCTAATTCAAAGGAATAAATGCACCCTTATGTTTACAGCAGCATTATCAACAATAGCCAAATTAACGAAAAAGCCCAAATGCCCATCGACTGATGAATGGATAAAGAAGATATGGTATATATGCACAATGGAATATTATTCAGCCATAAAAAATGAAATCTTGCCATTTGCAATGACATGGATGGAGCTAGACAGTATAATGCTAAGCGAAGTACGTCAGTCAGAGAAAGACAAATACTATATGATTTCACTCATCTGTGGAATTAAAAACAAAACAAAACAAATGAGCAAAGGAAAAAAGAGAGAGAGAAAGACAAACCAAGAACCAGACTCTTAATACAGAGAACAAACTGATGGTTACCAGAGGAGAGGTGGGTGGGGAAAAGGGTTAAATAGGTGACAGGCATTAAAGAGCACACTTGTCATGATGAGCACCAGCGGATACATAGATTTATTGAGTCACTATATTGTATACCTGAAGCTAAGCTAACGCTGTATGTTCACTACACTGGAATTAAGATAATAAGCAAACAAACAAGTCTGTCTATCATTGGTATAACCATAGTCTCAGAAGGAGAAGAGAGAGACAATGGGGTAGAGAAATATTTGAAGAAATAATGGTTGAAAATTCTTCAAATTTGGTACAAAACCTAAATTTACAGATTCAAGAAACTTAATGAACTGTAAGCAGGATAAATAAAACCAAAGGTACAGACAAAAAAAAAATCTTGAAAGCAGCCAGAGAAAAGGGACAAATTACCTAAAGGTAACAACGATTCCACTGACCTCTGACTTCCCATCAGAAACCAAGGAAGCCAGAAGATGGTGTAACAGCATCTGGGAAAAAAATCCTCAACCCAGAATTCTATAGCCAGTGAAAATATCCTTCAGGAATGAAGGTGAAGTAAATATACATTATATTTGTCATACCTTTTAGTCGAAGCTTTCTACTTTACACTAAAAGCTGGGCAGCGGTACAACAGCTCGCACACCAATTCACAGAGACTTTGCAACGCATGGTTAAAAATGAACGATAATTTTTAAAAAATCATGTGAACTGGGTGGAGGTGGCAATCAACAAAACAAAAAAACATTCAAGTTTTTTCTTTAATGGTGCAGAGTGGGTAAGAAGTTATTTCTATGGAATCTGATCTGAGTCTGGGAATCATTTACATTCTGCCAAGATTTCCTGGTCTCCACAGACCGTTTCTTCTCCTCCCTCCTTTCCCACAAGCATGCACTGGGAAAGTGAGGAATAGTTAAATTTATGCCTCCTAACATTATCAGACCTAGAGACGGAATGCAGAACTGACTATTAAAAGCTCACCTACTAATAGTTCAAAATGAAGGTGGGCAAAGTATGGGGCAGGAGGAAAGAAAACAGACCGAGGTAGCCTGACAGGACACATTCAAGTTGGGACAATTAACTGCAAAAGGTTGAGATCGAGTCAATATTTGCCTTAGAAATCTCAACCTGAATTAACACGTTTGTTGGACTTGTTAGTCCAGAAATAGTTCCCAAGAGAGCTCTGGAAGTGTGACCTTCTCCTGCACATCTGCTCTGACTTTTATGAGTTCTCTTAACGTTTTTTAAAGCTGCTAAGTGCTAATTTTTGTTCAAAGAAGGATTACCGAACAACCTGTTCGCAACACAAAGAGTCCCTTCATACTCGCCTTCCTTAAACCTAGAAGCAGACTGTTTTCCAAACTGTTAACATCCCAAGCTGACTGCCAAACACAGTTATTAACTAGCCTCTGACATCTAAACAACAGCTGTGGTCTGTCCTGCTAAAGGACAGCCTCGCCCGGACAGTGACTCTCCAAAGGTCAGCTGTGTCCTGCAGCAGGAAGTCCATGCCACGGCTGGTGGCACACGCCAGCACAACGGAGCAGTCTATGTTTGTCCCAATTCCCTTTCCTCCCTTTTGGCTAATCTTCACTGGTCATGAACGTTCAGTGTGCCCTGCACAGGAAGCGGGGCCTTAAGCTTCATCCTGCTCGCTCATCGCAGCTCTTGCTCTGACACAAGCTCTTTCCACTGATGATCATCTTAGAGTTGCCACTGAAAACGGTGCTGATGACAAAGGACCAGAAGACAACGTGAAAACACTGGTCTCAGAAGCAAGCACATTTAAAAAATATTAAGTGTCAGGTGCTGTTCCAGTGCTTTCTTACGAGAGCCCCGCCCCCACTCCCATAAGGATCATTCTTCCTGGTTTATAGGTAGGGAAGCTGCAGTATTTAAATGAACTGCCCACGGTCACAAGTCTTTGGAGGGACACCATGACACTATCCAGGTTTCTCTGACTCAAGTCCAAGGGTCTTTCTACTCTGGCAACCTTCAAGGGTACAGACACCCTTCAAAATTCCAACTAGATTAAAAAAAAAAAAACACTTGTCATATTGATGGGAGGTAGGTGGAAAGTTGATTTAAAAATCTACCTGGAGGAGTAGATGCAAAGGAATAGCTAATGTCATTTTAATAATATTAATGTAAGACTTTTCTTTGGAGATATTAAAAAATTTGCTGTAAGGCTAATGCATGAAACTGTGGTATTTGTTTAACCACACAGAGCCTGGCTGATTAGCAAGTACTCAGTAAATGTTAGCTATCACTATTATAATATGCTAAATGTATCATATGCTATCTTACTTAGCTCTTTTTTCATGGGGACACTTTGCTTCCCATATTATATATCAGGAAACTGAGGCATAGAGAGTTTAAATAACTTGCTACAGTTCACAAAGTAAATGGACTACCTGGAATCTGAATTAAAGCTGTCTGATTTCAGAGTTAAGGATGTTATTGCATCAAGAAAATTAATAACAAAAGTCTAGAAGAGTCTACATGTTCATCAGTTCATCAGATAAATTAAGGTACTATATATCCATATAAAGAATATTTCTGAGAATGAGGTAAATCTGTATGATATGAAAAGATGTCTATAATATATGTCAGCAGAAAAAACAATGTGGATTGCATAGGTGAGATCTCATTTTTGTTGAACAATAACTGTATACATTGAGTCACGGTTGTGAAGATATGTGTGTATATACATATGTTGTATATATGTAGGTATATATACATCTATGTTATATAAAGTTGTATATACACACACATATACCATCCTTTTTCCCTATGGATGGGATTAGGATGGAGGGAAATTTCTAACATACTTCTGTTTCAATCTATTAGAAGCATGTTTCAATCTATAATAAACCAAAAGGATTTTTGTTTTAGTTGTTTGGTTTTTACGTTTTTTTTGTTTTTGTTTTTTGTTTTTTTAGTTTTAAGAGAGATAGAGAGTGTGTGAGCAGGGGAGAGGGGCAGAGGGAGAGAGAGAATCTTAAGCAGGCTCCACCCTCAGCACAGAGCCTGACTCAGGGCTCGATCCCACAACCCTGGGATCATGATCTGAGCTGAAATCAAGAGTTGGATGCTTAAGGGGTGCCTAGGTGACTTAGTCGGTTAAATATCTGACTTCGGCTCAGGTCATGATCTCATGGTTTGTGGGTTCGAGCCCCTCATCGGGCTCTGTGCTGACAGCTCAGAGCCTGGAGCCTGCCTCACATTCTGCGTCTCCTCTCTCTGCCCCTCCCCCGCTCATGCTCCGTCTCTCTCTGTCTCTCAAAAATAAATAAATGTTAACAAAAATTAAAAAAAAAAAGAGTTGCATGCTTAACCGACTGAGCCACCTGGGCACCCCAACCAACAAGATTTGTAAAAAATGGCTCACTACCTAAAAAAAGATGTTTTTTCCAAAGGAAAACACTTCCATAAACAGGTTAATCCCGACTAACTGAAAGTGCAAGGGGTCCCTTGGTACAGTCGTTTTCACTGGAAAATGGTGAAATGCACTCCAAGCCTGCAGTGGAGGACAGTTTAAGCTTTACAGCAGACCCATGTACACAAACAGCTGTGTCCTAGCTTGTGGCTGGCCTGGGGCCCTGCACACCTGTGTGTAGGAGTAGAAAGGCTCTTTCCTGTGCAGTCACTTGTTTTAGACGGTGCTGGTCATCAGGAGTAGGGTATAGAGAACTGAATGGCTGCTTAAATATTACCATGGTCTGGGTAGTCCAATTTTTTTTTAAATGATTTTCTTAAAAAAAAAACCAAACCCTTTCATTTATTTTAAATGCTTATTTATTGAGAGAGAGAGAGAGAGAGAGAGAGAGAGAAAGAGAGAGAGAGAGAGAATGGGCAGGGGGAGGTGTGGAGAGAAAGGGGGAAAGAGAGACTCCCAAGCAGGCCCTGCGCTGTCAGTGCAGGGCCCAATGTAGGGCTTGATCTCACGAACCGTGAGATCATGACCTAAGCTGAAATCCAGAGTCAGATGCTTAACCTGCTGAGCCATCCAGAAGCTCTAGGGTAGTCTAATTCTAAGGAGACTCAGTGATCCCAGACATGGATTAATCTGGACTGGACAGATCCCAGACTTATGATAAGGCATCTCCAGTGAGCAGTGGTAATACTGAAGAGAAGTGATACTGTTGATACTGGGACCCCTAGGAAGGAAATCTGGTCCAGCCTGTGTTTGTTCTCTAGCGTGCTTGGGTTGGCCATCACTAGGTTGGGCCAGCCTGGAATCCTCAGGACCACACCCCAACTCCAACCTGGGCAGTGGTGGCATGGGATGGCCTGGTGTGCCCACCGGTTAGCTTTACTCCCTAGGGCTGGCCTTGAGACACGCAGACAAGCTTCACGCAGTCAAAAAGTGGAATCATCATGAGATGCCACATCCAGCTGGATGTATTTTGGATAGAATTTCCCTGAAGCTGTCTCAATAGCAAAGTGGCAAATTGTTTTCTAAATTCATCTCTGAAGGGGATTTTCCCCTCCCTCCTTTCCTTCCTCCCTTCCTTCCTCCCTCCCGCCCTCCCTACCTCCGTCCCTCCCTCCCCACCTCCCCACCTTCCTGTTAAGAGGCACACACCCCTGTTCAGTCTTATAACCTCACCTGAAACTTGGTATGACTCTGGCAGGAGACAGCCCATAACCTGCCAGTGGACAGGAAGGATATCCTGTGACAAGGACTCTAGAGACAGAGTCAAAATCCAACTGGGACTTTGTGTGCCGTCACCCACCATGTGTGTGATGCCTGTGGTGGCTAAAGCTTATTGAACAATGCAGGCTGGAACTTCCCACCGATGGCCAGACTTTGGAGCTTTTTCTTACAAATAATTTTTATTTTTATGAGAGCAGATAAAATCACATGGTTTAAAGCAAATTGCTCAAAAATACTGAAATAAAAAAACACAACCCTGAGGCAAACACTTTCAATGTTTTTAGTTTTTTTAAAAGACCAAATTATGTTAATATTGCCGTTTCTTGGTTTCTCTATTTAGCCTTCAACTATTAATTTTGTTTTAACAGTTTAGGTTTTAGCTCTTTACATAATCTACCACATTCCCCCTTCCCTTACACTACTATGATAAAGAACTTTTCACTGAAAAGCCAAGGAGTTTACTCTGATTTGTTTTTCCTAAGTACCATTTTCTTCCTTGGAGTCAACACTTCCTTTTTAATTTCATTTGTTTAATTTTCTATTCACTTTCATTCAAATTTTTCCAAATACCCTGCCTGAATTATCAATAAGTATTATTTTCCAAATGGCCAAGTATGTCAGATAATCTGTGAATTCCAAAACAGCTAAGCCCATTGTATACACGTCAGTCTTCTCTGCGTTGTTTTCCTGTGTTGGTTCCCTGCCTTCTGGATTCTGTTTCTCTCTCCTTTTTTATTTATTTCTTCATTTTGCTTAAGTATTTATTTTGGTTGTCTCACAGAAAAGGATCCCCAGGAAGCAAAATTTTGAGTCCTTGCAGATTTAAAAATGTCTTTGCTGTATCTTCACATTTGATTGAAAGTTCAGCTGAGTATAAAATTCTAGAACTTTTGTTGACTTTTATTTCATTGTCTTCTAGCTTCCAGTACTGACGTTAAGAACTCTGATACATTCTGATTTTCATTCATTTGTGACAGGTTTTCCCCTTCCAAAAGCTTTTATAATTCACTGTTTCTGGAGTTTTGAATGCTAATGATACTATGTATAGGTATGGGTAATTTCTTTTTCATTTGGTGTACTTTTTTAAGCTTTTATTTTTTTAAAGTCATCTCTACATCCAATATGGGGCTCAAACTTACAACTCTGAGATCAAGAGTCGCATGTTCTGTTTACCGAGAGAGCCAGCCAGGTGGCCCTCATTCCCTGCACATTTTAATCTAGAGCGCCTCGACTTGACCTTCAGTTCTGAAATTTCTCTTGTATTATTTCTTTGATAATTTCCTTCTCTCTCTGTGTTCTTTCTCCTTGAGATTCCTATTAGTCAAATATTAAAGCTCTTGGATGTGCCATTAAAATTTTTTATGTACTGGAGTGCCTGAGTGGCTCAGTCGCTTGGGCATCTGACTTTGTCTCAGGTCATGATCTCAGTGCCCGTAGGTTCAAGCCCCGTGTTGAGCTCTCTGCTGTCAGCACAGAGCCTGCTTTGCATCCTCTATCTTCCTCGCTCTCTGCCCCTCCCCCACTAGGGTGCGCTTGCTCTCTCTCTCTCTAAACATAAACAAACATTACAGTTTTGATTATTTTCCCCCTATTTTCTCTCTATATCTTTTCTTTTTTTTTTTTAATTTTTTTTAACGTTTTATTTATTTTTGAGACAGAGAGAGAGAGAGAGAGCATGAACGGGGGAAGGTCAGAGAGAGAGGGAGACACAGAATCCGAAACAGGCTCCAGGCTCTGAGCTGTCGGCACAGAGCCCGACGCGGGGCTCAAACTCACGGACCTCGAGATCATGACCTGAGCCGAAGTCGGCCACTTAACTGACTGAGCCACCCAGGCGCCCCTCTCTGTATCTTTTCATTTTACCTTCTGGAAACTCCCTGATTTTGTTTTCCAGTCCTTCTGTCATCCTTAAGTGTTTAAGTTAGTTATGTTTCTATGTTTCAACATCTTCTTCTCAAATATGCTCATTCAAATATGCTAATTCAATAAAAATTTTATTATGAGGGGCGCCTGGGTGGCTCAGTTGGTTGGGTGATGGACTTCGGCTCGTGTCATGATCTCACGGTTTGCGAGTTCGAGCCCCGCGTCGGGCTCTGTGCTGACGGCTCAGAGCCTGGAGCCTGCTTCGGATTCTGTGTCTCCCTCTCTCTCTGCCCCTCCCCCACTTGTGCTCTGTCTCTGTCTCTCAAAAATGAATAAATGTAAAAAAATTTTTTAATTTTATTCTGAAAAATTTCAAACTGATTGGCATTCAAAATAACGCCTTACATACATGTACATGATGCTCAGTGAGACTGTACATTCATCGCCCTTCCTCTACGGCATAGTGTGGTCCCTGTCTTGCGTGGGGGGTATCACGTGAATAAGTAAAAGTTACAGCTAGCTAAGGCCTCCTGGCTACTGCCTGCCACCCGTCCATCAAGCTAGCTTTCTGATCCCCCATGCTGCTTGGACAGGCTGCAATAAAAAAAAGAATATATTCATCTCAAATTCTGTTCTCATTCATAAATATTAAAAAATTATTTATCTTAAAAGACCCTGAGGCAAGATTGTGTATTTCAGTCCAACAAGGTTTTCCAGGACCTCATCCATTTCAGGGGCTCCTTCCATGGCAGCTTCCTGCTAAGGCAAATGGCAGGCTACCAAGTGCAGAGGCCGAGTGGAGGCTTTCAGCCTGACTTGGCTCACAGCGGCCCCTTCTAGCAATCTCCCCATCCGTGGATCTAAAGACCCCAGGTTTGAGCATCATCTCCAAAAGGTAAGGGCAACAGATGAGCTATGCTGGCTCCTCCCAGGAGACGAGAACGATGCTTGGCCTAAAGATGGTTCCAGAAACAAACTGGCTTTCTGGTCTCTAGATGTTTGAGCCTTGTGTTGTGACAAACACCAAGCAATCTATTTAAATCAGTCAGTCCTTTTTTCAAGAATATGACACAACTCAAACAGGGCAGTCCAAGAAGCATTTTGGTAGCACATGAGATCACTTGGTAGGTGCTCATAGACTAGCATCTCCCATCCCCAGAAAGAAATAAGCCATGGGAACCCGCTTTTTAGCACCCTTGTAGGGCTCTCCTATACTTGGAATCTGAAGTATGGCACCACTGCATCTGAAGCACCAAGAAAGGTCAACTTGGCTCTATGACCACAGCGAGGTGATGCTCTGGCAACCCCGTCAGTTGAGCTTTTAACAGAAAAGTTTGAAGAACATATGATTTCAGAGAGTAATTCAGCTTTGTATTACTTCAGAGACTGAGGCAATCCTACTTTTAGCTTAAAAACATTACCAAGGAGTGAGAAAACACTGGCAATATGGCTCATGAGAGAAAAAATTTCATACCTCCCATTGGTGTTAGCCTGATAGTAAATGTCGAGAGATGTCTTTCCTGCTGTCGAGCCAACGTGTGCCATAATGGGCATGCGTGGATCTCCCGGACCCAAACTTCGTGAAGGTTTAGCTGCCGCCACGTCTGTCGGCTATCGCACCCCTCACTCCAGCACTAACACCTCTTTTAGAAGCACCCTCTCCCCCACCTCTGGCTCTGCTCATCTGCGTGGTTACAGGCTGTTATGTAACTGCCACTTATCAAGCACCAAAATGCGAAACCGCTGTGTATTTCTTAAATTATGCAAGGCTTGCCCTTACTGCTAGGAAATACCTGGCATATTTGAATTGTCTTCAGAGGTCCGGGCAGCATTTTGAAGAGCTATTACCACGTTATTAGTCATTTCTCTGATGTGCGCTCAGGCAACAAGGAGGGCATTGATAACTCCTAGACTGATAACTGTGGAGAGCAGTGAGTCATGCCTTTAGAGCCTCATTATTCCAACACAGATTCCGGAGCCTTGTCCTAATCGCTACACAAAGTGCCTTTCCTCCTTGTCATACTGGCCCAGGGCTGCATGTGCTGGGATTTGGCGAGCTCTAGGTGCCTGTTTGGGTTTGGTTTACTTGGGTGTCCTGTGGCAGAGACAGCTGGCAGGCTGCAGAGGCCGGGCATCCACACTTCAGAAGGTGCTCAGAAACACCTTGGCAAGTGAGGTGTTTCCAACAAGAATTCCACTACGATCAATATTTTGCCAAGGTATGCCTAAAAGTATTTTGAAAAGTAATTTGGCTCCTGGGGCCAAATGGCCAAGCATATTAAGGGAGGGCAGCAGCCGGGCCCCAGGCCAGTTTGAGCCTGAGAATTTACACAGGTTACAGCACAGAGCTGGTGGCTTGTGCGTTCTGGATGGTAACATGGTTGTGGCTTAACTCAAACCTGCTCCTGACATGGGAGGCGTCAGGAAAGCTTAACAATGTTTACAGGGGCAATGTTAGGGAGCTCCAAAGAGAAAGACACAAACTGTTTTGCGAAGGGTGATCCAAGGATCATCTTTACCAGGATCATCTGGAGAGCTGTTTTCATTTGTTTGGTTGGTTGGTTTTGTTTTGTTTTGTTTTGGTTTGGTTTGGTTTTAAGCAGATACTCAGGTCCTACTCCACACCAACTGAATCAGTTTCCCCCCACTGGGCTTAGAAGTCTGGATTTTTAGAAATCTCCCCAGCTAATTCTAACATATTGTAAAAATTGATAACCATTGCTTTGGGTCTCTGGGGCTCCACACCCAGGTATCAAAGAAAAGCTGTATTTTAAGAGCAAATTTCAATTCAACATGTAGTATTTAGGGCTGAGAATCAGGGTTCTGGGATCCGCTTTATTAACATCTTGCGGGTTGACTATGGGGATGTCTTTTGGCCTCTCTGAATCTTAGGCTCCTCATCAGTAATATCAGGGGACTAGGTTCCTCCCGGCTCTAAATCCTGTGCTCTCACCTTGGTGTACCGAAAGTATACTCAACACACCTAAGTGTTTACTGAAATGCAACTGATAAGGTCCTAAAAGGGGTGGTCACATGAGTACCTGGAAGGCCAAACATCAGTCATGATGGGCTGGAGTAAGGCACCAGGCCTTCACATGGTGGTGGGGGTTGGGGGGAGTGGCATAGTATGGAAAGATGTGGTCACCCTTAACAGGCCAGGCATCATAGTGAGGGGACAGAGACCCAGATGTGAGGATGTGGGAAAGTGAGCTGGGAGGGAAATAAAGCATGTCTAAGAAAAGAGAAATATTTGGAAATGAGTGTGGGGAAATAAGATGGTTCCGAGTTAGAGACGCCCTTGAAAACCAGGGAGGGATGTAGTATATGATGGAACTTGCAAAGAGAAGCAACAATGGAAAGTGGTATTTGGGGAAGATGGCTGTGTTGGTTTATACATGGGAAGGGGGGGAGAGAGGCTGGAGAAGGCCCAGGGGCTCAGCCAGGGAGAGAGATTTATGACCCAGAGGACAAGCTTATTGTAGAGATGATGTGGCCTTGACCTGGATTTACGGCAGTAGGAACAGGAGGGAACAACATGTCAATGGGAAAAGCTCCAAGACCCTGGGATTTGGGTAGTTCTTACGGCTCTCTGTTTACTTGTTTTTGCTTTTTGCTTATCTGTAGTTGCTGTTCTCTCTGTAGTGAGCAGGTACCGCTCTGCGCTAAGAAACGTACAGTTCAGCATTTCCTCTGGGAATCCAGCAGCCAAAGCTCCACCCCTTTGCAGCTCAGACCTTCCTCCTGTCAGCTCACTTCTCTTTAGAAGCCCCTCTCTCATACTGTTTGCCCACTCATCTGTACCCCTTTGTCCCTGCCCCTGATCCCTTTGCGAAGAGGCTTCTTCTACAGAGCGTTTCTTCTCCTTTTCTGGCCCGTTCCTCTTGTCAGCCTCCTTCCTGCACTGCAAACCTGGCTTCTCCCATCAGCCTTGAAGGTCTTCTGCCTTGAGACTTCTCCTGGCGCCGAGGGTCCTGAGCTTTAGGAGGGCAAGTCAGTAAACTCCCTGCTCTCCTGCAGTGGCTCCCGACCAGGGCTTTCCCGCCTCTCTTCATTAAGCCTTCTCTGAGGAGTCGGCCTTCTTTCTATCCTTGAAACCAGAATTCCTGTCACCACCCTGAGAAAATGCTCCATCCATGAGGAAGACCACCGAAACTCCCAACATCACAACCCTGACCTTCCCAACTTCCACAACCATTCCTGATACTCCATGACCACCTAGCTGACCTTGTGTCCCCTGGAACATGTCATACTCTGAAACCCCACCATGACCAGGAACACCTGTCCTCTGGCTTTTGGGATCTCCATATTCCAACTCAATATCCAGTCCTTCCTTAGCACTCTTTCTAATTCATGTTCCTCCCAAGCGTCCTAGATTCCAAAGCAATTATTTAAATTGCCCTCGTCGCTACCCTGAATTCTGTCATCCTCCAAAGCTCTGCTAAGCGTGCTGTGCTGCCCTATAACCTGGCACCAATTGTGCCTCCTGCTAGAGGAAACCTGCCCAGCCATACCTCTGGGCCCTTTCAAAAGTTTCATCAGGCCCCCCGTCTGCTCTGCTGCCCACACCCCACACCCCCCTCCTCTTGTCTCAAGACCTCATTCTATTCTCATTCCCCACTCTTGGCAAACGGCCTTACCTCCAACTTCACCAAGAAGTCGGCAGCCGTGAGTTGTGAGTGTTCGTATCTCCCTTCTTTTTGGCTCTGAACTTCTCTGTATCTCCAATCATCTTTCCCTCCCTTTTGGGAAGAAATGCTGTCCTGCTCCTTTAAGGCTAACTTCTGGGTCTGAGTCCAGGCCCTCCTGTCTTTCTAAGGGATTTACTCAATTGACTGTCCCCTCTTTCTTATAGTTTCAAGCTTTCCTTCCTTCCTGGCTATTCTCCATCAGGCAAGAAAAATGCTTTGACACTCCCCTCCCCAACCACCCTCTCATCTTGTGACTGCCAAGCTTGTCAGAAAGTTTTGCTATTTCTGTAGAAATGATGCATGTTCATGCAAACATTTTAAACAATACAGAAAAGCAAAAAGAAATTTGGTGACTATACTTCCAAATTATTTTCTTTGGATACATTCACATAGAGAAGTATGTATTTAACACAGAAGAGCCTACACTCTACATGCTCTTCTGTGATTTGCTTTTTGTAACCAACAGTATGTCTCTGGTACTTTTCCATGTCAATATCCTAACTTTTGTAACTGGCAAAAATGATTCTAGTGAATGTAATTAACATAATTACTTCCCTGTCCCCTATTGATTGGTTTCCAGGTGTTTTTTGTTTGCTTGTTTGTTTTTTGCTGTTATGGATAACACTGTGGTGAATATATTTGCATTTGCCAAATTATTTATGGCAAATTCCTCTTAATTAATCTATTTAAAAAAAATTTTTAATGCTTATTTATTATTGAGACACAGAGCGTGAGCAGGGGAGGGGCAGAGAGAGGGGGAGATAGAATCCAAAGCAGGCTCCAGGCTCTGAGCCATCAGCACAGAGCCTGACGCGGGGCTCGAACTCACAAACTGCAAGATCATGACCTGAGCCGAAGTCGGACGCTTAACCGACTGAGCCACCCATGCGTCCCTATTAAAAATTTTTTTAATGTTTATTTATTTTTGAGAGAGAGACAGAACATGAGTGGGGGAGGGGCAGACAGAGAGGGAGACACAGAATCTGAAGCAGGCTCCAGGCTCCAAGCTGTCAACACAGAGGCCAACACGGGGCTCGAACTCATGAACCATGAGATCATGACCTGAGCGAAAATTGGACACCTTAACCGACTGAGCCACCCAGGCAACCCGGCAAATTCCTTTTTAAAAGGGTTGTTACATAGGGGCACCTGGGCAGCTCAGTTAAGCGATGGACTCTTGATTTTGGCTAGAGTCATGATCTCATGGTTCATAGGATTGAGCCCTGTGTTGGGCTCTGAGCTGACAGTGTGGAGCCTGGGCGGGATTCTCTCTCTTTCTCTCTCTGCCTCTCCCCCACTCATACTCATATGTGCACACTCTCTCTCTCTCTCAAAAATAAACAAACAGTAAACAAACAAATAAATAAATGGTTTGTTGGATAAAATATACTCACATTTCGTTTGATATACACTGCAAAACAGTCTTCCAGAAAGATGGTACTAATTTCAATTCCCATCAATAGCTGTCATTTCCCTAAACCCTTCTGAACTCTGGGTTTTGTTCATTTTTAAAAGTTTTACCTAATATCAAGAATGAAAAAGAGTACAGCATTACAGATTCTACAGACATTAAAAAGAGAACCGTTTGGGGGCACCTGGGTAGTTCAGGTGGTTAAGCATCTTGCTCTTAATTTCAGCTCAGGTCATGATCTCACAGCCCACACTGGGTTCTGCGCTGGGCAGGGAGCCTGCTTAAGGTTCTCTCTCTCCCTCTCCTTCTGCCCCTCCTCTGCTCTTTCTCTTGCTTTCTCTCTCTAAAAACGACAACAACAACAACATCAACAAAAAGAGGGCAGTTTGAACAACTTTCACAACTTTTATTATTTTGAAAATGTAGATAAATGGACATATCCCTAGGAAAAAGAAACTTGCTCCAACTTATATGAGAATAAATAGGATATATGAAGAGCCCTGTACCTTTTAAGTAAATTAAATCTACATTAAAAAACCTTTCCACAAAGGAACTCCAGGCCTCAAATGGCTTCACCAAGGTATTCTACTAAATATTTAAAGAAGAAATAAAACTAACCTTACACAAATTCTCCCAGAGAATAAAATTCTCCAATCTGCTTTTTAAGGCCAGCATGACCTTGATACCAAAACCTCACAAGGACATTTAAAGAAAAGAAAACCACAGGTCAATCTCTCTCGGACATGATGATAAAGTTACAGGCACTATTAACACTACAGTGGTTTATCGCCAGTTATCTTCATAACTGAGAAGAATGCTAAATTTTAGTTAGGGGTCATTGAAAATTAACAAGTAATATCTTCCGCTAACCAAGTTGATGGGACTCCCTGAACTCTACTCATGGACCACTTGGGAGTGGACTCCAGGTGAAAAACCCTTGCACTGAAAAACCAGGGCTGGCGGCAGCCCGGACGACTAGGGCACAAGAGCTCCAGTCCAAATGCTGATGCATCAGTTCAAAGCCTTAGTGAGGGCCTCTGTGCGAGGAGGGATGCCACAGGTCTTCAAACGCTTTTTCAGTTGATTTCTTTTAAGATGACTCCTTTTGATTTTGCATTTCACACATCTCTTTGTTCTCCTTCCAATATGATTTTCCTTCGCTTAATATAAAGGACCTGACTAAACATTTCAGTTCCTTTATTCCTAAAATAAATTCCCACGATAATGGGGTAGAATTGGCAAATCAAGCAAATCCTCCCTTTGATGATACCAAGACTATTTGACTACACGTTTGTAAATAGGACGGTTTAAACCAACATAGACTTCTGTGGCCAGCACTCCACACAAAGCCAACCTGACTCCAGACCAAGTACTCACGACACCCCTTGAAAGGTCACCTGAGAGAAACAAAATAGGACTGGGGTATGACCTGGCTCCAATCTGCGTATCTGGCACAGCCTGAGTTAGCAATGAGATCACTTGAACCCCTTCTGGAAAGCTCAATGACCAAGTTTTTTGGGTATCTTCCTGAACACTCTCCTATTGGGAAAAGAACCAACTAAGTTCAGTAACTGCCTTTTTACCACTTCCTTTGAATTTATCTCTACGTAAAGGAGGCAGTACTTTTCAAAATTTATGTTAATACTCAAAGTCCAGGATTAACATTATTAACTACGAAATATTTAAACAGAAGTGCAAGGAATAAAGATAACAGACAACTATATATTAGGCTACCCAACTACCCAGCTCTAGCACATCTTAAAATCTTGCTTAAAATCTTGTCTCAAGAAAATAATTCATAAAAACAAACAAACAAAAACAAAAAATGTTCAATATGCACCCGGAATTAATTATACAGCCATCCCTGATTCCACCCCCTTTTCTCCCTGTTGGGAAATAACCACTACTGAGGCACCTGGGTGGCTGTCGTAAGCGTCAGACTTCAGCTCAGGTCATGATCTCACAGTTCGTGACTTCCGGCCCCACATCAGACTCTCTGCTGTCAGCTCAGAGCCTGGAAACTGCTTCAGATGCTCTGTCCCCCTCTTTCTCTGCCCCTCCCCGCCTCAAAAATAAACATTAAAAAAAAGGAAATAACCACTGTTACGAATTTGTCATTCATCATTCCTACGGATGTTTCTGTAGTTTTATTATATATGCATATATCCACACCCTATTCAAAAACTGTTTTTGCCTGTTTTCACATTTATTTATGGCATCACACTGTAGCTGTTATTAGGGGGTTTGCTTTTTCATTCAATGTTACATTTTAAAGTTTAGCCATGTTAATAGGTGTGGCTCTAGTTTATTCCCTTTAATTGCCTTATATGATTTCATTGTTTGAGCATGCTTCCATTTATTTATCTAAGATTTTGTTCCTATAAGATCTCTTCTAACTAGATCTCAGCCCAGCTCCTCAAAAGCATCCACCTAAAAAGAATCAAGCAGGCCTGTAAGAATTTGCTTCCTGGAACAAAGGAAGCCACCTGGCTGGCTAGGTCAGTAAAGCATGCAACTCTTGATCTTGGCGTTGTGAGTTCAAGCCTCATGGTGGCCACAGAGCTTACTTTAAAAAGCAAAAAACAATTAGCTTCGTTTTGTTTCTTACAGTTTCTAGAAAATGAACACCAAGTTTAAGGGAGAACAAGTACTGTTCTGGTGATGCTGCTAAGCTGAATCATCAGCAGGTGAGGGCAGCAGTATATTATTTTACTAGAATAACTCTACGGTGTAATTAAGCATTCTTCCCTAGCTGTGAAACAGCCAACTCTAATTCTTTGGCCAAATCAGAGGGCCTACAAGTCACTAAAACCTTTTGACAAACTCCTTTCTGTCTCAAACAGTTCACATGGTTTCTGTGGTTTGCTGCTAAGAACTCTGATCAATACCATGGGATTGAGGCATCTTTAAGAGCCTTCTTAGCACTCTTTCCTTCCAAAAGCACCTCAAAACTCCACTTTTATTTAATCACACACCTAGAAAGAGTGTAAGTGATAAGAGTGAAACCTATCACTTTCAGAATTTTAGAGATGAAAGCTGTTGGACTCTGGGCCCTTACCTTCTCTCACTTCTAACTGTTCACAGTATACAAGTGAATATGCAGCGGGTGAAGAGTTAACAGTAAGACTCAAGGACACAGAATTTGTTATATAAATAACAGAGCACGAATTGTAAGAAAATGTGGCCTGTCAACTTGGGTGAGCCCTAGAATTTATCCTGTTAAATATGCCACCTCTGGCAGAAGCAAAAAGAAGCATCTTTTGGAAAAATATGGTTGCTGTCTTTCAAGATGTAAATCTTTTGAGCTTACCATATTCTCCAAAGATTTCCTACATTTCCTTTTAATGGAGTCAGACGGACTACATTTAACTCCTGGCTCTACTATTTGGTAGGTCTATACCTACATCATACAGGCAAGTTACTTAACCTCTCTGAGACTCTGTTTCCACGGACATAAAATAGGGATTATGGGGGCACCTGGGGGGGGGGGTGGCTCAGTCAGTCAAGTGTCCGACTTTTGATTCAGACTCAGGTCAGGATCTCATGGTTGCGAGATTGAGCTCCCTGTGCTGAGCTTGAAGACTGCTTGGGATTCTTTCTCTCCCTTTCTCTCTGCCCCTCCCCCGCTGCCTCACTCTCTACCTCTCTCAAAATAAATACATAAACATCTTTTTAAAATAAAATAGGGATTATTATACCTCCATCTAAAGGTTGTTCGAGGATGAAGTAAGATACGCATGCAAAGTACTTGGCATACAGTAGGCATAAAATAAATAGTAGCTTCCATGGCACTTTGCATAGCCTCTTTTTAGAACATTATGTTTGAGCACCTCAAATATATGGGCAGGTCTCACCCATCTGTGCGTTCCAAGTACCAGGTATGGGTGAATACCACAGAAGGTGCTAAATAAGTGCTTCTGAATAAATGAATTAGAAATAATATAAATAAGAAAAAGAAATGTTTATTACATATTTATGTACTTTGATATGCAATACATATATGGGTATATACATACATTATACTGTTTAATCCTCACAATAATCCTAGGAAGTGTTAACTACTATGGAATCAAGGCTCAGAGAGGTTAATTAAGTTGTCAAAGTTCACACAACTCATAAGTGATGGAGCTAGAATTCAAACACAAGCCTATGCCTTTAAAAAAATTTTTTTTAACGTTTATTTATTTTTGAGACAGAGAGAGAGAGAGCATGAACGGGGGAAGGTCAGAGAGAGAGGGAGACACAGAATCCGAAACAGGCTCCAGGCTCTGAGCTGTCAGCACAGAGCCCGACGCGGGGCTCCAACTCACGGACCGCGAGATCGTGACCTGGCTGAAGTCGGACGCTTAACCGACTGAGCCACCCAGGCGCCCCAAGCCCATGCCTTTAAATATTACACTCTATTTACTGCATCCTGCTCAGGCAGTACAAGAAGGTGTCAAGAGAAAGTAACACGTGAGCTGGATCTTAGAGGACGACTAAGAATCCATCAAGCACATAAGGAAAAAATCATCTCAGTAAGGTGAACCAGGACATACACAATGGAGCGAAAAAGAAAAGCATGTGAGTTCATGACGGTGTAGAAGAGAAGTCCCTGGACGGGAGACTGTAAAGGTGGTCTAGGGTCAGTCCATGAAGGGCTTACGGGTTATACAACATCATGTTCTTCTCTTGGGGCCAATGGGGAATCACTGAGAAATAGCTTTAAGCAGGCAGCAGCATGATCAGAGCTGTGCTTCAGAAATTCACCTCCGGCAGCCTCACAGAGGAAGAACTGGAATGAGAGCCCAGATAGGGGGTAGGAAGATAGCAAAGGAGATTAGCCATTTGCCCAGGCTTTCCCATCTCTGAGGCTCTGGTCATCGCTATACTATTTTCTAAGTGACATCTTAACATTAGCGGCCAGCACAATTGTGATCTCTATCCAAACTGGGTCACACTTCCTGGATGAGGGTTTCTTTCTCAGGAAAGTTTCACCTGTTTACTTACCTGGGGGCAACAGAAATGAAGCTACCCGGCTAATGAGCTGGCTTTGCCCTTTTGTTTCAAACAGTGTCAGCACTTCCTTCCCCCGCCCTGCCGACACACGGGGACAGCCTGAAAGGTATCCCTCACACCCTCCAGAGCCCAGGCCCTCTCTGCAGAGCTGGGGTTTCAGCACATTTCTGTCTCCTGGTGCTTTTCTATTCCTTTGTTCTCTTAGACTCCATCAAGATAGTCACTATTTTTATACTATTGTATAACGATGGGAGGCTGTCTTTTAAACTCAAATGCTTGTTTATCTCCTCTCGTACTTTTGTATTAGGTCTCTCCATAAGGATGCTCAAGATGAAAAGAAATTCTCAGCGCCGATTTTAAATCTGCAAAAAAGATATACCGTACAAAATCTGTTTGGGTAAGTTCCTAAAAAAAGAGTGGAGGAAGTCAAAGGTTTTGTCTTTTAGAGCCCCCCACCTCCTCACTGCAAAATGCAGAGTAAATCTTTCCTGCCAGATTGTAAAATGTCTTGGTCTTCTCTTCCGCTTAAATCATGACCAAAAATTTACTTCTGAGGGAGGACTGGTACTATATTAAGCTTAGCACCACTTCACATTACGGAAGCGATCAAAATTTAAGGAGTACAGTATCCAGAAATAGACCCACATATATACAGTCAATTGGTTTTTACTAAAGGTTCAGCAATACAATCGAGAAAGAATGCTCTGTTCAATAAATGAGGCGGAAACAATTGCCACATCCATATGCAAACAAACTTCAATTTCTGCTCTTCAGAAGACATCAACATCTCATACCCATTAGGGTAGCAGCTATCAAAAAGACAGAGAATAACGAGTATTGGCAAGGATGTGGAAAACCTGGAATCCTCTTTTTTTTTAATTAAAAAAATCTTTTTCAATGTTTATTTATTTTTGAGAGAGAGACAGACAGAACATGAGCAGGGGAGGGGTAGAGGGAGAGGGAGGCACAGAATCTGAGAATCAGAGGCACAGAATCAGAGCAGGCTCCAGGCTCTGAGCTGTCAGCACAGAGCCCAATGCAGGGCTCAAACCCACGAACCATGAGATCATGACCCGAGTCGAAGTCGGACCTTAACCAGCTGAGCCACCCAGGCACCCCAATTTGGAATCCTTATATACCTGATGGGAATGTAAAATGGTGTAGCTGCTATGGAATACAGTATGGTTGGTCCTCAAAAAATTAAATATACAATTACTATATGAGGGGCCCCTGGGTGGCTCAGCCGATTAAGCATCCAACTCTTGATCTGGGCTCAGGTCATGATCTCACGGTTCATTAGATCGAGCCCCGCATCGAGCTCTGCGCTGATGGTACAGGGCCTGCTTGGGATTCTCTCTCCTTCTCTCTCTCTCTCTCTCTCTCTCTCTCTCTCTCTGGCCCTCCCCTGCTTATACCCTTTCCCTGTCTCTTTCAAAAATAAATAAATAAATATTTAAAAAAAGAGAACCATCGTGTGATGCAGCAGTTCCACTCCTGGGTATATACCCATTCGCAATGGCTAAAACACGAAAGCAACCTAGTGTCCACTGACGAATAAATGAGCAAAACGCGGGATATTTTATATACGGCATATACATAAGTGTATACAGTACATATGATATGTATACACTATATATATATAATATATATACAATACAGTCAACCCCTGAAAAACATAGGTTTGAACTGTATGGGCCCACTTATATGTGGATTTTTTACAGTATAGTACTGTATGTGCACTTTCTCTTATGATTTTCTCGAAAATATTTTCTTTTTGGGGCACCTGGGTGGCTCAGCGGGTTGAGCACCCGACTTCGGCTCGGGTCATGATCTCACAGATCGCGAGTCTGAGCCCCATGTCGGGCTCTGTGCTGAGAGCTCAGAGCCTGGAGCCTGCTTCGGATTCTGTGTCTCCCTCTCTCTTTGCCTGCTCATGCTGTCTCTCTCTCTCAAAAATAAATAAACATTAAAAAAAATTTTTTTTAAGAGAACTGCTAAGATTAAAAAAAATTTTCTTTTCTCTAGCTTACTTTTTTGTAAGAATAGAGTACATAATATATAACATACAAAATATGTGTTAACTGAAGGTTCATGTTATGAGTAAGCCTTGCTGCCAACAGCAGGCTATTAGCAGTTTCAGCTGTTGTGAAGGCAAAAGTTACACATGGGTTTCCAAAAGCGTCAGGGGATCAGTGCCCCTAACCTCGGAGTTATTCAAGGGTCAACTGTATATATGATGGAATATTATTCAGCCTTGAAAAGGAAGGAAATTCTAACAGATGCTACGACACGGATCAACCTTGAGGACTTAAACTAAGTGAAATAGACCAGTCATTAAAAGACAGATACCTCTGGATTCCACTTCTATGAGGTAGCTAGGATAGTCAGAATCAGAAACAGAAAGCAGAATGGTAACTGCAGGGGCTAGGGAGAGGGGGAAAGGAGAGTTATTGCTTAAAGGGGACAGAGTGTCCGTTTTACCAGATGAAAAGAGTTCTGGAAATGGATGGTGGTGATAGTTACATAACAGTGTGAACGTACTTAATGCCACTGAATTGTACACTTCAAAATGGTTAAGATGGTAAAATTTATGTTGTCTGTATTTCGCTACAATTTAAAAAGTTGGAAAATAAAAGAAGTTGCTAAGAGAATGAAAGGACAAGCCAAAGACTGAGAAGAAATACTTGCAAAACATATCCAACAAGAAAAGTGTATCCGGAATATACAAAGAACCTTCTCCTTCAATAAGAAGAAATCAAACAGTCCGATTTTTAAAAAATGGGCAAGAATTTGAACAGACAACTAACCACAGACTTCATCTAAATGGCAAGCAAGCACATAAAAGGAATCTCAGCACTCACAGTTGTTAGGGAAATACAAATTAAAACCATGACAATAGATAGATATACCTGCTACAATGGCTAAAAGAAAACTGATGGTACCAAGGACCGACAGGGATGCAGAGCGCTTGGAACTGTCACCCACTGCTGATGGAAATGCAAGATAGTACCGCCACGTTGGAAAGTAGTTTGGCAGGTTTTTTTTTTTTTTTTTTTTTAATTTTTTTTGTCAACGTTTATTTATTTTTGGGACAGAGAGAGACAGAGCATGAACGGGGGAGGGGCAGAGAGAGAGGGAGACACAGAATCGGAAACAGGCTCCAGGCTCTGAGCCATCAGCCCAGAGCCTGACGCGGGGCTCAAACTCACGGACCGCGAGATCGTGACCTGGCTGAAGTCGGACGCCTAACCGACTGCGCCACCCAGGCGCCCCTGGCAGGTTTTTTTTTTTTAAGCAAAACATATACTTTTAAATTGCGACGTTTCCATACAACTGAACGCTACCCAGCAATAAATGTGAGCGAACCACTAACACATGCAGCCATCTGGAGGAGTTTCAAAGGCATCAGGTTAAGTGAAAGAAGCCAAACTCAAAAAGCTACATATTGCAGGATTCCATTTAGTATATGACGTTCCAGAAGAGGCAAAAAACAATAGAGAAGAGAACAGATTATTGTCGGAGGCTGAGTGTAGAGGGAGAACAGCTGCAATGGGGCACAGGGAGTATTTTGACACCAATGTTAATATCCTCCATCTTGGCTGTGGGGCTGATTATATAGCTGCCTGAGTTTGTCAACACAGAAATTGGGAACCTTGGCTTAGGCCAAAAAGAGTGATTCTTATTGTCTGCAAATTTATCTCGATATAAAATCAAACTCAAAAAAATTCAAAAGGAGAAGTCAGGCCTTCGGCAATGATACAGGGTGTGCTATGGAGTAGAAACATTAATGCTCACCAATAACTGTTTAAATATCTGACAGAGTTAAAAATAAATAAATAAATAAATAAATAAATAAATAAATATCTGACAGAGTTATTAATAAGCTACTCAAACTGCACACTGTTTGATGACTGCTATGAAATGTATCTTTTCTAACCAAAACCCAAATGAACGTGTTGAGCTGTTTCTTCAAAAAGGGGAAAGAAAATATGGCTCTGACCGAAGTCTATGGAATTAAGGTCAATGGTTTCTGACTTGAACATAAGTGAGCCAAATACTTAGAACAAATTTAATGACATGCTAAGCATGAAAGCTTAATCTTGATCAGAATGCAGAAGGAGGTATTAGGTACAATGTAAAGTACAGTATAAATTCTTATTGGGATACTGACTTCTGGTACTGAAAGGCTATGTTTCATTCAAGCCATGTTGACAAGGTGGTACAGTTTGTTCTTGAAGATACCCTAAAAACATTTAAAGCCTGGGTTAAATACTAACTATGAAAAGTACGAACGCTATTGGGCATCAGGTGCTAAGCCACTTCTCTTCAGTTTTTCAAGCACTTTTAAGTACCAAGATTTTAAAACATTCTGGCAAATAGCCTTACTACAAATCATAATTACAAAGAAACCTTTCAGTTTTTAAATTGAAGCAGCTACTCAGAATCAAAATGAGCTATTACTTAGGTGATTACATAATCCTTAGCATCCATAAAGACCAGTGTTTATTATTCCCTGCTTTCAGAGAACTATGCCACCAGTGTTTTCAGTCCTGATCCCCAATACAAAAATGTCCACATCCTGACCCAGTGCTCCATTATGCAGAGCCATAAAAGCAAATATTTGCTTAATTTTATTTTAAATATAGCACTGAATATGCATCCTCACTTTGTGAAGATAGGAGGATATATGTTAAAAGATTAAAGGAAAGAAAACTATTTAAAGAAAGTAGACTTTAAACAGAAAGATAAGTCATTAAAAATACTAAACTCTAAATGTCTGATAAATCAAGATCTAGAAAATAAATTTGAAGGTATACATTATGCCTTTAATATTACCCAAGAGACTCCTTACATTCCCTGACCTTGGCATCATACGTTACTGACAAAGCAAGTGAAAAAAACATACATTAAAACTATATACGTACATTTAAATCTAGAATCATTGGTCGCCAGAGCGTGTCCTGACTTCTGCCGGTTCCTGGCTGAAAAGACCCAGTGAACCTACTTGCATCATGTATCCTACTTCCCCTAACCTCCACATCAGTAAAAGAGACCAAGGCCTTTTCCTCACTTTCGGGGTATACATCCAAAGGAAACAAAATCACTATCTCAAAGAGACACCTGCCCTCCCTACCCCCATGTTCACTGCGGCATTATTCACTTAGAAACAATCTAAGTGTCCATCAATAGAGGAATGGATAAAGACCAGGTGTATGCCTATACAATGGAATGTTACGCGGCCATAAGAAAGAAGGAAATCCTGCCCTTTGTAACAACAGGGATGGATCTGGAGGGCATTATACCAAGTGAAATAAGTCAGACAGACAAAAATAATAAATACTGTGTGATCTCACTTATACGTGAAATCTAAAAAAACCAAATTCATAGAAAAAGCGATCAGATTTGTGGTTGCCAGAGGCAGGGAGTGGGGGAGGGGGACTGGGTGAAGTGACCCTAAAGTACAAACTTGTAAACTTCCAGCTGTAAGATAAACAAGCATCAGAGATGTAACATACAACATGACGACTACAGTCAACGCTGCTGTAGGGTATATTTCAAAGTTGCTACGAGAGTAAATCCCAAAAGTTCCTATCATAAGAACAAAAAAGGTGGTTTTTCTGTTTTGTAACTATACGAGGTGAAGGATGCACCCTAAACTTACTGTAGTAATCATTTCACAACATGTACGTACGTCAAATCATCACGCTGTACAACTTAAGTTTAAATAGTGCTGTATGTCAATCATCTTAATAAAACTGGAAGACAGATAAGTAGGTAAGTAAACACATACGAACATACACCTATGTCGGAATTAAACTCGAAGCTCTGTGGTCCCTCCTGAAAACCCAGTCCGTTCCAAATGGGGTTCCTCTCCAACCTGGACGTGCCAGTCAAGTACGGTCTGGGACAAGTTCCTGAAGCTCTAAAACCTCCTTCTAGAGCAGTCAGGCTGGAAGCAGACTTTTCCAGTCACTGGCCAGCAAGCCATGTGTGGTGGTCATGAGTGCTAAATCCAGAGATGAGTTCCTTTGTGTTTATCCTATGAAGACATTTCTATTGACTTAAATTGATGCTTTCTTGCTTGAGAAATAAAATGAAAGACAGACGTTTAAACATGCTTGCCAACCAAATGGAATATGAGATCAAAAATATATTTAAATCAGGATACTATGAACTCTGATAAAAAATTCTGGTGTTAAGACCAAAGCTTATGGAAGCATTTTTTTAAGGTTGTTTAAACAACAATTGTCACTGAAGCCCTACTGATCTAGCCTTGATTTTCCACTGAATTAATTATCATTCTCTTTTTAGGGGGCAATCAAGATTCTCAGAGCACTAAGTCACTTTGACTTTTACATTGATCATAAGCACAATGTTGAAATAAACCTTGAAAATGACAACTTTCCAACTCCAGTCTTCCTTAAAACACTTAATTTGGAGCGGTCTAAAAGTCAATCAGGGGACTTCTGCTTTCAGGAACATGGAGTAGACATACTTCTGGTTCTTTCCATTAAGTATAAGTAAAAACCCTGGGCACTGTTTATAAAGTAAACATAAGAAGATTCTGAAAGGTGGAAGAAGACAGACCAGCTAGGGGCTCTGAAACTTAAAATGACATTGCAGTGATCTCTGGGGTTTCTTTTTCTAACAGCCCAGACTTAGCTGAAGAAGGTGGTAAGGCGAACACCAACAATTGCAGACGGGAGTTCCCTCCAAAGACTACTCTTTATAACTAAGGGACCAGGAAAGGGATAGTCTGGCAACACACAAAACTTTCAGACAATAACTGCTCTACAGCAGCCAATCACCACACACACACACACACACACACACACACACACACACACCTCCTCACCCGTGCCAGCAAAACTGGCTGAGTACCTAGAATTCCACCCTCATCAGGGTGTTAGGAGGCCAGGGTAGTGTCAGAGAAGGCCAAGTAGGGAGCAGGAACTTCCAAACCTGACAACTGGTAAAGAGTTCCCCTGTCTCCCAGAGGTGTCAGTGGAGACCATGTGGCCAGCCTGGACTTCCATCCCTACCTAGAAGTAAGGAAGCCCTCCTCCCACTGGAGCGGTGCCAGAGGAGGCACAGGAGGAGGCAGGGGTTTCCCAGCACCCCGTGGCATGAGACCACTCCCAATGCAGTTCAGTAGAGACCATGTGGGAGCTGAAAACTCCCTCCCTGCACAGCAGCGTGTCAAAAGAGGCCAAGTAGAGATCCTGGACTTCTACATCTATCTGGCATAATGAGACAGCGCCCTCCCCTCCGTTCTCTGCTGGAGCAGTTTCAGAGAAAACCAAACAAAGCAGAGGGTTTAAATAAGATCCAGAGACTCATAACATAGTATGAACATGTCAAGATTTCAATTGTAATTCACTTACATCAAGAACCAGAAATTCTCAAATTGAACGAAAAACGACAATCAATAGATGCCAACACCAAGATGACAGAGATGTCATACTTCTCTGACAAAGATTTTAAAGCAGCTATGAGGGGTACCTGGGTGGCACAGTTGCTTAAGCATCTGACTTGATTTGGGCTGGAAATCAAGAGCCTGCTTGGGATTCTCTCTCCCTCTTTCTCTCTCTCTGCTCCTCCCCTGCTTGAGTTCTCTCTCTCTCTCCCCCTCTCTCTCTCTCTCTCTCTCAAAATAAATTAAAAAAAAAAAGAAAAAAATAAAGCAGCTATGATAAAAACAATTAGGAGCACTTTAAAACAAATGAGGAAAATAAAAAGCCTCAGCAAAGAAATAGAAAGTCTCAGGAGAGAAATACAAAATAGAAAGAAAAACTAAATGGAAGATTTAGAACTAAAAAATACAAAAATTGAAATAAAAAGCTCAGTGGATGGGAGATACACAGCAGCATGGAGGGAACTAGGAACAAATAAAAAAACTTGAAGACAGGACAACAGAAATTATCCAATCTGAACCAACAGAGAGAAACGAAAAAAGAATAGTCAGCATTGATAAACCCATGGACTATAGCAAAGGATTTAATATTTGTGTCATTAGAGTCCCAGAAGGAGAAGAGACATGGCAGTGTTGAAAAAGCATTTCAGGAAATAATAGCTGAAAACGTCCCAAATTTGGCAAGAGACACACTCTACAAATTCAAGAAGCTGAGCAAATTCCAAACAGGATAAACCCAAAGAAACCCACACCAAGACATATCATAACTAAACTTCTGAAAACTAAAGATGATACAGCCGCTTTGGAAGGCAGTTTGGCAGTTTCTTACGTAACTAAAAATATTCCTACCACACTAGACGGCAATGGTGCTCCTTGCTATTTACCCAAATGAGTTGAACACTTGTGTCTACAGGAAAACCTGTCCCCAGATGATTATAGCAGCTTTATTCACAACTGCTGAAACGTGGAAGCAACTGAGAGGTTCTTTAGTAGGTGAATGGACACACTACAGTGCATGCATACAATGGAATACTATTCAGTACTAGAAAAAAATGAGCCAGGAAGAAACAGAGGAAGTTTAAATGCACATTACTGAGTGAAAGAAGCCAATCTGAAAAGGCTACATACTGCATGACTTCCAACTATGTAATATTCTGGAAAAGGCAAAACTAGGGAGACAGTAAAAAGATCAGTGGTTGCCAGGGGCTGCAGGAAGGGAGGAATGCATAAATAGAACAGGGAGGATTTTAAGGGCAGGGAAACGATTCTGTATGACATTACAATGGTAGATACATGTCCCTACACACTTGTCAAAACCCACAGAATGTAAAACACCAAGAGTGTGCCATAATGTGAACTGTGGGCTTCAGGTGATAATAATGTGTCAATGCAGGGGAGGTTGTGCATGTGTGGGGTCAGTGTCACATGGGAACTCTAACTTCTGTTCACTTTTGCCATGAACCTGAAACTGCTCTAAAAAAATAAAGTCTATTTTTAAAAAATACATTGAACTGAGTGAAAATGAAAATGTAGCATCAGAATTTGTGGGACATTGCAAAAGTAGTGTTAAGAGAAAAATTTGTAGCACTAAATGCATACATTAGAAAAGAAGAGGGGCGCCTGGGTGGCTCAGTCGGTTAAATGTCTGACTTCAGCTCAGGTCACGATCTCGCGGTCCGCGAGTTCGAGCCCCGCGTCAGGCTCTGGGCTGATGGCTCAGAGCCTGGGGCCTGCTTCCGATTCTGTGTCTCCCTCTCTCTCTGCCCCTCCCCCGTTCATGCTCTGTCTCTCTCTGTCCCCAAAATAAATAAACATTAAAAAAAAAATTTAAAAAAAAAAAGAAAAGAAGAAAAGTCTCAAATCAATCTAAGCTCCCTTTCGGGAACCAAGAAAAAAGAGCAAAATAAACTCACATCGAGCAAAAGGAAGGAAATAATAAAAGAACAGAAATCATTGAAGTTGAAGACATAAAAGCATAGAGAAAATTAATGAATCAAAGACCCGATTCTTTGTAAAGATCAAGAGAACGGAGAAATCTATAGCAAGAACGACAAAAATTACCAATATCAGGAATGAAAGAGTATATCACCTCAAACCCTGCAGGAACCAAACAGATAATATGAGAATAATATTATGAACAACTCTACACATAAGTTTGACAACTTATATGAGATAGTCAAATCTTGAAAAAAAAAAGCACCTATAACTTAGCCAACGTGAAAGAGACTATTTGAATAGCTCTATAACTGTTAAGGAAATTAAATTTGTAATTAAAAACTCTCCCCCAAAGAAATCTCCAGACGCAGATGATTTCACTGGAGACTTAACACCTATTCTGCATAATCTCTTCCAGAAAAAAGAAGAGAGGACACTTCCCAATTTATTTTGTGAAGTTGACACCAAAACAGATAAAGACAATGCAAAAAAAAGGAACTATAGACAAATATCACTCATGAATACAGATGTAAAAACTCTACACAATATCCATCAATGTAATCTACCACGTTAGCAGACTAAAGACAAAACTCACAGGACGATATCAGTTGATGCAAAAAAATTACACAACAAAATAACATCCTTTAAAAAAATTTTTTAAAAAGTTTCTTTATTTTGAAAGAGTGCATGGGAGGGCTCTGCACTGTCACTGAGGAGCCCGATGTAGGGCTCAAATTCACGAATGAACCAGGAGATCATGACCTGATCCAAACGAAATCAAGTGTCAGACATTTAACAGACTGAGCTACCCAGGTACTACCCAAAAATAATAACATCCATTCTTGCTAAAAGCTTTCAGAAAAATAGGAATGCAGGGAAACTTCCTCAACCTGATAAAGACATCAAAAAAAAAAAAAAAAAAACAACAAACCCCTACAGCTGACATTACATTTAATGGTAAAGGACTGAATGGTTTCCCACTGGGAAGGTTGTCCAATCTCCCCACTATTATTCAACATACTTTGGAAGTTCTAGTGAGTGCGATAAAGCAAGAAAAAGAAATAAAAAGCATACAAATCAGAAATGAAGAAATATAAATGTTCTTATTTGATATGTTTGTGAAAAAAACTGCAAGAAATCTGCAAAGCCTCTTACAACTAATAAGTGAGCTCAGCAAGGTCATAGGATATGAGACAAACATACAAAAATCGATTCTACTTCTATATAGCAATGAACACTTGGACCAAAATTAAAAGTACAATATGATCACTTAAAACAAGCTAGAGAAACATTTAAATGTTAATCTAACAAAACATCAACAGGACTTGTATGCTGAAAACTATACAACTCTGATGAAAGAATCAAAGAATGTCTAAATAAGGAGAGAAACATAACGTGTTCATGGATTAAAGACTCAACATAGTAAAGATGTCAGTTCTCCCCAAATTTATATACAAGTTAAATTCAATTCCTATCAAAATCTCAGCAAGATCTTTTGTAGATACAGACCAGGTTATTGTAAAATGCATATAGAAAAACAACAGAACTAGAACAGCTAAAATAATTTTTTTTTAAATAATTTTTTTTAACGTTTATTTATTTTTGGGACAGAGAGAGACAGAGCATGAACGGGGGAGGGGCAGAGAGAGAGGGAGACACAGAATCGGAAACAGGCTCCAGGCTCTGAGCCATCAGCCCAGAGCCTGACGCGGGGCTCGAACTCGCGGACCGCGAGATCGTGACCTGGCTGAAGTCAGACGCTTAACCGACTGCGCCACCCAGGTGCCCCATAGAACAGCTAAAATAATTTTTGAAAAAGAACAAAAAATTGGAGAAATCAGTGCATCCTATTTCAAGACTTACTACATAGCTATGGTAGATCAGTGAACAAGAGACCCTACACAGGGGGGACTGGGTGGCTCAGTCAGTTGAGTGTCTGACTTTGGCTCCGGTCCTGATCTCACAGTTCGTGGGTTTGAGCCCCACGTCCGGCTTTGTGCTAACAGCTCAGAGTCTGGAGCCTGCTTCAGATTCTGTCTCCCTCTCTCTCTGCCCCTCCCCTGCTTGCGTTCTGTGTCTCATCTCAAAAATAAATAAAAATTTAAAAATTTTTTAAAAAAAAGAGATCTACACTAATATGCTGAACTGATTTTTGACAGAGATACAAAGGAAATGCAAAAGAGGAAGGATAGCCTTTCCAACAATTTATGTCTAATTGCTTCAACAGCAAAAAACTGAACCTAAATTTCTCATCTTATAAAACAGTGAACTCAGAATGGATTTTTTGCTACTGCGAGCAATGTACCCATCAGTGAAAATTCCTGTACGTGTTTCTTTGATCACATATGAGGGCACTTCTCCAGGAGAAACACCCAGAAGTAGAACTACAAGTTTGAAGATACGGCCAACATCGCTGATTGGCTGAACCAACACTTTGTTCCCACCTATTTCTAATCATCTCCTGCCTCCCATAACAAAGGCTGGAAAAGCTGGAAACTCATTCTGCTTGCAGCTAGGGGTGGCGGTGTGACCCAGTTCTTGCTAAATAAACATCGGCAAAAGTTTGCTGACCAGTCCTCAAACGTTTTTGCTTTCCAGGTAAAAGGGACAGACATGACTGTCGCTGTTTTCTGCCCTGAAGGGGGCTGTGGTGTTTGGAGGGGTGGCAGCTATGTTACAACAAGAACAGAAGCCAAGAGAATCATGGTGATGTCAGGCCTGGTACCAAGGAGTTGCTGAACCACAGCCAGCAGGAGCTTACCTCCAGACTGTTAGCTGTGTGGGAATAAAATCCATTGGTTTACGCCATAGGATAAGCCCAGTTGTCTGTTACTTGCAGCCAGATAGGTTCCTAAACAATTCACTGCTAAATTATCCTCTAAAAAGTCTGTATTGATTGCATTCTCCAACAAAAGTCTGTAAGAGTATCCATTTCCCAAAACTTTTATTTACTCTGAATGTTGTCATTTAAGTGCTTAACCAAACTGATGCATGCAACTATGTCACATGAAGTAGAGCATCACTTCATACATTTATGGGACAGATTGGCTCTTCTATGCTAGGACTTCCTTGTTCATGAACTTGTCCACTTTTCCACCGTACTAACCTTTCTTATTGATTTGTAAGAGTAAATGTCTAGACAGCAAAGCAGGCTGAGTGGAACTAACAGGGAAATCTGTCTCTGCATCTTTATACTGTCAACCAAATCAAACACAGCTAAGAAATAAATCTTCCCTGACAGGCCAGGCTGTTGGTGGCAATCGTGACAGTCGTCTCCAAGGAGTGCACCACCACGTGGCAATGTGTCAAGGAGTAATTCAGTTCGTGCAAAACGCCAGAGCCAACGTTTAGTATTTATGTGTTATTATTCTTCGTTTTACAAATCCATACCTAAAGAAAGGTTTAACATACATCATCTCATTTAACCCTCCTATCAAACACAAAAGCACTCATTACTATTCCTGTTTTACAGAATAAATGATAAAGTAAACTTTTTTAAAACCCACAGTGTGTCTCTTTCCTCCCACAAAATCTTACAACATTCCAGGCCCCACAAATAAAAACAAAATGGTTAAGTGTTTACCTAAAATTAAAATTATGTAAAATATATTGTGCCCATCTAAACAGATCAACATGCTTAAGCTAGAAACATCGCCGAACCAATTTAGAGATGTACGAATATGAAGAAGCTGTTCCAAATTTTGGCTCTGAAGTTTATTGCCATGTTGTAACTGACCAATTTTTTTCCATTTTTTAAAAGTGAAAAACTGAGGGGCGCCTGGGTGGCGCAGTCGGTTAAGCGTCGGACTTCAGCCAGGTCACGATCTCGCAGTCTGTGAGTTCGAGCCCCGCGTCAGGCTCTGGGCTGATGGCTCAGAGCCTGGAGCCTGCTTCCGATTCTGTGTCTCCCTCTCTCTCTGCCCCTCCCCCGTTCATGCTCTCTCTCTCTCTCTCTCTCTCTCTCTCTCTGTCCCAAAAATAAATAAAAGTTGAAAAAAAAATTTAAAAAAAAAAAAAAAAAAAAAAAAGTGAAAAACTGAATCAAGTATTATTTAATGTTTCGGCAAGAAGAATCTACTGGCTAGCCACCCCACCCCCAGCAGCAAGTATTGGCCTAATCAGATAACAATCAGCCAGCCAGACACTAGAAAACAAACAAAATAAGCTGTTAAAGATAATGAAAGATCGCCATGAAAAGTAATGTAAACAGGTTGAATAGAATAAGCACCATCCTTGACAATTTGTGCGTGGCTTGGATTTTGGATAGATTGACTCTAAAAAGCCTAGCAGCTAGAGGAAGAGAGAGTGTTGGGGAGGACCCCACTCCTAGACTCAGGTTGGGGGCAGCAGGAGGGCCAAGGTCCTGCTTTATTTCTCTGCTTTATGCCACACCTCTCTTCATAACAGCTGTGGATTCTCCCTCTGGCAAAGCATCACGCAAAGCACTCGATCCAGAGTGGGTGAGAAGCAGAGGCACCAAACCACCTTTGTGCCTCCCACTAAACCTTCGATGAGAGGACACACCCGGCCCAGAGCCCACAGGTCAGGGCTCCAACTGACAGTCCTGATGGCAGAAAGGTCAGAACAAGTGTTGCCCACTTGGGCCCAAAGAGACATACAGATGGACCTGAAGCGCCCTCTTCGCTTAGTTTTGTAGCTAGTTTGTTAGGCACAGAAAAATGCCTGGGGGAGTTTGATTTCTAATTCCGCACGAAAGAAAACGCGTCTGCAGACACATAATGTTCCTGGTTTAGGAAAGTGCAAATGGGTTGACAAATCCCCAATCTGGGGGTCCCTCTGGCGGTTTCTTGCCTTTTCTGATGGGCCTGCCCAGCGGTCCCTGCTTGGAAAGAGACAGGGGCTTGTCTCCTCCCACCTTCACCCCACTTCGTCAGATGGGCTGCACCCCTTACCCCACTGGCACAGCAAGGGTCATAACACATGGAAAGAAATCTGACTCTTTCCCAGAGTTGGCCGTAGCCAGGCTAGGCTGGGTGGGGGGAGGGTGTCCTGGTGGGCTGCTCCTGACATCAGTCCAGGTGTTTGGGGGGCGCACAGCAGGAAGAGAGGGAGGCAGGCTTTAGTCACCAAAAGAGACCAAGCCAGATTCCTTGGCCCTTCAAAGACCTCAGGACAACTCACTAGAGGGACAATAAGCAGGGCACATAAGAAAGGGGGACATCAAGTCTCAGAGGGGGGCAGAGACACAAAGAAAAAGAACCAGGAGGAGACAAAAGTGGGTGATGGGGTCAAATGTGCTAAAATCAAACCAGGCATTGCAGCACAGAGAGAAGGGACACACCCGGCACCCGAAGGGCTCCCTGAGTCTGTGTTAGAGGTGGGCCCTAAAAGGGCCCAGGGAGCATCAGACCAAGCAGACACTCCCAACAGGCTGTTGTCACTGAGACCAGAAGTCGAAAAAGGGGGAATGGCTTAGGCAATGCCTCTCCCCCGTCCCCACACAGCCCGCCTCCCCAGCACTTGCACAACCAACTAAAACACCCAGGCACACGGCCTCACTGGTGCACACATATGGCACAGACAGGCCACAGCCTTTGCGTGAGTGCACACACACAAGCTTCCAGTCCACGGACACAGGGTATTCAACCTGCCAGCTGGTGGTGTAGGCACACCATGCACACACACAAACTCCCGTCAGTAGGGAACACACACACAACCTCTCTGCAGGCTCACACTCATGCACACACACACATACTCCACAACCTCTTGGCTACATACAAACCTGCACATAAGGTACATACAGAACCTCATGGCCTGGCAAGAGAACATGCACTCACAACCTCTGCAAGAGGTGCACACACACACACACACACACACACCCCTACAATCTCAGTTGGCGTGTCCGCACACACACGTTTAAGTGCACACACACGCACTCACAACTGTCAGGTGCACAGCATCCTCCGCACCTCTCTGGTAGACGCACACACCCTGAACAACCTCTCTGTCTCCTGCACACACAAAACCCAAAGGGCACAAGCACGCACAACCTGCCAGCAACACACACACACACACACACGCACACACACACACGCTCACAACTTCTCCGTTGGTGGAGCGCAAACCTAAACTCGCAGCGCGTCAGGGTCACCGCCACCTGGTCACAGCCTCGCCTGCGGGCTCACCCCCACACCCACGCACCCTCCTGCGCGGGCGCACCCCTCCCCCAGGCCCGTGCGGGCGCGCGGCAGCCAACTCTTGCGGCGCGGGGAGTGCGCCCGCCCCCGGCCCGCGCCCGCCCACCCGCGCCCCTGCTCACCTTTCTCGCCCGCGCCCCGCGCGCGGCCCTCGTCCTCCTTGGGGTTGGTCACCTGGGTGATGATGGCCGGGCCGTCCATGGGTGCGCGGCGCGGCGTCCGCCCGCCGGCCCGGCCCCCCGCAAGCCAGGCGCGCGGGGGCGCGGCGCGGGGGGCGCGCGGGGCCGCGGGCCGGGGGGGCGCTCGCCGCCGCCGCCTGGGCGCGCCCGCCGCCCGGCCCCGCGCTCAGGGAGAGGCGGCCCGGGCCCGCGCCCCAGCTCCCGCCGCCGCCGCCGCCGCCGCCGCCGCTGGGCTCAAGCGGCCGCCGCCTCGTCACCATGAACCCCGGAGCCGCGCCCGGGAGAGCCGCGCACGGGGAGGCGGAGCGGGAGGCCCGGCGCCGCGGGAAGCGGGAGCGGCCGAGGGGGAAGGAGCGAGCGCCGAGCGAGGGCGGGAGGGCGGGCGGGAAGGAGGGAGGGAGCGAGGGAAAGAAGGAGGGCGGGCGGGTGGGTGTGTCCCGGCCCGGGGACCGGCCTCCGCCACCGCCCCCGGCGCTGCCCGCCGGGCCCGAGGGGAGAGGGGTGCGGGGTGAGACGGAGGGGTGAGTGGAGGGCGGGAGGGGCGTGCGCGCCGGTGTGTGTGTGTGTGTGTGTGTGTGTGTGTGTGTGTGTGCGCGCGCGCGTGTGCGTGAGGGGGTCTCGGGCGGAGGACTGGGGCGCAGGGCTCGCGGTGCGGGAGATTCGGCGGGGTTCTGGCGGTGGATGCCAGGGGCCCGGGGCTGGGGGAAGAGGTGCGGGGAGCCTGGCAGGCGCTGGGAGCTAAGCGGGGGCCTGCGGGCGTGCGGGTGGGGTTCAGAGGGGGTGTGCACTGTGGGACCCGGGGGCCTAGGGGGGCTCGCACGGCTGCGGGAGCGAGTTTGGGCCCTGAGGAGGGATGTTTACCGCGAGGAGGCCGGAGGAGGAATATGGGGGTGGGGGGGGAGGGTGTTCCGTGGGGGTGTCTGGGGGGAGATGCTGGGTGAGGGGCGTCCCGGTGCGGGGACCGAGGAGTCAGGGATCAGGGCGCGGAGAGCAGCGGTGTGCGGAGGTAGAGGCTGCTAAGGAGTGGGCCTTCATACGCCGAGGAGGTCCGTTGAGGGGTCCCGGACGCTCGTGTGAGGAAAAACCCGGGGGCGCCTGGGGCAGCAGAGGGGTCCCAGAGTGCGGAGAATCCTGGGGAGCCAGGAGTGAGCGGGGAGTCAGGAGGGGCGTCCGCGGTCGGGGCTGGGGGATCCAGGTGTGAGGTGCCGGCGGAACCCGCATCCGCATCGGGCCCGAGAGCCTGGGAGTCGGGCGAGCCTGGGAGTCGGGCGGCGGGTCCTCGAGGACCAGTCTCCTGGTACGTGTGGGTATCGGCGTCGAGGGGGCCTGGGCAATGGGCATTTCCGGGTGCTCTGCAATAAGGGGGGTGGGGGAGCCGGTCGTGGGCTATGGAGAAGAAGGGGCCGGTCGCGGGCCTAGCGGAGCAGGCACTGTGCTTCTGAAGAGCAGCCACCTACTGTCAGGCCTGGAGCGACGGCGTGCATGACGGCTAAGTGGCCCCTCGGCCTCGGAGGGTCCGAGCTTTTTCGCGCCCGCGCCTTCGCGGTCCAACTTGGAAGCCACACGGCCAGCCTTGTAAACTAGGGGGCGGGGCAGTGCCGCAGGAGGGCGGGTCCGGGGGCGGAGCGGTAGCGCTCGCGCGCGCTCTCCACCAATCAGGAGGATTCGGGAGGGCCTGCGGAGCGTGACGTGATCGGCAAGGCCGAGGGGGCGACCTGCGGCCTACAGAGCCTCGCCTGCCCGCGCGGGGTTGCGCGCGCACTCCGGGCCTCGTAGGCACGTTCAACCCCGTCGTGACTTAAAAGACGTGACGCTAGTAGGTCCTTTCTCGCTCCCCCGAACCTCCCGGAGCTGGTGAGAACCAGGTGGCGTGCGCACCGAGGGAACCAGCGAGCCTCTCCAAAGTTTTCAAGTACACTCCCGGAAGCCCTCTGGCCGGGGGGCAACCGGCCCACCTCACCAGTTTCTGCGCCAGGTGGAGCGCAGTGAGGGTCTCGGTGTGGGAGACGTCCCCGGGACAGGGCTCTTGTGGCCAGGCAGGTGGGAAGGCACTTCAGGAGAGCTGCTATAAGACGTAGTCGGGGCCGCCTGTGGTTGTGCTGTGCCCCCAAATCCAAGACCTCCAGTGACATCCTGGCGCTCTGTGCGTGTGGATGGGTCCTGTGCCGGTTGCCTTGGTATGTGTTGATGCTTGTGTACCTGTTCGTCTAAGAGCACCTTTGGGACCCAGTGGATTGCCGGGGGTAGCTGAGATATGAAGGTTGAAGTGAAGTGCCCTGTCGGTTAGGAACGTAAGCCCTGGAGTATATACAGCCCAGGCTCCAGGACATGCCCTGCCTACCCCTCCCGGGTGCGGACCAGATTGGGGCCCCATGGCACCCAGGACTAAACGTGTTCCTACTCGTGATGCTCTTTACATTTGTCACGAGGGTAGGGCTGGCCCAGGGCCTGGTGAATTCAGATGTTCTCTGAATTCAGTTTCTAAAAAACTGCAGAATTCTCAGGGGTCAGAGGAGTCTTGCAGCCAGATACCTTTCTACAGTTCTTAGTGTGTGACCACAGAGATCTGTGTCCCCCCTGCCTGGTCGAGGCAGCGTCCCTTTAGCCAGGGCAAGGGGATGGGAGCATTTGGACTCACTGATCCACACGCTTGAGGCCTTGATTCCTCTTGCATGGGGGACTTCCAGAAGGTCTACTCACTTAGCTGAGGCAGGGAAGGAGCTCAGCGCTCAAGGGTACAGGGCCAAAGGACATGATTTTCACACGCAGAGCTCCTCGGGTCTGGCCTTTCCTGAAACAATGACCCCCCCCCCCCCCCCCGGACCCTCCAGTTTCTCTTACCTGTATCCCTCATTGTCCTCAGCTTACTTCTGAGATCACCTCCAAAAAAAGGAAAAAAACCAAAAAGCTACCTCACCGAAGCTTTTGTCTCAAGCTCAATCAAGAAAACAGCTTGCTATCTTTTCAAAGTTCTTCTTACACTCCATATTATGTTCATTTAAAGTTTCAGGGCTTTTTTAATTTCGTAAATATTCACAGAAATCAAAGAGAAAAATCACCCACAGCCCTATCAGCATCCTTAAATCTATTTTTTCTCCACTTCTCCCTGTCCTTGCCAATATGTTGACATGATTTTATGTAGCTATAAAAATATCATGGTTAAAATTATAAGGTGAGCATTTTTCCATGCGGTGCATAATCATTTATAACTACCATAATAAATGATTGCATGATGCCTCACTGAATGAACCTTAGATAAGATAGTATCTTGGTTTGATAGATGAAGGAAAGATTCAAGAATTGCTGTTGGTTCACCTGATTAGTCATGAGAAGAAAATACATTTATCTCAGTCCTTAACAGCATATCCAGAAGGATCAAATAATTAAATATAAAAAATTCATAGGGGCGTCTGGGTGGCTCAGGCGGTTGAGTGTCTGATCTTGATTTTGGCTTAGGTCATGATCTCAGGGTCCTGAGATGGAGCCCCACGTTGGGCTCCATGCTGAGTGTGGAGCCTGCTTAAGATTCTCTCTCTCTTTCTCTCCCCCTGTCTCTCTCCCCTGCTTGCACACACACGCTCTCTTTCTAAAATACAAAAATAAAATTTTAAAAAATTAATTCATAAATAAATAAAACAAATATAGGTAAATGCTTTTTGATGTCAGATGGGAAAAGCTAAGAGTGACACAAATTACAACGAAATACAGAAATTACAGAGGATAAGATTAATAAATGTGGCTACATTTGTTCTTTCAACAAACATTTATTGAATGCCCACTATGTGTTAGGTTCTGTTCTAGGCAGGCTCTCAGAGTTGTCTGAAATGAGGGTTAGGGAAATGGGCTGTCATATTCCCACATGTCCAGTTAAAGCTATGGGCTGTCCCTGGGATTCAGGGGGCTTAAAGCCCCCAGACACTTTGGGCTCTTGGGGAATGGAATCAAAACAGACGTAGTGACCTGAGGACAGGTACCAGCCATTGGAGGCCAAAGCACAAGTCCAAGAGAGAGATGCCCAGAAACAGTAAAAGGGATCTCAGGGGTCTGAACAGAGCACTGAAATGTTATCTGAGTCTCATTCCCCAAACTATTATAATGCAGTGTCCTTGTACCATATGCCCGATTTAATGTTTTTCTTTAAATTAACTTAATTTTTATCTAAATAGAAAATTAGTGGATAAGATTTAGAAAAAAAAAAAAAAGGCAAATGGAAGACGTAGGAAGAACCATGACTCAAAAGGGAGTGCTGCACAGAGTGCGGGGGCAGAGATTAGGGTACCAAGGGCAGTGGGACATGGCCCTAGAACTGGCAAGCCTGGCCCCATGAGGCCAAGGACAGGAGCAGGTAGGAAGATAGAGGGTGAGGTCAGCCTGGCCTGCAGACTCTGGTAGAGCTCTGGGGTGGAGCTCCAGTGTGGGGGAGGACAGTTGGGCCAGAAGCTGGCGGCTGGGGGCAAGAATGCTGGTGGGGGGTAGAAAGAGGCTGCCCTTGACAAAGGAACACTGAGTATGAAATGGGTGACTGGGAGGAGGCAGGGGAGGATGAGTGTCCCAGCTAGAGGGAACAGTAGCTCGATTTCAGGCTGAGCGGCCAGGGAGAGCATACCTGGGGGAAAGTTCACAGTGGTTGGAGTTGAAGGCTCTGGTGATGTATAGGGCTCATGTCAAGCAGAGCCTTGTAACTCAGGAGAGGTATCGGGGATTTCTTTACTCTGAGGGCTGTGGGAATGACATATTCAGATATGTCTTTAGAAGGTTCCTACTGGGGCACCTGGGTGGCTCAGTCGGTTAAGCGTCTGACTTCAGCTCAGGTCATGATCTCGCAGTTCATGAGTTCGAGCCCCGCATCCAGCTCTGTGCTGACAGATCAGAGCCTGGAGCCTGCTTCCAATTTTGTGTCTCCCTCTCTCTCTGCCCCTCCCCCACTTGTACTCTGTCTCTCTTTTTCAAAAAGAAATAAAACATTTAAAAAATTAAAAAAAAAATCCTACTAACAGATTGGGTCAGAGGCAGTGCAAGAGGCAGGGAAAACCCACAGAAGATGTCGCGTTAATCAAGAGAGGAGATGATGGGATGCTCTCTGGACTTGCCATTCCCAGCCTGGCTGGCCCTACTCTTTGTCTTTGAATCTCTGCTGTCTAGGCTCTGTGCTTTGTCAGCTTTCTGTCTTCTCTGTGGGCATCTCAATCTTGAGTTTTGTGTCTGTTACTTAGTTTCTATCTCAGTGTCAGCTTTTCTGGTCTTTCTTGGATTCTAGCTGCACGTGCTGTTGGCTTTTCTGGTCTTTCTTGGATTCTAGCTGCACGTGCTGCTGGCTCAGGGCAGCAAGTCTCCTGCTGGGAAAGCAGTAGAAGAAGTGGGATCTGGGCAGAGGTTCCTGGCGGTCAGTTAAGTGGATACAAACCTGAGTCTGCTCACAAGTGTCTCTGCCTAGATGTGGTTCCTTGGGACCTAGGACCTTGGGACCTAGATGTGGGTGGCAGTTCTCCCCTACAGTGGACCAGCCCAGAGTCTGATCGGCTCCAAAAAAGGCGTATTCTAGCTATGCAGGACAGGCTGCACTCACAGAGGTCGTTTATTTATTCTTCAGGTATGTTTTTGGATGCCTTCAGTGTGCCAGGCTTGGGCCAAAGGCAGTAGACATAGTGCCCTCAAGAGACTCGTGGCCTGATGGAAGACGCAGAGGAAAATCAGGATGGCACAGAGTAGAACTGATTTATTCTCCTGGTAGTCCAGGAGTCCCCACAGAGGATATGATGCTGGCAAAAGCATCTTCGAGCCCACAGTGTCCCGGTTAAGAGGACTTTTCCAACCACGGCGTCCACAGAGAAAGCTCCATCTGAGGAATAGTGGGACGTCATGACGGAGGAAGAGATTGGGGTTTTGAGAGCCAGGTTGAGTTTGGACTTCAACTTGTGGGTAATCTGGCGCTATTGATACTTCTTGAGCAAGGAACAGGTAGCATTTAAGAAACTTCTTCAGATCTGTGAGTTGAAGTGGAAAACAATTCAAACCAGGCTAAGCAACAACGGGGACTATATTGGCTTGTGTAACCAAACAAGGGTTACATGCCTGGGCTGCAGTGGTCTGGGAACAGCACCTCTGACTCAAGGATGTGGAGGCCCCAGGGGGAACTTACGAACTTCCTATGAGCTGGAGGATCCAGGTATAGTTAGGGAAGCCAGAGGGCTTCTTTATGCCCAAGACGCCCTGTCTTGTCTTTCCCATGCAGGTCGCCCAGGACATCATTCCTGAGGGCTCCCCAAAAGCTCATCTTTTTGTCCTTAACATCCATGCTGCTCCCACAACATCCTGATTCTTCCTTTCCAAGACTCCTCCCTCATCACACATAGATTCCTCCAACCAAATGCCTATGTCCACTGACACCTGGCATCCTGGCTATCTTTGTCCTCTGCTGTCATCCCCAGGATGCTTTCCATCTGTCCCCGTGTGGGACTTGTGCAAAGCATCCTTGCCACCTATAGGCACTTTACTGCCAAGAATAAGGCCCCCAGATGAGCCAGTGGTCCAGCAGGTGCAGCCTGCCCCCTGGTGGCCCCCATGTTGTGAGGTCCTTTTCATGTGCCAATTGGATATGGAAGTTGGACTCACTGCCTGCCTGTTCCCTGATGAATAATGTAGGGCCCAAGGGCGGGCTGCTCCAGAATGTGCCACTTTGGCATATTGATTAATTAATTAATTAATTTATTTATTTTAGAGAGAGCAAGAGAGTGTGTGAGATGGTGAGAGGGGCAGAGGGAGAGAGAGAGAATCTTAAGCAGTCTCCTCAGGTACCCAAGGCTTGATCCCATGACCCTGGGATCATGACCTGAGCTGAAATCAAGAGTTGGACACTCCACTTACTGAGCCCTCCAGGCACCCCTGGCATAGTTATTATTTTAAATAAAAGTTACCTGAAAGCCAGCCTGTGCAAGAAGGACACTCAGACCCTCTGTCCCCCTGAAATCAGGAAAGAAATCTCCTGGGTGAAAGGTACCCTACCTGTACCAGGAGGTAAAGAGACATCCTTATCACCAGAGATGGGAATTTTAGAGCTCAGAACAAGCCTTGTTACTTTTACTAAGTTACTACTCCAACCCAAAGTTTTTTCTTCATCTTGTCAATTCCTCACAAATTTATTATCTCTTTGTCTAAAAAAGTATAAAGACCCTGCTTTGGTCATTTCTTTGGGTCTCCATTTCATTATTGGGCCTTCATCTACACATAAGAAAACCTTGGGGTTTTTTTTTTCCACCCGTTAATCTGTCTCATGTCAATTTAATTTTTCGTGCAGCTGGAAGAACCTTGGGCCAAGGGAAATCTCTCCCTTGTCTTCAGTACCATAGCCAGAGCGGACTCGCTCCTGTCCCCTGCCTCACCGAGCTGTCGTGGGCTGCACTCTTGTTCAGTTTCCCCCAGGGTATTAACAGAAAAGAGCTCAGGAACGTGAGGGCCCATGTACTTGTCTAGGGCATAGAGGGCAGGGGAAACGAGCATTGGGCCCCACTTGGCAGCCAGTCTTCTTGGTTAGAAGATGAAGTGGCATTGGTGATGCTGGCCACAGGCGATAAAGAACAGGCCAGTGAGCTGGGGTCCTGAACACTGAGAAGAGGACCCTAGGCAAAAAGTAGGTGGTTAGGAAGTGTTTGGGGAATTTGAAAACAAGACACGTCCTGGCCTGAGACAGACTCTCGGGCCTGTGAGGCTGAGTTGGTGCATCTTCAGGGCACCCAGAAATCCGAGAAGCCTTTGCGGAGGAGGACATCCTAGCCACTTTCCTTCTTCCCAAATCCCAGACCTGCCCTGCCCAGAGAACTGGGGTAGGATAAGGGGAAACGGCCCTGTGCTCACATCCTCCCTGGGAGTCCTGGGGGGAGGGAGGGCATGGTCCTACCCTGAAACTCGGTTACCAAGGAATAGCTATTAGAACAGGGTGGGTAAGGCAGCCCTGTGTCCCCTCAGCCCACTGGTGGGAGTGGCTTTGGTTCCTGAAGGGCCAGAGAGTCCCAGAGTCCCAGGTTGATTTGGTGACTCTGGAGCCAATGAGCTCCTTGAAGTGGGACCCCACACTTTTAGCACCCCATGGATTGCCCCCTCATTGCTTCCCCTATGTCCCGAGGCACCAGGCATCACCTGCCCAGGCAAGCAGAGCCTGCTCTCGCCTAGCTGATGGCATCTGGTTTCTCTTATCCAGGCTGCCCAGGCCCCGGGCTTTGGCCCAGCCACCGGTCCCCCCTTTATTCCCTGACTTGTGTTTGCAGTGGCTGAGTTGGAGCTGAACTAGACAAACCCAGACATGCCCAAAGTCTGTGGCATGAGATATTTCACAGGCAGGTCTGGTCACAGACACACATTTGGCACACACAGGTACAAACTCATTTGTACACAGGCTCATATACGTGCTGGGACAGAGGGCGCACACATGACAAGGTTGTCTCTGCCCAGGCTGGTTTCTTCCACCTTGGCATGCCTGTTTTTCTCTCTCTCTCTCCCTTGCCTCTGGTCCTCAAAGTCCAGCCCTGCCAAGCCTTACCCTGCCTCTTCAGTTCCCCTTGAACCGTTTAGTTCCCCTCCTGCCTTCCTGGTCGTTTTGGCCCGTCCCTCCCGTACACGATCACAAGTAAAAGCAAGGAAACGTCTGCTAGCAATTTCTATTTTTCACACAAACTTCCCCAGAGGCCCGGGTGGAGAGAGGGCTGGGCTTTCTGCTTTGGAACTGGGGGAGAGAATACAGCATGAAAAAAGGATGTCAGTACATTAGCCTGTCCTCTGACACAGACAGCCCCACCCCGAGCCACACACCTCTTCGTCCCCCCAGCACACTCTCAGGTGCACCTGCTCCGCCTTGCCCGTCTACACAGCCGTCCCACGTGCACCGCTGAAGCCCATTCCCAGGTGGGGCTCTTGACCCCAGTGAACCACCGGTCCTGCTTTGCTGCCGAGCCATGGGAGGCACTCCCTGTGCTCCACCCCTGAGTGCTAGGCTGGGGACCCTGTCTCCACTGAAGGAGGCCGCAGGCCAGGTTCCTCTCTCTGGGCCTTGCTTTTCAGGTAGATGATGGCCTGTTGGCCCAGAAAGAAAGAGTGCAGACCAGAAGGGGACGCCTATCCTGGTCTGAGCTTGGAGATGAGACTGAGGAAGTAAAATTTCCAGACATTTTGGAACCATTACAATGATGTTTTAGATGTTCAAAGCAAATTTTTGAGAAATGAAGATACGAGTCACCTAGATTTGGCCAGACCTAGAGAATCCAGAGTTCCTTAACATTGTCTCTGTCTCTAAGTCCCTGGCGGCTCTTGGTGGGAGAGAAGGTGGGTGGGTGTCACCCATCCTGACTGTTTACCTTATGCCAAGCTCTGACTGGGTACCGTGTGTCCCCGAGGGGGAGAGGCTCCTTTGGCTGCAAAGAATGGAGACACTCGTAGGGAAGGACAGGGGTGAGGGTTCCAGAGCAGGGGTCTCTGCCCCATCTAAAGCCTCATGGGAACCTAGCTTAGACTCTGGAGAAACCTACTGCCCGACGGCCCTCGGGGCTGACTGGGTCCCACTGCTGACCTCAGGAAACTGGGTCATTCAGGATCAGAAGCACTCCAGACCAGCCCTCTTGTCATTTGTCATGACTGTGACTCAGCCAAATCTTCCATCCCTGCTTCTCTTTGGGTCTAATCACCTGTCTTCCTGTTAGCAACTTACTAATGCTCTCAAGTCCCATTTTCAATTCTGGGGAGAGAGAGAGAGAGAGAGAGAGAGTCTGTTTAGTTCAGCTCATTACCATTGTTCAAGTTAGGTTGTGTAAAATTTTACTACCAAGCTTAGTGACTTAAAAAAAATTTATATTGCGTATGATCTGCAATTTGGGCAGGGCTTGATAGAGATAGCTCACCTCTGCCTTACATGGTGCCATCTGGACAGCTTGAAGGCTGAGGCTGGGGCCGTCAGAAGGCTCACTTTCTCACGTCACAGTTGACACTGGCTGAGACTTTTAGGCTACTGGAAAATCTAATGGTTGTATTACTCATGCCTTTCACTTGCTGTACTCTGACGTTTTGACATCTTGGGATCTTGCTGACTCTGGATGGACTGCGCCTCCCAGGGCTAGCTCATTCCTAGAGATGGCGAGTAACTCACCTGTGTGCAGATCTTTCCCATGCAAACCAACCAATCCAGAGTTCATCTCCCCGCCCCAACCACTCCCTTATGAAGCTGTTACACTCCAGGCCAGTTTTCCCTTTCCCTAATCACCTCAGGGCCAAGTGCATCCCAGAGCCCACGGACACTATTCAAACTAGCCAATCCTTAACCGGCCGAGGCTGTCTCACTTGTACCTTTCCATGGAAACCACAATAAAGTCTCTTGTCACAGCTTTCCTTTCTCTTAGTCTGCTTCCTGACCAACCCTGGCTCTTCCTTTTGAGCCCCCACCCCATGGCATGGTATACCCCCTTCTCTTGGGAGCTATGAGTGTAACGAATTGTCTTTTCAATGGCAGTCACCCTCTGATCCGTTGGCCTCACCATATGTGAATGATAACAAAACCCATATTTTAAACCAATGGTCTCTCAGGTGGTGTGGGCTTCCTCACATCCTGGTAGCCGACCTGCCAGAGTGAGTGCCCTCTGAGAGAGAGCCCAGTTGGGTAGCCATATCACATTTCATGACCTAGTCTCAGAAGATACCCGGTATGGCTTCTGTTGCTTTCTGCTCACCAAGGAAGCCGCAAAGTCCCGTCTAGGTTCAGGGGGAGGAGAAATAGACCCCACCTCTTGGCGGGGCATGGCAAGGTGACAGACGAACATGTGAACAGAAATGTGGCGGCAAGTGTTGGCAAGTACAGTCTGCCAAATCATCCTCTCTGGGCAGAAGTCTTCGCGCCAGGCCACCTCTTAGGTCACCGGCCAGTCACTGGTTAGGCTGCTCATAGGTCAGATGCCCAGCCCCATTTCAGTATTGTCCTACCTGAGCAAGAGGAGCCCTCGCCCTGGGCCTGGCACTGTGGAGTGCACTATCTATGCCCTCGCCCCAGGATTCCCCTTCTTCAGGGGAGGAGGAATTTGCAGGACCACAGGGCATGTGACTACCTACAATCTGTGTACCCACCAGCCCTGTTTTAGAACATACTCAGAGCACCCACAACCCTGGAATTTCCTACCCAAACAGCTCTCAACCCACCGCTAAGATCAGTAGGCATGTCTTCCCTGGATCTGTTTCTTGAGGGCTGACCTCACCATTGGTGAGGAATGGCCAAAGGGTGGCTGTTTGCAAACATGGGGGGGGGGTGCGGGTAAGAGTACAGCTGGAATAGACAGAGGAGAGTCCCCATGCACGGCCATGGTGCCTCACGTGTCGGGGGGAGGAGGAAGGCAGGCTGTGGACCAGGGGCTTGGGGGCTTGGGGATGCCCCCATGCAGAACGTCAAGGAATCTGATCACTTAAAAACTTAACTTGGTCTTCCAGCCTTGTGTTCCTTTGCAGTTCCCTGGAATGGATTGGACGGAGTGAAGCATGCGGAATCTGTGTTCTCTTTCCCCACAAATGTCAGAATTGGGTCTTCCCTTGTCCAGCTGGCTCTAGGGGAGTGGTGGCATTTCCTGGGGTGTAGAAGATTGCCTGGGGGAGAGCCCAAGGTGGCTGTAGGTGTGTCAAGCACAAGGGACTCTGTCTTCACCAATGCCCACAACCTCTCTGTGAGATGTAGAAATTAATAATGGCTTGTTACAGGCAGGACACGGGATCAGAGAGGCCAAGAGGCTCGCCCAGTCACACAGCCAGAGAGGAGTTGAGATGGCAATGGTTTCCCTCATGTCTGGGCTTCCTTCGGTCCAAGAAGCAGCTGCTTGAGATTACAGGGCAAGGCATTGCCAGAAGAGTTTGCAGATCTGGATCCCGTGCCTAAAATAGTATGGCTCAGAAGGTGAGTGCACTTGATTTATTTGAGGAAGAAATGGCATCGACAGAAATCTAGGAAAGGGTTCAGGGATAAACATAATAGTTAATAAAGCCTCCTCAATCTGGAGACACATTCATCTGGGACAAGTAGCACGTGATCAGGGACTGAAATGGGCACTTTTTCCTACATTCTGATTAACGAGGCCTGAGACCCAGAACCTGCTAGATGGGCGTTCGCTAGGTAATGGAGACATGTCCTCAGCTCACAACTGCAGACTGCCTATCTGTGGAATATTCCAAGAGAAATATGAGGAGATGGAGGTAAGCGGCAGGAGAGTATGACACAGCCCTAAAGTTATGTCCTATCTATTGTGTCTCTCCTTTGCATATGCTATTCCCTCTGCCAAGAATGTTGTTCCTGCTCTGCTCCTTGAGTAACACTTCCCTGCCTCCCAAGGCCCAGATATCAGGGGACCTCCTTTTCTGAGTTTAGTATTCCTGCTATGTGCTCCCTTGGCCTTTGGACTGATTAATCTGGAAACAGCAATTGCAGGGTGAGAAGGGAGAGGTGGCACAAACGTCCCCGAATCGGTCTGCAAACTGATTTAACACATCCTGGCTCTAGCAGATTCGGCTGCACCCTCAGATGAGACCGTCCCATATGCTGCATGGGGCCCCTGCTTCTCACCTGGTTTCTCCTTCCTACCCAGAAAAGCTTGATATGCCAAGACCATTTCCCTTTCCAGTACTGAAACACATTTTTCTTCTTTCCTAACTTCATTCAACTTTAAAGTCTCTTTTTGCCTTTTGGTTATATATATTTTCTTTTTTTAGTGTTTGTTTTATTTTTGAAAGAGAGACAGAGTGTGAGCGGGGGTCGGGGAGGGGCAGAGAGAGAGAGGGAGACACAGAATCCAAAGCAGGCTCCAGGCTCCGAGCTCTGAGCTCCAAGCTGTCAGCACAGAGCCCGACAGGGGGCTCGAATTCACGAACCGTGAGATGGTGACCTGAGCTGAAGTCGGACGCTTAACCGACTGACCCACCCAGGCGCCCCTACAAACATATTTTCTTCAACGGTGAGGTCCTGATAGATCATGAGGCACCGCTCTAGTGGCTAAGACCAGAAACCAGGAGGCAAGGTTGCTTGCACCTCTCCAAAGGCAGTGCAGGCCTTCCACAGGGCAAGACTGTCTGAACCTCAACCACTTTTCCTCGTTTCTGAGAACAGAGGCTGATTCAGATTTACATTGCTTTATGACTTATTGTTATATACGAGCCACCTCTGCAGCCTTCTTGTTGGTGCTAAGTCGGTTTAAAAGTTCCAGATGCAGGAACTAGCACTGGCTAGCACTAGCACTGGCTGTTGTCAGCAGGACCTCACTCAAAATCATGTAAATATCCAAGCCAGAGAATGCACACTGGCAGCGCAGGCGTCCATGCTGGAGGCAAACCTGGTTGGTTGTTGTTTCCACTGTTGTTTGGTTTTGCTTGTACAGGGAAGACTCTCACAATGGGCTAAAAAGAATAATAATTATAGGCTTAAAGAAACGTTGCAAAAATAAAGAATTCCTGTTATACCCTTCAACTAGATTCCCCAAATGTTTGCTTTTTATCCCCCCATATTATTATCATTTGAACCACGTGAGAATTAGTTGCAGACTTACCCCTAAACACTTCAGTGGATATTTCCTAAAAAAACAAGCACAGTCTCTTACATAACCATGCACCATTCCCAAAGCAGAAAATCAACATTGACACAGTATTATTATCTGATCTGTAGGCCTTCCTCACTTTTTACCAGTTGACCTGTTCCACCATTTATAGCAAAAGAGAAAATTTATTTTTTCTGGTCCAGGAGCCACTCTAGGATCATGTTGTCATGTTTCTATTATTTCCTTTAATCTGGAACAGTTCCCTGGTCTTTCTTTGTCTTTCATGATTTTGTCAGTTTTGTGGAGTACAGGCCAGTTATCTTGTGGAAAATCCCTTACTAGGGGTTTGCCTGTTGTTTCCTGATGATCAGATGTGGGCTATGCATTTTTGGCAGGAATACTCCAGAAGTATCGTTTCCTTACCGGTGTGTCATGTGAAGGGGCCCACCATGTTGCTTTGTGGCATTGGTATCATTCACTTCGATCTCTCGGTTAGGACAGCATCCCTAGGGGTTTGTCCGCTGCAAATTTTGTCCCTTTGTATTTTCCCCTTTCTAAATAAAAAGCATTTTGTGGGGAGGTACTTTGAGATCATGTAAATATCCACATTCCCGCCAAATATTCACCCTCTGTTTCTATCATCTGTTGATTCTTGCCTGAATCAGTTACTGCCATCCAATTTTCCTGGTTTGGAAAAAGTGGGAATTAGTTTAAGTTGTCTTTTGTGTGTGTTTGACATCTTCCCATTATTCTTTGGGCCCTTCTTTAATTTCTTTTCTGTCTTTTTTTTTTTTAATGTTTATTTTTCAGAGACAGAGAAAGACAGAGCACGAGTGGGGGAGGGGCAGAGAGAGAGGGAGGCACAGAACCCAAAGCAGGCTCCAGGCTCCGAGCTGTCAGCACAGAGCCCGATGTGGGGCTCGAACCAACGAACCATGAGATCATGACCTGAGCTGAAGTCAAATGCTTAACCCACTGAGCCACCCAGGCACCCCTCATTTATACCTTTATTTTCGACTTGATGTAGAGGCAAATAACTCCATTTCAGTTTACAGAGATCTTCCTCGTATCTTTCTTTTTTTAGCTGCACTGCATAGGAGTATCTTAAGGATACATTCCTGAATAACTGTGTAAAAGGGTAAACACACATATAGTTTTGTTAGGAATTGCCAATTTCCTCCCAGGAAGGTTGTCTCAATTTGCATTTCCACCAGCAATGTATGAAAGTGCCTCTTTCCCCACAGCCACAACAATAGAATGTGTTGTCATATTTCAAATTTTTGCCAGTCTGCTGGGAGAGAAATGGTATCGCAGCATAGTTTAAATTTGTATTTCTCTTATAATGTGAGCTGAACATATTTTCATATGTTTAAGGCCCATTTAAATATCTCTATATATTTTAGTGAACTGTCTATTCATGTCTTTTGCCCATTTTTTTCCCTATATATTTTGTTAAATCTCACCTCCTCCATGTTTTAGAGCTCTTTCTATATTAAGGATATTGGCCCTTATCTGCAACATAGATTGCAAATATTTTCTCCCGTTTTATCATTTGACTTTGCTTACGGTGTTTTTTTGCCAAGAGGAAATTTTTTAGTTTTATGTGGTCAAATTTATCAATCTGTTCTTTATTGCCACCAGATTTTGAGGCGTAGTTAGAAAGCCTTTCCCTACACCTAGATTATGCAAGAATCCATCCACATTTTCTTCTAGTACTTGTATGGTTTCATCTTTTACAGTTAGATCTCTGATCCATTTGGAGTTTATTCTCCTGTGGGGTGTGAGATAAAGATGTAGTTTTTCCTTTGTTCCATGGCTACCCTGTGGTCCCAATGCCATCTGTTAAAAGGTCGATCTTTGCCCTAGTGACTTGAAATCTCAGCTTTATTGTATAAAAATTTTCCATATGTATTCAGGTTGATTTTTTAGGCTGTTAATTCTGTTCTGCCGGACACTCTATTCATGCACCAATATCACACTGTTTTAATTACAAGGCTCTAAAGGATGTTATAATGTCCAGTAGGGCTAGTCCCTGAGCCCTTATTAAAGTTTTTTTTTTTCCTGAAGTATTTTTCTAGACATTTATTCTTCCATATAAATTTTAGTATCGGCTTGTGTAGCACCACTAAAAAATGATTTGTCCCCAAAATGTTCCTAAATTTTGAATTAGTTCCCAGTGTTTAAAATGGGGGAAAATATATGGACTTCTGGTTTCTCTCGAAAACTGGGATGGTTTATCAGCATGGCCTTCTCTTTGCCCGCCACCTAATGGTGTAGAGCAGAGCCATAGCTGCGGCCTTCACAGAGGCCTGCGGTCCCCGGGGCTACACAGGGCCCACCCCTCCCTCTGACCTCTCACCTATGACCTTCACACATAGAAGTTCCTTGTGTGGCCTGTGAGTTGGTGACACAGGCTTTAAATGACCACGAATGTTATATTCCATGACTGCCTTTGTCATCTGTTTCTCTGTGTGACGATTTTTTTGTTCACTGCTGTATTTCCAGGGCCTAAGAAGAGAGCTTGGGGCATTGCTGGCACTTGGTAAATATTTGTTCAATGAATGGATTTTTATAGATGGGAAACAAGAAATGACCAAAATGTGTTCTCTCTTCAGGAGACCACTGAAAACCAGCACATATGGGTGGGTAAGTTGGTACAACCCTTACTGAAATTTGGCAATATTTCTCAAAATTACAAATGTCCAGATCAGTAGTGCTCACACTTTTACTTATTTCATTTTATTTTATTTTATTTATTTAATTTTAGAGAGAGAGCACGAGTAGGGAAGGAGCAGAGGGAGAGAGAGAATCTTAAGCAGGCTCCATGCCCAGCACGGAGTTCGACATGGGGCTCAGTCTCACAATGGAGAGTTCATGACCTGAGACGAAATCAAGGGCTGGACCCTTAACTGACTGAGCCACCCAGGCACCCTTCACGGTTTTACTTCTGACATTTGCCTCGCATGTGTTTGCACATACGCAACATGATGACATAAAGGGTTATTTATTGCAGTAATAATGAAGACGGGAAAGAAATTACATTTTCTTCAAAGGGGGCTGATTACATAAATTATGGCTTATCTATACATTAAAACAATGAAACACCATACAGGTAATGAAAAGAATAAGAATACTTTCTACAAGGGGTGCCTGAGTGGCTCAGTCGGTTGAGCGTACGACTTCGGCTCGGGTCATGATCTCACTGTTCGTGAGTTCGAGCCCCGCGTCGGACTCTGTGCTGACAGCTCAGAGCCTAGAGCCTGCTTCGGATTCTGTGTCTCCCTCTCTCTCTGCCCCTCCCCTGCTCATGCTCTGTCTCTCTCTGTCTCAAAAATAAATAAAGACATTTTAACAAAATTAAAAAAAAAAAAAGAATACTTTCTACTGAGAGGGGAGAATAGGTAGAGCAGGCTGCCTTTTGTTTATAAAGGGAAAAAGCAAAGGTCCATATTTATACCTGCTTGTAAGTATGTAAGGAAAACGTGAATGCACTCAGAAGGAATAAATAATATGGTTGGTCAGGGGGTGGAGGAAGTATGGTAAAGAAAAGGAGCAAATGGGGGTTGGGTGGGAGGGAAACTCCTCTCTCCTTCCATGACCCTGAGGAGTAGGTTTTAAACCAAGTACTTCTATATGCATACATAATGTATGCACACACACACACACACACACACACACACACACGTGTGTGAAAACAGCTATTAAACTAAAAACATAGCAGAGGAAGCCATCAGACCCCTGGAGACCACAACTATTCCGTCAGGACTCTCTGTAGGGACAGCCATGCGATAGGGCCACTCACCGGAATTTCATCCACTCTTGCTAAAAGATGATATATTGCACATGTTAATTCAATTTGGACAGAAAAGGCAATGAGATATGTTTCCGGTCCTACTATCATGCATCCAGAAACTCCCAGAGAGCACTTTACAAATTGACAGTCAATAAACCATTTCACCCAGTGGAGAAACAGAGCAAAACCCAAGATGGAATGCTGATATTCATGCCACAGAGGACGCTCCTCCCCCAAATACTCCATGATAAAAGAGTGAAATATTATAGCTAGTGAACTTAGGAATTTAGCAAAGAAAGAATTTATGGAGTAACTATAGTTCTAGAATGATCGAAGTCTGTATCTTCTAAAATATTAAAATGCAAATTCAGGAAATCTGCAGAGAATAACACAGACCTTATATATTATATAGGGTTTGGCACATGGCATATGATCAATGTGAAGTGAATAAAAAAAAAAAAAGGAAATGTATTAAGCTGAGTGCTATTACTCAAACAAATTAAATTAAATAGATGAATCTGTATCTCTCATAGCATTTATCAAAATATTTTAAATTGGGGAGCCCAGAGAATAATTAGAACTAATACTGTGGCAGATAATATTTTTGATGTATGTATGTCTCAATAACTTGCCTTTTGCCCCTTTTTGATTTATAGTTAAATTTTTTTTCTGGGAGTGCCAGCTTCTTTGGAGTTATTAGCTTCTTTTAAAAATAATTCTCAAATAGCAAGCTATTCTGTCTCCCATCCTTGTAGGCATCAAACAACAAGCAAATTTTAACATTCTCGGTGGGCAAAATACTGGTGTTTTGAATCAGTGTGCTACAGCTCAAGGTCATGTATTCAAAGTAGAAGAATATTAACTTTCAAAAAACTTTAGCACAAACCACCTGGGAATAATGATACTTGTGTGCAATGAAAAGAAGTTTTAGCACATGCGCACAGACCCGGAAAAGAATCTCCATGAAACAATGTAAGGTGTTTAGAATCAGATTATGCCTCTGTTACTTTTCTGAGACAGGTTTCCAATGATTTTCCTAGTAACTGAGATGACATTATAGAGAAAATGTTGCCAAGAGCCACCCGTTGACTTGGTTGTGGCATTTCCTCCATTGTTACAAAGGTGAAGAGTGAATCTCCACCATGCTATAGCTTTGCAGGAGGAGTGGGGGAAATGTGTTACAAAACCGCACAGAGAATGGCCCCACTTCAGTAAGGATCGAGTTCCCCGCGTCATCCTAATTTTCCCTTTCTCTACTGTCCGGCAACTTGAAATGAATGCCTATGTTAAAAATTGCCTTTATATTAACATTAACAACTCAGGCAACAACAGAGGTTGGCGAGGATGCGGAGAAAGAGGATGTCTTTTGCACTGCTGGTGGGAATGCAAACTCGTGCAGACACTCTGGAAAACAGTACGGAGGTTCCTCAAAAAACTAAAAATAGAACTACCCTAAGACCCAGCAGTTGCACTACTAGGTATTTATCCAAGGGATCCAGGTGTGCTGTTTCGAAGGGACACATGCACCCCAGTGTTTATAGCAGCACTATCCACAATAGCCAAAGTGTGGAAAGAGCCCAAATGTCCATCGATGGATGAACGGATAAAGAAGATGTGGTATATATATACAATAGAGCATTACTCAGCGATCAGAATGAAATCTTGCCATTTGCAACTATGTGGATGGAACTGGAGGGTATTATATGCTAAGTGAAATTAGTCAGAGGAAGACAAATATCATGACTTCACTCAAATGAGGACTTTCGGAGACAAAACAGATGAACATAAGGGAGGGGAAGCAAAAATAATATAAAAACGGAGGGGGACAAAACCTAAGAGACTCTTAAATACAGAGAACAAACAGAGGGTTGCTGGGGAGTTGTGGAGGGGGAGGGGCTAAATGGGCATCAAGGAATCTACTCCTGAAATCATTGTTGCGCTATATGCTAACTAACTTGGATGTAAATTAAAAAAAATAAAATTAATATGCAAAAAAATTGCCTTTATAAGTTTACGGTTGAAGGGGTTTTTTTTTGTTCTTTTAAAAGCTGCTTGATTTCTTTTCCCATTATTCCCACTAATTGCATAACTTAATTTCTTTTTTCATGTTGCCCCTCAGCACTACTTTACTGACGTTTTAGGAAGTTAAATGTTCTGCTACCATAAATACCAAAAATATCCGTAAGTCTCTGAAGCAGTCGTGAGAAAGGCAGTCCTGACTTGTCCTGACCAGCAGGGGGCCAGCCGGGAGCCAGATTATTTGATTTTCACCCAGTTAATTCAGACTTTTGAGGGTGAGCTGTGCCTCAAAAAAGCTTCCCTGGAAGCTTCCAAATAGGCAGAAGCTTCCTTCCAGCCACCTGCTAGCAGTGTGCCTTCTTCCCGTGCCTCACTACAAACCTGTATCTCTTGGCTCCTCCTGTCTGGACACTGGGCTCTGCACAGGTTCCTGAATAATCTAAGTTTGCACCTGCCACTGGACCTTTGCACATGCCGTTCCCTCTGCCTGGAATGCTTTCCCCTCCTTTTCCACCTGGTTATTTCTCCTTCTCAATCATTTCTTCCTTAGGGAAGACTTCTCTGCTACCAGAACAGGAAAACCCTTTTGTTTTATGTTATGAGTAACACCCTTTTTTGATATGATTATCTGTATGATCATCTATATGGTTATTGTGAGTAACCATAGTTATACAGCCTTCTCGTAGTTTGCCAAGGGGTGGGGTGTTAGCCTGGGAGACCCCGGGCTATTTCTATACCCAAACTCACAAGAAACTTCTAGGCTGATACTGTATGTTTTACAGTGGGAGCTGTGACAATCGGTAGTTTCTTCAGCGACCATGAAAGTGGGGAGCAGGGGTTGAGGCTAGATGCATCTGTTTCCCTTTTCTGTTCAACTTTCGTTTTCCCTGAAGTTAAGAATCGTCTCTCTTTATTTTCCCTTTTACTTAGTTTTCTCTGTACTGCTCACGAATTCATCCCCGAACTTTGCTCAGCCTGTTTATATCTCCCTTCCTGATGACCAAACACGTTAGGTGTCCTTCAGCACTGATTTCTTGAGGAAGCCACATCTCCAGAGCCTCCTGACTTGTTCAGCGTGGCTGGCCTCACTCTGTCGTCCACTGCTGGTGGGAATGCGGAACGGTGCAGACACTTGGGAAGAGTTCAGCAGTTCCCTACAAAATTGTACACACCCTTACCATACGATCCTGCAATTGCGCTCCGGGGCATTTCCTCAAATGAGCTGAAAACTTAAGTCCACGCAAACACCTGCACCCAGATATCTGAGCAACTCTATTCAAAACGGCTACAACTCGCGAGCAACCGAGATGTCTTTCGGTAGATGAATGCATATATAAACTGTGCTGCATCCAGAACAATGAAATATTATTCAGTGCTAAAAGCAAATGAGCTACCGAGCCATGAAAAGACGCGGAGGAAACATCAATGCTTTTCACCAAGTGAGAGAAGCCAGCCTGAAAAGACCACATCCTGTATGCTTCCAGCCATGTGACATTCTGGAAAAGGCAAAGCTCGAAAACTTTCAGGAAAAAAAAAAAAAAAGCAGAAGGAAATATCCACAACCTCAGGTGAGGTGAAGAGTCCTTAGACTATGACACCAAAAACATGATCCATAAAGGAAATAATAAATGGATAAATTACAGACTGGGAGAAAATATTTCCAAACCACATATGTAACAAAGGACTACTATCTAAAATGTATAAAGAACTGCCCAAACTCTGCAGCAACATGTGACACAGTCCAATTCAAAAATGGGCAAAAGAGGGGCGCCTGGGTGATTCAGTCGGGTGGGTGCCTGACTTCGACTCAGGTCACGATCTCATGGTTCGTGAGTTCGAGCCCCGCGTCGGGCTCCGTGCTGACAGCTCAGAGCCTGGAGCCTGCTTCGGATTCTGGGTCTCCCTCGCTCTCTGCCCGCTCCCCGCCCCCCCCCCCCCCGCCACCAAAAGTAAAGAAACATCAAAAATTATTTAAAAATGGGCAAAAGACATGGAGAGAGGTTTCACCAAAGAGGATATATGGGGCGCCTGGCATCACTACCTGTTAGGGAAATGCAAATAAAAGCCACAGTGAGATACTGCACCTGTTAGCCAGCTAACATAAACAATGGTGGTAATACCAAATACTGGAGAGAATGTAGAGAAACTGCATCTTTCCTACGCGGCTATGGGAATGTACGAGGAAACAACTGCTGGAAGCTAATTTGGCAGTTTCTTATAAAACTACATATACTCTTAGCATCCAATTGAGTAATTACACTTTTAGGCATTTATCACAGAGAAATGAAAACTTACGTGCCACAAAACCCCAAATACAAATGTCGCGCTACATCATTATTTGTCATAGTCCCAAACTGGAAACAACCCGCGTGCTCTTTAGCGGGTGAAGGGTCAAATAAGCCACGGTATGCCCATACCACCCACAATTACTGAAATAAAGAGCTACAAACTACTGATATATGTAAACAACTTGGATGGATCTCAAGGGAATGACCCTAAATGAAAAATAGCTAATCTTGAGGGTTAGGTTATCTTTTTTATTTTTTTAAACAAAATTAAAAGACGTTCAGGGGCACCTGGGTGGCTCAGTCAGTTAAGCATCTGACTTCAGCTCAGGTCATGATCTCACGGTCTGTGGGTTCGAGCCCCGCGTCGGGCTCTGTGCTGACAGCTCAGAGCCTGGAGCCCGCTTCGGATTCTGTGACTCCCTCTCTCTCTGCCCCTCCCCTACTCACTCTCTCTCTCTCTCTCTCTCTCTCTCTCAACATACATCAAAAATTTTTTTTTAAATGAGGGAAGCGGGGCGCCTGGGTGGCTCAGTCGGTTAAGTGTCCGACTTCGGCTCGGGTCATGATCTCACGGTCCGTGAGCTCAAGCCCTGTGTCAGGCTCTGTGCTGACAGCTCAGAGCCTGGAGCCCGCTTCGGATTCTGTGACTCCCTCTCTCTCTGCCCCTCCTCTGCTCATGCTCATGCTCTCTCAAAAATGAATAAACGTTAAAAAATTAAAAAAAAAAAAAGAAGTTCAAACATTTTTGTTTCTCTGATCCTGGTCAGCTAAGTCATCCCCAATCTGCACAATGTTTGCCAAAGTCAAATTTGTCTACACGGTGTCAACAGAATATTTGCAAACACCTGCCAACAGACTGTTTTCCACTTCAGCCTTTGGAAACTATTCCAGTTTTTGGAATATCTCAGTTTTCTCTGAGATATGGGTAGAGCTTGGTCCAGTTAAATAAATAAGTAAATAAGTAAATAAATAAAATAAAAGCCTACTGAAACCATATAATGTGTCCATAGGCTAGTACCAGAAAACAAGTGTCTCCACTGTGGAAAGTAACTGCCAAATGTGAAATTGGGAATCTCCCTTTTCCCACTCTCCCCACATGGCTGAAGAAGGTTTTCCACACATGGACATTTGTATGGGAGACACATATGTGAAGTGAGTGTTTCTTCAGAGGAAAGAAAAAGGAACAGTTTCTGTGAATAGAAACAAATCTGCCTAGAATGTACAAGTGGAAAGAAAGAAGAAGGCTATGCACGCTGTGATTCCATTGAGAAAACATCTTCTAGAAGATGTGGAGACAGATTAATGGTTGTCAGGGGTAAGGGACGGCTGGGGAGGGGTAGCATGAAGGAGTCCTTTTGTGGTGATTAATCTTCGCAAAACATTTTTAATTGAGTTAAAATTGACATATAACATTATATCAGTTTCAGGCGTACAAAATAATGTGGTGATTAATCTTGATTGTGGTAGTGGTTATGTGTGTCTCTATGGCTGATCAAATTGCTGAAACCTACAGATCTCTCTCTCTCACACACACACACACACACACACACACACACACGTGCATGTAGATAAAAAGGGATGAAATCCGAATATGATCTGTAGATCGTATCAGCATACATTTCTCTTTTTTGATATTGTATGTATTATAGTTATGCTAGATGTTACCACTGGGGAAAGCTGGGTGAAGGGTACACAGGACTTCTTTGTACTATTTTTCAACTGCCTGAGTCTATCATTATTTCCCCCAAAAGTTAAAAAAAAAAACAACAACCCCAATGACTCGACAAAATAATTGAAGCAAACACGACACCATGGTGGTAGATGTCCAGGCATTTGTTGTAATCATGTTTGCACTTTCCTGAAATATTTCCCAGAATTAAGACAAATGGCATAGGGAAGATATTTCTTTTTTTCTTTTGTAGCAGTGGATTAAAAAATACCAACGAGTTGCCCACAACCTTCTTATGAGTCAACAGGATGGCAATGCTGCAAATTAAACGTGGAAAAATTCTAGTTACTGAATTTAGTTCTATACTGGCAACTCAGAGCAAGGAGGGAAAGTTGAGGGGTGGCTTCATTACAGGGTGGCAGTTTCTTCTATGTCAGAGATGGTGCAGGATGTGGAAATTGTCATAAAAATAGTCTTAGGAACTGGAGATTTCTTTGTGCAGGAAAGAGAAATTTTGTAGGTTATACAGCAGCTCTTTTCATATGCTTTGAGTGCTGTCATGGAGACAAAATAGAACTTTTTTTTTTTTTTTAAGGGAGGCTTAGGACAGATGGTGGGGAGGGTTGGGGAGGCAGTGGGAAGAACAGAAAAATAGACCAATGGGATAGAATAGAGACCCGGGAATGAACTCTCACACATATGATCAAATGATTTGTGACGAGGATGCCAAGACAATTCAATGGAGGGGAAAGACAGTCTTTTCAACAAATGGGCCTGGGACAACTGGATATCCACAGGCAAAGAATGAAGGTGGACCCATACCTCACAGCACATACCCAAATTAATTCAAAATGGAGGAAGGACCTAAAGCAATGAAACTCTTAGAAGAGGCGCACCTGGGTGGCTCAGTCGGTTAAGCGTCTGACTTCAGTTCAGGTAATGATCTCATGGTTCTTGAGTTCAAGTCCCACGTCAGGATCTGTGCTGACAGCTCAGAGCCTGGAGCCTGCTTTGGATTCTGTGTCACCCTCTCTCTCTGCCCTTCCCCTGCTTGCACTCTGTCTCTCTCCCTCAAAAATAAGTAAACATTAAAAAAAAACTCTTAAAAGAAAACACAGGACAAAAGTGTCTCAACATTGCATTTGGCAATGATTTCTTGAACACAACACTAAAGGGACAGGTAACAAAAGAAAAAATAGACAATTTGGACTCTATTAACATTGGACTCTACAAAAACTTAAACATTTTGTGCTTCAAAAGACATTGTCCACAGAGTAAAAAGGAAAGCCACAGAACGGAAAAAAATATTTGCAAATCACATATCTGATAAGCAGTTTATACCCGGAATAAATAGAGAACTCAGCAACAACAACAACAACAACAACAAACAACCCAATTCAAAAATGGGCAAAGAGTTTGAGTGGGCATTATTCCACAGAAGATATACAAATGGCCAACAAGCACATGAAAAGGCGTTCCACGTTACAAATTGTTAGGGAAACGTTAAGTCAAACCTACAATGAGATACTGCCATATACGCATTAGGATGGCTACTGTGAAAAAACAAACGAACAACAAAACCCAGAAAACAAGTGTTGGTGAGGATGTGGACAAATTGGAACCCCCGTGCATGTTTGGGAGCATAAATGGTGCGGCGGTATGGAAAACAATATGGTGGTTCCTCAAATACTTAAAAATAGAATTAACCATATCATCTAGCAATCCCATTTCTGAGTATACACCCACAAGAATTGAGGGCAGGGTCTTGAAGAGGTATTTGTGCACCCATGTTCACAGCAGCATTCCTCACAGTAGTCAAAAGGTGGAAGCAACCTAAGTGCTCTGTTGGCCAGTGAATGGATGAGCCAAATGTGGGATGTATATACAATGGAATATTATTCAGCTTTAAGAAGAAAGAAAACTCTGCAATATGCTACCACATAGATGGGCCTTGACGACATTATGCTAAGTGAAATACGCCAGTCACCAAAAGACAAACGCTGTAGGATTCTACTTACATGAGGTACTTAGAAGAGTCAAAATCATAGAAACAGGAAATAGAAGGGTGGTTGGCAGGGGTTGGGGAGAGGGGAGAATGGGACTTGCTTAATAGGTAGAGAGTTTCACTTTAACAAAATGAAAAGAGTTATGGGGATGAATGGTGGTGGTGCCTGTACAACAACATGAATGTGCTTAATACCATTAAAAATGGTTAAGATGGGGGGCGCCTGGTGGGGCGCAGTCGGTTGAGCATCCGACTTCAGCCAGGTCACGATCTCGCGGTCCATGAGTTCGAGCCCCGCATCAGGCTCTGGGCTGATGGCTCAGAGCCTGGAGCCTGTTTCCGATTCTGTGTCTCCTTCTCTCTCTGCCCCTCCCCCGTTCATGCTCTGTCTCTCTCTGTCCCAAAAATAAATAAACGTTGAAAAAAAAATTAAAAATGGTTAAGATGGTAAAATATATATTATGTGTATTTCATGATTATTTTTTTTAAAGCAAAAAAAAGGAGGCTTGGGATAGATGGCTGTGAGGGCTGGGGAAAAAGAGGGAGCTCGCAAGGTTCAGGGAGCGCTGACCAGTTGGGTGGGGAAATCACGCGAACGTTCCATCAAATGGAGTGTTTAACAGAAGCTGGAAGAATGTAATTTCAGGACTGCTGAGGAGAAAACTTCCATAATGAGTGATGTCCAGAATAGGTAACAGTTTGAAGATTCAAATTCTAGAGGTAACTGATATGGGCCAGAGCTTGCTGCTAATGAGTGGGTAGACAAAGCCATAATGACACCATATGCAAGTATCTATAATTCAGCCAGAATCATTCAACCAGATGTTCCTGAATCCCCTCTTTGGGGACGGTCATGAGTATATGCAGCTGCATTATTCCCTGTGTCCATCTGCCCTGGGGGTCCTAGGTGAACTTATTTTCTTTCTAAGTTCCCTTAGGCAAGGTTCTGGGACGTGGTGGGGTAGTGGTAGTTTGGCGGGCAGGGGCGGGGTACTGCCCCACCAATAACCAGGGCTCTCTTCTGCAAGTCCCCTGTCTCTCAGGGCCCCGGTGGGTATGGTCCTCTGCTCCTTTTCTCTCCTGCTGGGTGTTGGCCCATGATCTGCTTAAATCAATAGCTCATCTTCTCAAACACATCCCTACACTGTACATTCCACACGTCATCTGTCAACAGTTTTGGACATGGCAATGAGAGCATCTTAGATATTTGATATTACAAATATCCTGGGGAAGTCTTACATGGAGAGTCCATGGATGGTCATCATTCCTCAGAAGAGCCTGGGCAATAGTCTGTCTTTCTGTTGTGTAAGGAGTCACTAAATGTTATAATGATGAATGTATAGCATCTTAGAGCTATCTCTTGTCCTGAAAATACAGGATCCCTCAAGAAAGCTATTCACTACTATTCACTGTCGTTGGAGTTTGCAGTTTCTGTTGTTATTCTCATGTTGCAAGCCCCCAGGCTAAGGAGCTAACCTTGCAGGGACTAGGGAGGGAACAGTGGGATCTGAGTTTTTCGTCATTGAGTACGAACCCTCATGCACCATTGGTGAGGATGCAAATTGGTACAACCACTGTGGAAAGCAGTATGGAGGTTCCTCAGTAAATTAAAAATAAGATTACCCTGTGAACCAGTACTTTCACCACTGGGTATTTACCCAGAGAAAACGAAAACACTAACTGGAAAAGCTACACGCATGCCTATGCTCATTGCAGCGTTATTTACAATAGCAAATACAGGGAAACAATCCAAGCATTCATCCATGATGAGTTACCAAGAAGAGGTGATATATACAGATATAGATATAATGGAATATCACTCAGCCATAAAAAAGAATGAGATTCTGCCATTTGCAACAACATGGATGGACCTAGAGAGTATGATGCTGGTGATACCAATCAGACAGAGAAAGACATATACTTTATGATTTCACTTACCTGTAGAATCTAAAAACAAAACAAATCGACAAACAACAGACTCTTAAATACAGAGAACAAACTGGCGGTTGCCAGAGGGGAAGTAGATGGGGGAAGTGGTGCTGAAACAGACAAAAGGGATTAAGAGGTACAAACTTCTAGTTACAAACTAAAGAAATCAGGGAAATGAGGGGCACCTGGATGGCTCAGTCAGTTAAGTATCTGGCTCTTGATTTGGGGTCGGGTCTTAATTATGAGAACCATAATCTAATGGTTCTTGAGATTGGGCCCCATGTTGGGCTCTGTGCGGAGCCTCTGGGATTTTTCTCTCTGCCCCTTCCCCGCCCCCATGTGCGTGCGCTCTCTAAAAATAAATAAATAGTGTGGAGGTTCCTCAAAAAATTAAAAATAGACCTACCCTATGACCCAGCAGTAGCACTGCTAGGAATTTACCCAAGGGATACGGGAGTGCTGAGGCACGGGGGCACTTGTACCCCAATGTTTATAGCAGCACTTTCAACAATAGCCAAATGATGGAAAGGGCCTAAATGTCCACCAACTGATGAATGGGCAAAGAAGTTGTGGTTTATATATACAATGGAATACTACTTGGCAATGAGAAAGAATGAAATCCAGACATTTGTAGCAACGTGGATGGAACTGGAGAGTGTTATGCTAAGTGAAATAAGTCAGGCAGAGAAAGACAGATACCATATGCTTTCGCACATATGTGGATCCTGGGAAACTTAACAGAAGACTATGGGGGAGGGGAAGAAAAAAATGGTTAGAGAGGGAGGGAGCCAAAACATAAGAGACTCCTAAAAACTGAGAACAAACTGAGGGTTTATGGGGGGTGGGAGGGAGGGGTGGGTGGGTGATGGGTATTGAGGAGGGCACCTGTTGGGATGAGCACTGGGTGTTGTATGGAAACCAATTTGACAATAAATTTCATAATGAAAAAAAAATATAAAAATAAATAAACTTAAAAAAATAATACTATGTACATTTCCAAGGACATGTACTCCATTCACTAGACTTGGTGCCTCGGGAAGAGGGGGAAACGTAAGTGGGGACGGAGCCGGGTGGATAAAGGAGAAAAATGACACAGAACGAGAAAAGGCTTTGCGTGGACGTGAATTTGATTAACCAACTCTGTGTACCTGAGATTCCCACCCTGACCCCAAATAAAGCCTTTCCCTTTGCTTACATCCAGCCCTACACACTTAGGGTTTAGGACACTTACATTCTGAGTATCTTGCACGTGGTGGGTGTGGCGACGTAGTTACCGTCAACATGCGCACTCCTCTTAGACCTCAACAATCCACTCCCCATCCTCCTTTGCGGGCCGGTGGATTTTTATGACAAGTTTCTGGTTAGTGTTGTATGGCACTTCTGGCAAGGCTAGTGAGAAGGGAGGAGGCACGTGGCATTTTATCCTCCACGCCCACTGTCGGCCTGGAATATTGTCATGGTGGTTGGTTCCTTGGTAGCCATCTGGAAGCGGGAAACAACTTTAAGGATGTAAACCACATGCCTCGAAAGATAGGAGCTGATGTGCTGATGATCCACGAAGCCGCTATATGAGATCTTGATGACTCATACCTCGTCTTCTCTTAAGTGAGAGAGGAACACACTTCTATCGTGCTTAAAACGTTGTCACTTGGGATTTTTTCTATTCTATGGAGCCAGAGAGTCTCCTAACTGATAAGGTGGGTTCTGAATAGATGTCGATTTGGAGATAATTTCACTTATCTTAATCTGTCATTTCTTAGAAGAAAGGTTTCCTGGAAATACTTTCAAAACGCCCCCTGCTTTTTCATCTGTTTGGCGAGTAGTTGTACCTTTGATGAGATTTGTTTTAATTTTTAGGATCTTTTTCAATTATGGAAGAGTCACATCAAATAAAGTATAAAATGATCTGGGTCCGACTTTGAGGCAAAGCAGGGCTTTGGTAGCAAGCCCAGGGCTTTGGTAGCAAGCCCAGATGGCACAGCTTCAGATTTCAGTACGGAGTCAGAGATACCTTGTTAAACACACTTCAGTTGGACGTGTACGTAGAATGAATGGACGTGATCTCAGGGTCAGGCGCCTTTGCTGATGGATAGCTGCCAACTGGTTTCATAGCGTAGGCGGAGCTCTAAGTAAGTACTTACATTAATTCGATTACCAAGCACAGTAACCTGATGAGCAGACAGTCTATAAGGACCAGACGTAATCTGGCAGACTGAAAAACTCCTGATCGAAGGGGGCCTGACATTGCTAACTGGTGATTTTCTTCCCCTTAGTGTTGTGTCTTTTGATTCCTTTGAGTTTGTCCAGACCTCTTCCTGGCTTAAGGAAACAGGTTGGGTAACCTTAGAGAAATGTATTTAATTAGTCTTAGTGATGGCGGGAGTTCTTGTTAAGCCAGGAAGTATCTGGAATTAGAAAGCTTGAAATTACTCACTGGACCATTGTCCTCAGAGTCAGACTCATCAGTGCTCTTTGCTGCAAACAAAGCTCTTCCTTTCTGGACTTGCAATTTGAGATCTCTTTTGGCTTAGCAATTCATATTCTCCCAGATGTGATTTTATTTAAAAAATAATTTGCATATGCCTCATTGTTGCAAAAGAAATACATGCTAAAAAATGCCTGGAACTACACTAAACCTCAGGCAAGGAAAAACAAAACAAAAAACAAAGCTAAAACACTGACATTCCCATCTACCTAAAGGTAACCATTTTTAATCCCTTGGCGTGTATCTTCTCATACCCTTCTTCTATACTGTGTGGTGTGTTTGTGCATGAATTTTAACTACGGGGCACTGTAATAACTTTTAATAAGTATAAAGCCAGTAATGAATGAGATAGAAAACAAAACCCAGTAGGTTTGATTGGTATGGCCAAAGGCTTATTCTTGAAAGCACTGGCAAAATAGATCTTTGTTGGTCTCATCCAGGGAAAAAAGAGAAACACACAGAAGTGAACAGCATTTGAGATAAGAACAGGGATGTAACTAGACAGATGGAGATTACAAATGTAAGAGAACACGATGTTTGTAAACGTGTAAGGATGCTACCAGAAAGCTTCTGGGGAAATGCTTGGTGACTAGTGGAAGCAGTCTACTAACAACAAGGAATTCACTCCATTTAATTTGGGCACGTTTGTCTTCAGATCAAAGTCCCAGGTGTGGCCCTGGGCAGGTGGGTGACGCACAGAGAAAGTGGTGACTACGGAATGGAGGCCAAGGGTCGGGGACAGTTCGGCCACATGGAGGGGGTTGTTCATGCACGATTAGATAGACCTGCACGTGCTCTTTAACGCTCGTGACGTATTACATTCAAACCGCATCTTCAACACCCTAAAAAGGTTCAAGTTCTTCACCAGCAAAGAAATTACAGACCAAACTCCTGAATCATTTGCAGCCATTTTTTATTCCAAACATGTATTTTTGTAAACCTGCATTCCCCTAACAGTGCAAGTGAATTAGAAGTGACTGCATAAACTTTAATACACTTTTAATGACTTTGGGAGGAGGAACACCCCTCCCACCAAAATTCCTCAACGTAAATGTACATGGATGCATCAGTCAAGTTCTGGAAGTGAAGTTAGCGTGGGTGTCTGCCATGCAATTAATCACTCTTAAAGCTTTTAAACTCACTCTGCCCGTCACGCCGTGCACATTAGGAAAAACAACAACAACAACAACAACAAAGTCTGAAATCTAGACCATTGTGCTATAAAGCATTGCACCATGTGGGAAATTTGCTCATTATCCCAATGTGCTGAAAATCGGAAGACATTCTAGTAGGCTCATCTTGGCCCTGGTGGCATCCGTATCTTCCCTTCAGCCATTCTTTGTTTCAGAAAATATTATCCGCTGTGTGTACCACTGCTCCACATAGCAGAACGACACATTGCTTAGACCCCTGTACGTCGGAGCACTTCTGAAATGACACTCACTTTCTGCCTTTTGTCTGCTGAAGGGCCATTTCCCCGACATAACAATCCTTTGCAGTGCCTCTACATTCCCGGAAGTCTGGGTCAGGTGCATGTGGGTTTCACCAGATGCACATTTCATATGTAACCTATGTGTAACTGCATTCCCTGGCCATACTGTCTTTTCCAAGAATAAAAGTAGCGGAACAGCCTTTAAAAAAAGGACTCTGCTAGGGTTTTAACAGGTAGCCCACAGCACATGTATCACTTGGGGGATCTACTATACTTTTGCATTGAAAACAGGTCCCAGATATTCCTGGGAGGCCTGCTGGTTTTCTGTTTGTTCTTAACTCCCTTGCCTTTGGCTCAAAGATGGTAGGCTATGCGTGACTTGGTGAAAGACGACTTTCTAGTGGATTTTCTACAACATTCACCAGACGTGAGAATACTCCTGGTGATGCTGATGCTGGTACCAGCTGACTGAGAGGGCGGATTCCTGACGTGTGCCTGTCAGTCAGCGTCAAGCCAATGGACCCGCTCCCTTCTTCTAGTATCTCCTTATTCCTAAACCTTGTGGTCTTTTCTTGGGAACAGGTCTAGGACTCACTCTGGGGATGTCCCCAACTCATGAGTCCCATATCAACGGAGCATAAGTCAACCATTCTTGAAAAGCAGGCATTATTTTCAATTTTTCCAAAGGTCCTTTTTCATATTTAAAAAGTGTCTCAATCTTCCCGTCAGTTAAAACCATACTGAATACATAACTAAAAGCCGAAGCAGATTGAACTAATGCTGTGTAAGAGGATATCTGATAGGACTCCACAGTGAACCCACAGAAGCAGGAGGGTTCGAAACCGGAATGCACTGTGGACTTTCAAAAGAATATTCTGGAGAAGTTGTACAGATGCCATTCACCCTGCCTGCTTCCCCTGAGAGCCTATTGAGAGGGCTCACGGTGGGCTGGGCTTCTTTATCACCGTGTCAAGCAGCTAACTTCCTGCTGTCGCCCCACCTGCTACTCAGCACCATCAGACGTGCAGAGGCACCGTCCTTCTCCAGACAGATTCCTGGAGTGGCTGCCTTATGAAGTCTCAGTGATCTCCTGAGCGTATGACTGCCCATGTGGGTCTGCCGTTCAGAATCGACCAGGGGCAAACAGATCCTGGCTCCGAGACCGTCCACAGGAACAGGAGGAGTCATCCTCTACGTGGCCACCAGTGCGTCTGCACCCCTCGTAAGGGAGCTGGTTACAGGCTGTAAATGCGTTTGTCCAAAGCCGCTGAGGGAGCTGACCCAGGCCTACCGCCTAACAATCTTCAGTGGCTTATTAAAGGACGGCATGATACTACGAGCAAAAGTCCACTGAGGGAAAGCCGCACGTGGGGTCTCATAGAGGAGACTCTCCGTCCGCCTCTGGCGGGAGGGTTTGGCTCTCCGGGCAGAATGTGCTGCGGAGTTCTCTGGGGAAGCCCCAGCACTTAACGCAGCTCCTGATGCACAGCTTAAAAGTGTCCTTTAAGCGAGTGACCAAGACCCCCTCAAAACTGCCCTCACTACTTTTGATACAACTCACAGGGGAACTCTGACAACTGGTGTCTTTGACTGCATCTGCCCGGTAGCTACCTCTGCCTCCGTCCCTGTCAGAAGCAACATCTCCGCCTTCATTCTAAGATCAGCCTAGTTCATGCCATTGACCCTCTGGCCTTGTCATCTATTCCCAGATTCACCAGGAAGGGACACATGATACGTTCATTGTCTTTCTGCATCAGAGTCAAATGCATAATAAGAAACGAAAAGACGCTTCTGTTCCACGCCAGGTTCACAACTGTCCGGCATCCTCATGATTTTGCCTAAACTTTGCTATCTTTCCAAGTATTAGCCAAGTATGTGCGTGGAAAAGCCTGTCTCCTCTGGAGTTCTGCGTCTTTGCAACGATGTTCACAGACCCCCCAACATGTTAGCTTCCAGTAGACAAGGCCCTACAAGAAAGATCCCCCGTCTTGTTTCTTCTTTCGGTCCCACTTGCTAACATCTTTTATGCTCCTGGGGCTCCAGCGGGCTGTAATAAGCCATTAAGGACTCTTTGTCAGACCCTGTTCTCAGCCGCGTGTTTTTTCTCTCATCAGAAGGTTTGTGGCGACCGCGCCCAGGGCTGCGGCCAGTTACTGAGTGTACCCTGTGGTCCAGGCGCTGTGCTGGGCACACTACACGCGTCATCTCATTGCCCTTCTAGAAAATCACATTGCACTCAAAACCAGGCGGCACAGCGCGGCTGATGATAAACACCAACCGGCAAACAGGGAGACTGGAACCGAGGGCAGCAACTCGGCATTCCGGCGCGCAGTGGGCAGGGAAGTGCCAGCGCTGCGCCCAGGTCCCAATGCATTCTTTTTCACATCATCTCTGGATGCCTCCCCGGGCTGGGGGTGCATTTGCAGCTCGCGTGCAGAGGACTGCCTCTGGGCTGTCGGAGCCGTTCTGCCAGCCGGAACTGAGAGTGGGAAATTTATAGCTCCCCTGCACCCAAGAATCTGAAAGATCAGCTCCCTTGCCCCGGGTTGGGGCGACTCTGGGACACAACTTACCCTCCAGAGCTCCCTGCAGGATCAGGCTGAAGCTACCCTCCTCGGGATGTCCTCTGAAATGGCACCCTTGCCTGGCTTCCTCCCCTTCCCTGTCCTGCTTCCCTCACCCCCTTACTGCCGTCTCCTACGGGCAGAACACCACCTTATTCGGTTACTTGCAGGCAAATCTTTGTACTGGAGTCTGCTTTCGGGGAACCTCCCTTAAGACGCTGTTTTAAAAACTAAGGACAGGTTGAATGGTCATCTCTGGGAAGGAATCTGCAACGGCCATCAGCTGGGGCAGCAAGAGTGGGAGGGGAAGTGGAGACCTCTGACCTCAAATTACCACGAAAAGGCAACACATCACAGCATTCTGACACAAGTCTTTGCTTGGTGGGCACTGATTTAGTCCTCGTGGCGAGCGGACTCGGATGCATGACATCCAGGATGAGATGCCTTGCTGAGGTTTGCCAGGTGACCCAATGGTCTTGCTCCAAGCTCTCGTCCATTAATCCAAGTGCAAGGACAGTGTGATGTCCGTATAGGTGATGCCGAGCAGACTTGTGGTAGGGGCAGGTTTTTCCATCCAAAGTCCTGTTGGAAGCCTTCCGATGGAACATATGTGTGAAACCGCTTAGAGTCCTTTAGCACATTATTTCAAACGACTCCAGGCAACAAAGATTCGAATTGTCTTAGGGGTCTGACCTCAGCCAGTATACGTGTGGTGCCGCCTGCTTCGTGGCTCACACGAGGTCTCCTCAGATTATGTTATGTGCACGTCTCTTTTTAACAGCAAGTCCCAAAGTACGATCAGATTTGTATGAATGCACACGTACTTCCAAGATTTCAGCCCGGAGATCAGTGCTTGAGTGAATTATATAACTATTTAATAGAAATAATAAAACATCGATACAAATATAAAGACATAATCAGTATATAAAAGGCTTATATTTATAAAAATACTTTTAGGTAACAGTTTTCCCCTGAGGGTTGACCACGCACGTTGCATCCATAAATATCGTTCACCTCTGTAGCTTGCTTTCCCAAGTTTGGAGTTCACCTTTAAGAAGAAACAGGTGGGGCTCCAGTCATGTGACCTGGCCAGAGCGGCTGCCTCAGGGTGGCTCCTGGGCTTGACAAAAAAACGAGGAAGAGAACAGCATCAGTGGGGCCTCCGAAAAATCTGGAGAAGATTCTTTCTTCCAAATATGGAAGATACAAAGATCAAGGACGACAGGCGGCCGATTGGGTCACGTGACTGGTGTGGCAGGTCACTGGTTTTTCTGGACCCAGTCCCAACTGTCTTCGTTCTCTTTCCGGTTTTTCTCGGCTTCAATAATTTCTTTGTACCTTCGGCGAAAGAAGCCCATCTAAAAGGCAGAGAGGAGAAGCCGGGTTAGAATGCTGGAGAATCAGCCCTTTTGGTCCCAAGGCAGCCTGGGGGAGGAGGAGAAAAAGTCCTGTACTCACAGACCTGGGAAGGCTTGGAAAGCCCCTCAGATTAGACCGATTTAGGAAGAGCATTATTGTGGAGCCACTTTTCAAAATGCACGGACTTTCTGCAGGTTCTCTCATGACTGTTCCTTATAAAGTGCTTTTGGTGAAGTGTTTTCCCAACGGTGTGCTGGCGAACGCTAGTTACCGAGAGTTATTCAAAGGCGTTTGGGAGTAAAATAGTGATTTGCGAATAAAATTCACAGTCAAATGAGTTTGGGAGATGCTGCCTTCTTTCTTCCTTAAAAAAAAAATTTTTTTTTTAATATATATTTTTGAGAGACAGAGCGAGACAGAGCACGAGCAGGAGAGGGGAAAAGAGAGAGGGGGGACAGAGAATCCCAAGTGGGCTCCAGGCTCTGAGCGGGCAGCACAGAGCCTGACGTGGGGCTCGAACTCATGGATGGCGAGACCATCACCCGAGCCGCAGCTGGACGCTTAGCCGACTGAGCCATCCAGGCCGCCCCTCTTCCTTTAAGATGTATGGAATGCACAGTAGAAAGTCAAGGATGTAATAACCCTTAGTAAAGGATCTAAGAAACTCAGGGACTTGACATTTCCTGAGCTCATCTGGCTTTTGATAAACCTATTGTTATCCGGGGAGACATCAGCCATCGTGGGGGAATTGCTAAATACTGCTCTCACAGAACAGGCTTTGAAAAGCGTCCGTCAGTCTGCATTCTACCTTGCTGTTCCTCTAGATCTTTCTCTCAAACCTACAAAACATGCAGTACCTGCCCCACACCCAGCAGTGTGAACTCCCCGAAAACTGGCATCTCACCGGATCCGGGATGGCAGTTTCCTTCAGCTCAGTTCTGGAAAGACCTTCCCCTCTGACGTCACATCCGGCAAGACGAGCTTCTGGGTTTTCTCGCACAGGCATCACAGACATTAAGCAGGGGAGCTGACCTTCTCCCATGCTCGGAGAGACCCGGCACGTCTTGTCCTCTGTCGCCAGCATTCGTGGCCGCTGTTTCTGACGTCAGACATCCCTCCCTGCCTCTGCCCTTAAACGTGGCCAGCCGGAGTGGGGTACTCCAACACCCCCTCTTCTTGGCTGTGACAACCCTCAGGTGCACGACCTACCAGAGTTCCCCGGTGGAACTTGCCCGAAGCGGTAACCAGCCTTACTTACCACGTCTTGGTGGGCCTCCTTCTCTTTTGCTCTCTTGCTTTCCTGCTCTGATCAGGGTTTCCTGCCGTCACCTTGCAAATCAATGACCCGCCCTCAAATGCCCGGTTCAATCCCCTCGAATGAAGGAATTCAAACGGCCTCACGCGTTCAGTCTGCTGTCGGTGAGCCTGCTGTCCTGCAGGCTTGTGGTTCCACACCGTCATGAGCTTGTGACTCTCGTGGCCACGTTCGAAAGCGCTCACGACCAGGAACTTCTGCAGTGTGCCGCCAGGAGCGAATCTGAAACCTGCACCGAGCGAGTCATCAGGCCAGCCCAGCTCTCACGGGCATGCCCACTTCTCTGTCCATTCGTCCTCATAGTCCTTCCCTGTGAGTTGAGCGTCCTCAGTCATCCGACGGTCGGAATTCCTCGCCCCAGAGAAGGGGCTGATTGGCCTCTCCGGGTTGCCAGGGGAATCCTGGGAGCGCACTTGGAGTGCAGTCAGTGAAGGGGCTGATGCAGGTTGAATGACGGGGAAGAAGCTTTCTTAAAACAACTGCCAAGGGTTTGCGGCTCTGAGTGTCAATCCGCACGGCCAGTGTTGTGGACACTGAGTTCCTAGTGTTTTCGGCCCTGGAAGTTTCTTCCCGGCATAAGACTACATCTGCCAGGACCCCACTTTCTGGCACTCCCCTCCACCCCCCTGCCCACACACACTTTCCTCTCCTTAAGTCCCTATCACCTTCTCCCCTCTGCAAGGAATGTGGAATCAGGGCTTGGTCTGGATGTTCCGGAAAAAGGCCGTTGTCAAGGCCCTCAAAGCACGCCTGCAGAAGGTCAGGAGAGCAACCCAAGACTTACTGGAAATGTCTCAGGAGTTACTGCTTGAAATACCGTTAAGATAAAGATGTGGTTGACTGGGCAAATATGTCATGAGCACCTTCTGTGCTAAGGAGGACATAATCACGAGAGTAAGGCTGGATGTAAGATGGAAATAAGGTTCCTTAGCACAGAACTCTGCCTGCTGATGGTGCAAGGCTTCACTAGTCCCAGATTACTCGCTTTCAATCCCAGATAAGTAGCTCATCTCTAGTCAGGCGGAATTTCAACGGCTCCCTCATTATCCTTCACGTTTGTCTTAAGTCTGAGGACTCCTTGAAGGCAGGGTTTGTGCATTTTGTCCCCGGAGCTTAGCATATCACCTGTACTTGGCAGTAACTGCAGAAACACCCACAATCCTGCGTCCCCCCGCGTCCAGGCCCCTTACCACGTGACTCTGTGGGCGTTCCCATCATGAGGAGGGCGCTGGCTCCCACCCCTTGACTCTGCACTGTGACTTGTTCTGAAAACCGGATGCAGTGGAGGCGAAGCCGTGTCGGTACCCCGCTTGGGCCTCAAGAGGCCTCTCGCACTTCCCAGAACCCTGCCCAGCCTCCACGAGTTTGGTCTAGATGCGAGTGCGCTCAGTGAGGCCCCCGAAGACCGGCCAACCCCCAACTGCCTGCAGGCGCAGACACGAGTCTACCCGAGACCAGAGAACCCCTCTGTTAAGCTCAGCCCGACCCACAGACTTGTGAGCTAGACAGACGTTTGCTGCTTTTAAGCCATTAAACTTCGGAATGGTTTGTCACGCAGCATGAGTCAAGCCATACAGCACCCCGTGTTTTCTGTCTGACTTACTGGAAGTCTCCCTCGCAGGAAGAGAGGCAGGGGCAGCTGGTAGGGTTCTAGACCGAAGGAGCAGCGCCCTGCCTTGTCCTGCTGAACAGACTTTTCTTGCTCATCTCCAAGCGGCACAAAAGTCGGCTCACTTTCTCATAGCTGTGCTAGCCTAAGGATTTAAAATAGAGTGTGCGAGCAATCTAGCAAGGGTCTAGAGCAGACAGATGCACGGTCACATGGAGCTCCCTTGTGCCCATGTTTAAGTGTCATACTTGTTACCAACGAGGTGACAGCACCATCATCTCCTGCAGGCATCCAGAAGCAAGCTCTTTTCTCTCAAGTGGAGTGGTGTCAGCTTTAGTCCTAAGAATCCCTCCCCACCCCCGGGATGGCTGTCATGCCGCTCTCAGAAACAAAAGAGCCTTGCAAACTCTATGCCCCACTGCAACACCACGGGGGTCTCAAGAGCTCTGTGTCCGACACAACCCGGGCGTGGCCTCTTAGACGGAAGGCTGGAGCTGGCCACTGGCGTTTGCCCTTCTTCGATGCAGCCCAAAGACCATTTCTTAAAACTCAGTCCACTCTCACGGCTAGGGGGTTGGGTACAGTGGTGCAGGCTGTGCACTATATGAAGGGGGCAGTGCCCCTCACGGCATGGATATCATGGACATGTCCATTTATTACAACTATCTTCCAGCAGATGGCAGTAGAGTGTCTTTTCCCCCCTCAACAAAATCCGCAGGTTTCCTGAATTTTCTAAAGGATGGGAGTACAGTTTCTGGACGAAGGGGCTCTGTTTGCTAGTTTGCACAAAGGTGAGTGGTGGCTCTCTGTCGAGCTAATATTGTTTCTTACACAACTAAGCTAACTCCGTTTCAGAAAAAGAGAATATCAGCTTTGGGCCGTTTAGAGCCTCGCTGTGGCTTTTGATACAGAACCCAAAGCCCAGGCTCTGAGTTTACCGAGCAGTGGTTCCCCAACACCTGTGTCACACCAGGTCTGCCCATTGCCATAGGACCTTCTCGGAAGACGTGTACGGAAAATTCTTAGAACGAAGATAAATTGAGACTTCAAAGACATTTCTCTGGCAGCAGGCCCTCCTTAGGCACCTCCTCTGGCTCTGGTTACTCTGGGGGAGACGTCTGAGAAGTGCTGGGCAAACCTGCTTTGGCTGCCAGCTGCGCCCCCTGGGGGATGATTCATAATGAGTTGAAGCTGGACCCTCAGCAGCCCCACAGTCCATTCCCATCCAGGGGAGTCAATGTTGTCCTGCACTTTTTTTTTTTTCCGGAACCTTCCAAGGGCTTGCATTGCCACTAGAAGGGCAGAAGGCCGTGTTTAAAACAGTTCTGTCTGCAGCGGAGGAAACGTTCACGGAAACCCTCGAGGAGGACTCAAGCCAAGCCTTGCTCAGCTGCAGACAGAGGCGTCAGCTTGCTTTCTGGCTTTTGTCCGCACCGGCCCTGATTGATGGCAGCCCGCAGCCCCAAAGCGCATCGCCCTGAGCCCTCCTGACAGACTCTCACAATTTTCCGATATAACCTTCTATCAAAAACCTACCCGAAAACAACTAGGGAAACGGCAGATTTCCTCAGGATAGCCCTCATCAGGGAGGTGTTGTGGGAGGCTCGAGGCCTAGGAAGACAGAAGGCCCGACCGAGGTTTGGGGTCTGCACCAGCCTCTTCCTTCCCAGCCCGATTTGGGGTGAGTGAGGGACTGGACTGCACAACTCCACAGCATCTGTGCTCTTGTGAGATCCGCACCCCCTCCTCCCCCGGCCTGTGGGTTACCTCCCGGGAAGCCGTTCCAAGGGCCTCGGACACACTCCTTCTTTGGACTAGCTCGGGGCCTCATGTTTACGGTCTCTCCGGTTACCCGACTATTTACACAGCACGTCTCTGTCTGGAGATGTCGGCAGGGCAACATCAGCCCAATATTTACTTCCAAGCATAAATAAGTCCCCACTGAGTGTCCCTGGCACATGGTTTTGATTGAGGCAGCGTGAAGGGTGTTGGTGGCTGTGTGTGTTCGCACACGTGCGCGTGGATCCGCGCGTTCCTTCTCCGGAGGCGAGGCAAGGATGGGCCTGGTTGGAGGGAAGGCGATAAGGCCAACGACCCCCGGAGGGGCCGCCAAACCTTGCGCGTTCTCTGAGCCCTTTCACAGATTTCTTCTTCTCAGGGATTCTGCTTGAGGTCAGAAGTAACGCTCTCAAATAAAAACCACGAACCCAACGCCAGCTCGAAAGCGGCAGGCTCTTGGAGCGGGCCCAGCTGAGGGCGGGGAGCAGCCCGCCTGCCCGGTGCTTGGGAGAGGGGAGGGCCGGGGGTCCCGGCCATCGTGGGAAGGGGCTGGCCACAGGGCTGGCCGGGGAGCGCCACTTCCCTCGCTGCTGGTCATCTCGCCTGGCAAAAGGGGCAAGGAGGAGGGAGGGGACGGTTCCTTGAACACGGGAGAGGAGGAGGCAGAGGGTTTCTCCTCCACCGAGGGGCGGCCTGTGGGTTCTGGCCAACTGCCCAGGGGAGGGGGTGGGAGGGAGAGAGAAGCGGGGGGCCCTAGACGCGGCTTCTTCTCCTAGAGGAAGAGCCCCCTGGCGGCCTCACTCGCTTGCCACCTGACTCAGAGGCTGGCTTAAGGAGCTGAAGGCGCTTCTTAACGTGCCCGAGTCCCACACCAAGCGGTCTCCCTACCGTAGCTCTGAGCAACCACGCTTTCTTCCGTAAACAGGCCTTTGTGAGTGTCTTGGAGAGGCACGAGGCCCGGGCAGGAGCTAAGGGAGAGGGGAGGGAACTCATTTGGATTTTTCTCCCTTAAAAAGAGTCTCACGTTTCAAAGTTTTCTTCCCGCATGGTGGTTTGGCAGGCTACCGTAATCCTGACACGCACAGTTTAAATTATGGCCCTCGGCGTCTGCTAACATCCCAGCTTTGGCAAAGCTGATGAGGATCCATTTCAGTATCTGAAGAAGGGGCTGGTTAGCTCAGGGCCCTCGCTGTGGATTTGGTACTGGAGTCAGGGCCTGGGGCTGCCAAGCAGGAGAGCGCCTGAGGTGCAGTGGGGGGGGGGGGGGGGACCTTCGGGAAGGCCCCGGGTCTGCCCAGAGGAGGCGGACAGTGGTGGGGGTGGGGGGCGGAGGGGGGTCTGGAGCCCCGCTCCGGAACAGGCCATCTGCTGAGCTGTAAGGGGTTTCTTTTAGATAAACACGTAGAGCAACAGTGGATGATGGGCACGTCAGCGGCCCCACAGGGACATGCGGGAGGGCCCAGGAGCTGGTGGCACAAGCTTGGCCCGGCCAAGTCCTGCTCGGGTGTGTGTACGCGGCTCAGCCACCATCTCTGGTCACTTACTTAACCGCATTTCCCAGAGGTCTTCCAGACTGACTAAGGCCTCTTCTGTCTACCGCTGTCCTTTTGCCCAGAGTCTGTCGCCTGGTAGGGACCCAACACTGTCTGCTGAGTGAAGGGACTAGCCATCTTTCAAGTGTGAAGCGTGCTGACCCACAGGCCCGTGTGGCACAATGAATACATCAGCACAGCCACCTGCTTTGTTCCGTCTCCCGACCACGCTACGATTTGTGTTTACGTGGCACATTGTGGGGAACGGCCATTTTTGGCACATCGGCTCGAGGCAACGGCCAACGACCGCAGGGAGCCATGTCAGGAGCCACTCGAAAGGGAACTTCAAGAGATGTGGCTCCTCAAGGCAGAGGACCTGAACGCCGCCTGTCTTCAAAGGCCCCAGGGAGGCACCTCCTGGTCAGCAGTAGCGACTGGGGACCACTCAGTGGCTTTCCCCTTGACAGAAACAGAGAGGAATATATACAAACTGTGGCAATAAGCCCAAACCATTAAGACCTCCCATGGAAGTTACATATTAGGCTGGCTTTTAGTCCGACTAATCAACAGACTTCTAGGCACTGGACTGTCCATATGATATCAGATCTCAATTCACTGTATGTAAGGCATCATTCTGAGGTTATAGACATAGGAATCACAGTTGACAAGAGGTCTGTAGGTGAAGTTTTAGGAGTCTATAGGTCATCACAATAATCCTACATTTTGTTTGCCATTTTCAACCTCCTAGAAAGTCATCACATTTAGTTAGCTGTTTAAGAAAGAAGATATTGGGGCACCTGGGTGGCTCAGTCAGCTGAGTGTCTGGTTCTTGATTTCGGTTCAGGTCATGATCCCAGGGTTGTGGGATCGAGCCCTGTGGGATCCTCGCTCAGCATGGAGCCTGCTTAAGACTCTCTCTCCGAAGAATGAAATCTTGCCATTTGCAGTGATGTGGATGGAACTGGAGGGTATTATGCTAAGTGAAATAAGTCAGGCAGAGAAAGATACCATATGTTTTCACTCAAATGTGGATCTTGAGAAACTTAACAGAAGACCATGAGGGAGGGGAAGGGGGGTGGGGACAAGTTACAGAGAGGGAAGGAGGCAAACCGTAAGAGACTCTTAAATACTGAGAACAAACTGAGGGTTGATGGGGGGTGGGGGAGAGGGGAAAGTGCGTGATGGGCATTGAGGAGGGCACTTGTTGGGATGAGCACTGGGCATTGTATGGGAGCCAATCTGACAATAAATTATATTAAAAAAAGAAGATTCTCTGTCTCCCTCTGCCCCTCCCCCACTCATGCACATGCACACGCACGTGTTCTCTCTAAAAGGAAAAAAGAAAAAAAAGAAAAACGATATTGTCCTTAAACTTCCTCTGTCAACCTCCTTCCTGCATTGTAGCTTTGCCTGAAGAGATTACCCACTCTGAATGCCGAGTGCATTCATGAATGTTGCACCAAGATTTACTTTTACTCCCTTTTCCCCAAAGGAGCTCAATCATGATTTTCCCCGACACCATGGAAGAGAGGCGAGGTCTCATCTACTTGAAAACAATCGTGACTTTTGAAGAAATTATTGAACGTTTGCCCCTAGTTCTGAACATCATGAACGTGCAGATGAAAGGCGGCCCCCCCTCCCATGAAGATTTCCCTTCCCTTGAATCTGGGCTGCCAGGTGACTGCTTTGGCCAACCGAGTATGGTGGAATGATACTACGCCAGTTCTGGGCCAGCCTTTAAGAGAACGAGCAGCTTCCACCATGCTCTCTTGGGGCCTCAGCCACCACGTAAGAAGTCAGACCCCACCCCGGGGAGGCTCTAAGTCTACATGGAGAGAAAGAGGGGCTCAGCTGAGTCCGGCCCCCCAGGCATCCTCACCAAGGTGCCAGCAATGTGACTAAGCTGTCTTAGACTCCTCAGACCAGCCTGGCCGCCAGGGAAATGCCACTGAGTGACCCCACTCAATGTCACGGGGAGCAGAAGAATCACCCAGGCAAACCCTTCCTGGATTCCCGCCCCACACATTTATAAGATACAATGCGCCTCAATTTGGGGGCAGTGTGTTACACAGCAGCGGCTAAAAGGTACGATATAAAAGCCCACAGCTTGAGCAACGGCCCCTCAGGAAACCATGAAACCCTAAAGGGGCGAATGCCTGTCTAACCTCCTTCTTTTATGAGAGTCACCCCAACCCCCACCCCGCCTCCCAAAGTGCCATCTTGAATCTCCTTCCCGAGTCTTAGCTGCTGGGATCAGTGGGGCACATGGGACCCAAGCTGAGCCAAATTCCCTCCCTGCCAGCTCCCTGCCTCCACCCACAGCGGTGGACATTCTCTCCCCTGGACTTGCAGAGCTGGGCGTCAGAGGTGGCCGATCAGTCTGTGTCTGGGGCTAGAAGTCACTGAGATGTACCCCTCAGGAGCAGCGGGGGGCACCCGTTTTTCCCCGTGTGCAGAGAAGTGTGGAGAGGCAGGTCAGCTCGGGGAGAACAGGATGCAGGAGTGTAGAGGGGTTGCGGGGGACAAAGGGAGGGAGAGAGGGGGTTATCTGGCTTGGTTTCTGGCCACTTTCTGGGTCTGGATGCACACATCTCCTTTGGGGCCTATGTGTACTCTTGCGTCCTTACAATTCTTGCTGAAGTGGCTGTGAATGGATTTCTGGGATTTTTTTTTTTTTGGCAACTGACAAGAAGGGCCTTGGTGATGCCTGAGGTAGGAAACGGAAGGGAAAGCGGGCCGGGCCGGTGAGGTGACAGGGATGTCCTTCTGTAGACCTTCCGCCTGCTGGGTGAGGGGGCCTGGGAGTGATTCACGCCCAGTCTAGTCTCCTGTAGGCCCGGCACACTCAGAATGCCTCACCCCGAGCTGCCTCTCTTCCGGAATGAATTCAAATCGCACCTTCCTTACTCTCACCAAGGGAAACCGTCCACTGTCTAGTGAAAACAGTGAGGGACTGTCTTCCTTCCTGACCTCCCCAGTCCAACCGGCCGCCAAAGCCCGCTCTAATTGGCTCTCCTCTCCTCCATCTGTGGCCACTGCCCTAGCCCCCGTACTGGCCCCAGATCTCTCCCCCGAGACAGCTCTGGCCATGCCACTGCTCTGTCCACAGACCCACCCCTCCCCCCTTTCCCCTTTCCCCTGGGTGATGGGCGCTTTCAGAGAGTCGGGGTCGGCCATCTTACTGCGGGCCACTGCTTGCCCGTGACATACCTCCCACGCGGCTCCCATTCTCACCTCCTCTTCCTTCTTAGGGAATATCCACCTGCCCTTCCCTGCCTGGAGAACTCAAACCACGTCCAAGGTCAGGCTTGGATGACACCTCCTTTGCGAAATGTCCTCTGACTTCTCTCGGGTGCTTCCGTGCGTTCAGCTCGGTGCTAAGCATTTTGCCTGCATCCTCCCTATACCTCAAGTTAGAGGTTGTGGTCTCCGTTTTACTGAGGGAACGGGGGGTCACAGAGGGTGACCGTCCCCAGCCACACAGCTGGCAAACGTGAGAGCCAGGTTTCAACGGTACCTTCTTCTCAGTTTCCAGAGAAGTTTGCACACGCTTATCACCCCCTATTCCATTTGTAGGTCTGTGTGCTAGATGGCGAAGCATTCAGGGGCAGGGAGGAGTCCCAATTATCGTCGTATCCAGGTGCAAACGTTCAATAAATTGAGCTGAAATGAAATATTGCTCTTGGAGGATGAGCAAAGTGGCTTTCCGCTTTGGTGTCATTTAACTGCTTCCTTAAAGGTGCTGTTAGACCCTGCGCTTCCCCCTCGTTAGTGATGGCAAGACCTCGTCTGGGGTAACGCCACCGCTTGACTGCCACCACTCTGCCCCCTCGCCCAGTCCGTGGTAGAGGGTGGGGTCCGCCTCCTCGGGTCCTGGCCCTTTGGATCACACGGCAGCTGGGGGACATCAGGGTCCTGACTACCCACGGCAGCTATCTCCTGCAACCTCGTTCTTTAAACAAACACAGCGGAAGCAAAGCTAGGCAGATGGCAGGTGGAAGAAGACACGAGTGTGTACACAGAGTTGGGACACAGCCCTGAATGGCAGGGCCAAGGGGGGTGGCCAGAAGGAGGGCATTCCCTCATGAGCAGGTATGGGGCATGGCCACCACACTGTCCACTCTCTGTCCCTGTCTGGTCTCACGTACCCAGCCTTGGAGGCCTTCCTGCCATCTGAGGAGCCCAAAGGCAGAAGGAAGGAGTGTACACACACACACACACACACACACACACACACACACACACACACCCCAACCAAAGCTCTTGCTGTCTTTTCAGATCAAACACCGAGCTGGCTTTGTTCTCTGCCTGCAGACCTGAGGCCGACCCGGCCGGAAGGAGTCGGAAGACACAAGGGAGCCTTGAGGACCTATCTGGCCACGCAGATTAAACAAACGACAAATTGGCAGATTACTTTTTGTTTCTTTTTGAACAGGTAATATCCACTCCTGGCAAATATATAGGGAAATGGACACTTTTGATAGAGTGCTTGGGGGAGGGGGAATGGGTATAACCTTTCTAGAGGTGATTTGCAGGATGTAATAAAAGGCTTAAAGTGTGCATTTCCTCTGACTCAGTAATTCCATTTCTAGGGTTTCATCTTAAGTACATAATGAAGGATTTGTGCAAATATTTGGCTCTAAGGATATTCACTGTGGCACCGTTTAAAGGGGGTGTGAATCCAGGAGCCACCTGGCTCCCAGCATCGGGGGACAGGATGGGTGCGTGCAGACATGGGGCCGCCTGGAGGTGGGTTTTTAACAACATGGAAAGATGTTTGCAGTATTGTGTTCGGGGTGGGGCGGGGGAGGCTGAAAAGAGTACACGGAATGTCTGAGAAGCATGGGAACGTAAGAGAAACTTCTCTTCAAGGAATGTGTTCCAGGTAGTTTTCTCTAAACCTCCAGAACTTTTTCAGGTGACGTAGCCCTCCACTTACAGCAATCAGCCCAATTGTCAGTCTGAAGAATGTGTAGTGAAAACACGGTGTTTCCTGTGTCTCGACTTCTGGGATACAAGTATGTGTATTACGCTTTTATTTCAGATGAACAATTGGACCCACTGCTTTAACGTTAGAGGCATTGTACCTCTAAACATGTCGTGTGTATTACTGGGAAGTTCAACATCCTTCTCAAAAATAAATAGGTGCTATGAGAATGCTTGGTCTACATCTCTACAGAGAAGGTCAAGAAGAGACAATACTGTTCATTGTGGTTATTCTGAGATGCGGACTCCTGAGTGTTTTTGTACTTTTTTTCTTTTAGAGACTTAAAATTTTTTTAAGTCTTTGTTTATTTGTTTATTTATTTAGAGAGACAGAGACAGAGACAGAGCAAGCAGAGGAGGGGCAAAGAGAGAGGCAGAGAGAGAGAATTCCAAGCAGGCTCCACGCTGCCAGCATGGAACCTGATGTGGGGCTCGAACCCACGAACCGTGAGATCACGACCTGAGCTGAAATCAGGAGTCGGACACTTAACCCATGGAGCCACCCAGACGCCCCTATACCTTTTTTTAAAATATTTATTTATTTCTGAGAGAGAGAGAGAGAGAGACAGAGCACGAGTGGGGGAGGAGCAGAGAGAGAGGGAGACAGAATCCGAAGCAGGCTCCAGGCTCTAAGCTGCCAGCACAGAGCCAGACGCGGGGCTCGAACCCACAAGCCGGGAGATCAAGACCTGAGCCAAAGTCAGACGCTCAACCGACTGAGCCACCCAGGCGCCCCATATACCTTTTTTTTCTTATTGACAGGTTACAACGTCTGATCGATGAATACAAATTATTTTGTGACCCCCAAGAAAGTAATGATTTGAATTTAAAGCATCCGTCCATAATGATATAAGAGGCTGCTTCCCACCTGCATCTGAAACCCGGAACACTAGCAAAGCAGGGCTTTGGTGGCAACAAGTCCCAGCTCTGTCCCCTGGTGCTATTCTAGGACCTGGAGACGTAAGGACCAACCGGGGATCCACTTACCTGGGACATGAGCGCTCAGAAGGAGGGGCACACCTTCGCTAGATAATGACTCTGAGGTTGCTACTGACGAGCACAGAGGCTCTGAGGGGAAGGGACTCCAGACCTCTGAGAGTGTGAGGCAAAGAAGCCAGCTCAGACTTGGGGTGTGGACACCCCTTTCCCCTTGAGAAAGTGACAAGAGTCAAGAAGGAGGGGCCGGTGTTCCCCGGTGAAGGACGCAGGGCAAGTGTATCCCCAGGCTCACCTACAAGTGAACCACCCGGGGTTGGGAGAATGGACCACGCAGCTCCCCAGGCGGAACTCTGGACTATATCTCATCTTAGTTGCCCGAGTCCTCGGGGCAAAAGTCCTTTTCCTGTTCCACATGGGAAGAAAACACAGAGTCGCTCGGCTTTTGCTTTGCTTGTGTTTTCTCCGAGCAAACGGTGAACCACCCCAGGCCCTGCTGTTCCTCCCAGGCTTCTGTCGTGGAGTTGGGCTCCCACCTTTCTGTTGGGACCAGTGAGAAGGTAAGAACAGGGCGGGGCTGAGACGTCTGCTCTCGCTCTAAAGGTCCAGGCCTCGGCTGTAATGGCCTCAAGTGGAGCCAAGAGTCCATTCGAACCTGAGGGGGACGCTGACCTTGCTTCACTGTACCTGCACCGTGAAGGAAGTTCTAAAAGGAAGCTCCTTTCAAGAGGATCCTCGCGAGGCAGGAGGGCTGGGCATCCATGGGTGGGGGCTCCACAGGGCCCTGCAATCACCAGACTCACCTTCCAGAGCAGAACAGCCAGCAGCAGGAAGATGAGTATTCCCACCAGCAGACTTATGGCAATGATCCAGCCCACGACATAGCCACGGGGCTCCAGATTGTGCAAGGCTTCGAAGACCACCTAGGAGGCAGAGCAGAAGGGGGAATGATTTTCAAATGGAAGTGCCCATAGTGTGACAGAGCCTGGCCTGGGCTTGACGTTCGGAGCGAACTACAGAGGAGTCCAGTCTGTTGTTACTGAAGACTGGACTCTGTTCAGTTCTCTCCTGGTTGTAGACCGATGGATTTTTCACCCCCTGATGGGTGAAATTTCACCCTCAGGGGGTGAAAAATCCACGCCCCAGGTCTTGAGAGGGTTGTAACAACAACAAGCCTGACTTCCATATCATGAAGTGAACCCAAGTGTGGTGAAAGTCTCAGAAGACGCACTCTTCTGCATTCGGGCAACAGCAGCCTCCCGTGCATTACGGTTTTGCGATGGAGGACGTGGGCGTGCCGGCTTCTTTCCAAGTGTTCAGCTCAACGTGTCGCTCAGCGCAAGCATTTGACGGATGCCACTTTCCTGACAGACTGTCACTCCCCAAGGGCCGGGACACCATCCGTCTCCGGTCTCATGGCAATGCCTAGCACACTGGAGACCCTCACTCCTGAAGCTCCGGCCTCTGGTTTTCGGTGGGAACCGTGTGCAATCCCAGCCCGTGCCTCCGTGAGGCAAGTTTCCCCAAGTTTTATGGGAAGTCAGTGGTGTGCTGGAACTGGCCATCGGCCGGCAAGGGCCAGCTGTGTGCTCCTCTTCCTGGCTGCATCGACGTGTGGGCATTTACACTGCAGAAATTGGGAGACAAGTCAGGGCCCCCCACCCGCCTGCCGGAGAACGGATTGCTTAACATGTATTGGCTCAACACTAATTGGACCCTTTGGCTCTGCTCCAGCCCCACTGGGCACGGTGGGGTTTGGTTTTGTAGAATTCCAAGCATCCATTGTGTCCTTGCCGCATAGTAACTTTGCCCTGACGATCACTGCCCACTCAAGCTCGCTGCAAAAGAGACAAAAGTCCCAGCTCTGGGCAGTCATTGTTTCCCTCGGCTGCCCAGCTGGCCCATCCCCGGGTCTTTGTCCACGCTGGGCCATCCCCTCCTTGGGGAGAGCCTGTCTGAACCTAGCTGGATGCTGGAGGCCAGCTGTGGCTTCCACCTTGCCTGGAAGCTTCACTTATCGTGGGAGCCCAGGGATTCCCCACTCAAGCTGCGTGGGGTGATGGGGCACAGTACCTTACAGTGACCAGCACTGCTTATGGCCCCTTTCAGGGCCTGGCTCCCAGCTAACTCTTCCCAAATGCTCCTCTGTGTCTTGTAATCTCCTGTCCACGTTGTACAACTACCCGGTGAGGGATTCAATGACCATTTTGCAGAGGGGGACCAGGGAGGCCCAGAGAGGACAAGCCTTTTTCTCTGGGCCAAGTAGCTGAAGTACAGACTCAGGATTTGAACTCAGGTCCAGCCAACCCCAACCCCCCAGATCTGAGCTTGTCAACATTGCACCACGGAGCGCCTAGATGACGGTGGCTCTTCTTAAAGACTACCTGTTGGTTAAATAGGCCATTTGTTGACGGTGCCCTGGTGATAAGAAAAGCAAAGGTGTACATCTCGATCTCATTGCGTCCATTCCCACAGCCCGAGTAGGAGGGGAGGGGTGTGTGCTGGGGGGAGGGGCTGGATGGCCAGTCATGAGGCAGACAAGCTGCCATAGTTGCACCCATGGACGCTGAATCCAGAACCTCATCTCAAAGAAAATCAGGCAGAGCAGAGACCATCCCTTCCTACATGGGGGCAAATGAAAGAAAACTGCCTACACACATAGTCATTCTGGGAACGGAAAGGAGGCCTCTTTGCTGTATTGTGCTCACTGGCTACGTGACCTTGGGCAAGGTACTTAACCTCTCTGAGCCCCCTTTCTCTTATCTGCAACATAGGGGTAAAACAGCACCTCTGCAGAGAATTCAAGGGGCTAAGACACACAGAGCCCCAAGCATGGCACCGGGCAGAACCCAGCTCTGACAAACAGAAGGTGATTTCTCCATCACTGCCGGCAGGGAGGTATTTTTGAGGTTGGGCATGGTTGGCTACTTTTCCATTTTTAAAAACTATTTACGGATGTCTAATATACACAGAGAAAAGTAAACACAACCCAAGCGCACAGCTCACTGAATTCTTATGCCACGCATGCTAAATGCACAGGTGCAACCAGTACCCAGAATAAGAAACAGAATGGGACCAGAACCCCCGGAAGTCCCCTTTGCACGCCTTTCCAGCTAACCACCTCCCCGTCACGGGTCACCGTGACCCTGACTTCTAAGGGCCTGGATTAGCTGCACCTGCTTCTGTCCTCAGTACACCTGGAATGGCACAGCGTCAACTCTGAAGTCTGCCATCACGCACCCATCCGTTCAGACTAGAGATTCAGGTCTTTAAAGAAAGATTCACGCCCTTGGGTTCTTGCCCCTGAAAGGCTGTGGATTGAGTCACCCCCCACATTCAGAATCTCTCATGGCGTCTTGTACAGATGAGCCTTGAGGCACTATGGCCAACAGGTACGGTCTTAGACAGCCAAGATACCGCCCTCCGTTTCCTCCTCTGTGAAACGGGGGTCTGAGAGGTAAAATCAGATAGCGTTGTGAAAATTCCCAGCACAGGGTCACGTAACATAAGTCTGCCGAACCTTCTCGTCGACAGAGAGTTGCTGAGACAGGCTGTGAGCTCAGTGTGGGTCAGCTGTGGTCGAGCCCCTTGGATCACCCCGATGGCTTCTCAGGGACGCTGCCTGCCCTCCGCATCAGAAATCTGCGTCCTGGCAAAGCCATGCTGGAGATCTGGTTTTGTGGATACAGACACAGCTAAGAGTATCCACAGCAGTTTAGTCTAGCAAATTCCACAAGAATGCCCTGTCACTTCGCCGGAATGTGTGTTTAATCCTTTCTTATTTTTAGTGATGCTGTCCGTCTTCTTGGATGCATGTCTCGTGCTTTGGCAGAGCGGGTTCCCGTGCGTCAAGACTCTAATGAGCTCACGGGGGGGGGGGGGGGGGGAGAAAATCAGAGCGTCCTGCAGCTTTAAGAAGTCACATCTCAGATAAAACCCCAAAGGAAGGCACAGCAGCCGGACTACAGCGGGGAGTCAACAAGCAGGGACCATGAAGCCTCGACTATACCACTAAAGAGCTGGTGATCCTGGTCACGCCCCTGGACCTCTCCACGTATCTTTTCTCTGTATTCTCTTGTTCCCATCCCCAGTCACTATTCCAGGTCAGGCCTGGTCTGATCTCATAGCACCCTTTCAGGGTCCCTGGAGAGGCCATCAGGGGTTGTCTTTTTTTTTTTTTTTTCCAAATATTTATTTTAGGAGAAAGAGAGAGAGGGAGGGAAGGAGGGAGTGAGGGAGAGGGAGAGAGAATGTGAGCAGGGGAGGGGCAGAGAGACACACACACAGAATCTGAAGCAGGCTCCAGGCTCTGAGCTGTCAGCACAGAGCCTGATGCGGGGCTTGAACTCAGGAGCTGTGAGATCATGACCTGAGCCAGAGTCAGCCACCCAGGTGCCCCAGGAGTTGTCTTCTTAAAACGCAGGTCTTATGTTACTTCTCTGCTTACGCTCTTGGTGACTTCTCTTTACGCTGAATACATATTCCAGGGCCCCAAGTTCTTTACAGTCTGGTCTCCTTCGTAGCTTGCCAGCCCCTTGCCGGGCCATCATCCCCATCCTTGTTGGTTTGCATCATCTCGCCAGCCAGAACTGTGCTCTCCGGCCTCTGCAGGCTGCTTTGGCCGCCTGCAATGCCTTTCTGTTCTTGTCCATTTGACGAAATCCAATATTGCTCATCTTAAAAGTATTCAGGGGTGCCTGGGTGGCTCACTTGGTTAAGCTTCTGACTTTGGCTCAGGTCATGATCTCACGGTTCATGGCTTGGAGCCCCACTTTGGGCTCCGTGCTGACAGGGTAGAACCTGCTTGAGATTCTCTCTCTCTCCCTCTCTCTCTCCGTCTCTCTCTGCCCCTCCCCCACTCACGTGCATATGTGCTCTCTCTCTCTCTCCTTGGTGACGCCAATGCCATTGGTCCATACTTGGAGCAGAAAGGGGCCAGGGAACGTTCCAGTCTACCATCGGAAGGACATGCAATCATCTTTTTGCCTGATTTCCAAGTTTTAAATACTTTTGAAAATAGGATAATATCATGGGGAAATGACAAATGTTACAACATTAAGTGCAAAAAAAAATCAAGATAGCAATTTAATATCTAGAAGACGTCAGCTTTGCAGAAACATGGCTGGAAGTTTTAAAAGTACACAGGTGCTTTTTTGAGATTATGGGGCTTTTTTTTCCTTTTTTTCTGTTTTTCGCTCTTAAAACTTCTTTTTAACTCAGTGTTTTAAAGCCAAGTTGAAAAAAAAAATGGAAAAAGAGAGACTCTGCTCCTACATCTGCTGTTCCAAGAAACCTGACTTTTTGGCAGAATTAGTCATTCTTTGAGCTTTTGGAAACATTGCCATTTTCAGCCTCTGTTAGCAGAGAAGCCCTATTGTGGCATCTCAATGTACAAAACGGAAGAAAACGGAGGTTCTCTGGTTGTAGAGAAGGTAGGCAGCCCGAGCCCAGCCCGCTCAGCACCCCCTTCCTACGCCGTCCCTCCCTACCCCAGCCGCAGCAGGCCCTGAACCGGATCAAGGGACCCCCATGGCTCCACAGGACTTATTAAAACCCTAGCCAAGCAGTGCTGTCTCTTAGTCCTTATCACTCTGTAAGGTAATGATGCATCTTCCTGTTGACGGGCTCCAGCACCCTGTGAATTCCTACAGAACAAGGCTTCAAATGCACGTTCTCCAGCCACCTAAACCAGGATTGTGATTCATGGTGTGGTTCATGAATGCAATGTCCTCTCGGCTCTAACATCAGGTGGAGCATGGGTATAATTCAGTCTACAACAGAAGATGCTGGGGTTTGAAGCCGGAGTCTCTGAGTGTTCTCTTCTCTACCTCAAAAATATATTTGCAAATGTTATTTCTCAGCGGGGAGTTCTGGCCATCCGTGCATCCATCTGTCCACCTACCCACACGCCCATCTGTCCATCCATTCATCTGTCTGTCCACCCCATCCATCCATCCATCCATCTGTTTGTCTATGTAGCAGCTGCTACGTGCCGGGCACTTGTAGGGGGTCCTTGATGAATCAAGCAGATAGTGTTGTCCTCACGAAGCTTCTGGCTTTCAGAGAATACTGATCAATTAGACACAAAGATGTGAAATTATAATTTTGGCCAGTGCCCCAAGGCAGAGGTTCATGGTCATAAAAGACTCTGAGACAGGCGTGGCAGTCAGAAAAAGTTCCTGGAGGAGCTGCTGGAGCTGAGAGCGATGAGTCAAAGAGAGGGGAGGGAACAGCATTCCAAAGAGAAGGAACAGCATATGCAAAACCCCTGTGGCCGCAGTAAGCTTGGCAGGGGTGAGACAGGGCCAGCAGACAGCGGGGTCGGAGCAGGCAGAATGAACAAGGCGCCAAAGGAAGATGTTCAAGGTGAAGCTGGAGAGCTAGGAAGGGCTGGAGGCTGGGTTAAGAATCATACGTTTTATCTTAAGAGAAACGGGAACCTGACGCAGGGTTTGGACCCGGGGAGGGATATGGTTCACAGTTTGCCGGGAGCACTTAGCTGAAAAACGACGGTAGATGAGAAGGGAGAACTTCGCACGGGGGCGGGGGGGGGGGGGGGGGTTGGTGTTCAAGGAACAAACAGCCCTGGTAGCAGGGTTGCAGGGAAAGTGGTGCAGGGGAGATGTTGTGTTTCCAGCACGAAAGGAGGTGAGGAAAAAGGGGAAAAGATCTGTGGACGGTGGGGGGTCCGGTGGTGGAGGCCGGGAGACCCGAGGTGGCAGTTCTGCCCGGCGAGGGGGTGGCTGATGGCACAGCCGTGGATGAAAGCCGGGAGGCTCGCGTGCCGGACGTGAACTAATAATACGTAAGAGAAGGAGGGGCTTGCGGATTTGTCTCCACAGAGGCTGTGAGGAGGACGGACGTCAGGCCGGGGCAAGCGCGGGCCCACATCCTGGGTGTCCTGCCGGCTGCTGGGGAGTTTCACGCACCTGAGGTGGGCGAGCCGGTGTCTGGGAACCTCCGGAAGCCAACTTCCGGTCTGAGGCAGCCGGCAAACCCGAATCCCAGTGCTGGACTCGTTTCTGTGTTTCTGGAAACTTTCAAATTCCCACCACCGCCAGTAGGCCTCGTGTCACAGCTGGCAACGCTCAGGTCTCTGTGAGGCCTGAGGACATGACCACAACGGGGGGCGCCTGGCCCAGGCCCCTGCGGGACAAGGGTTTCCGGGGCTGAGAGGACGGTGCAGTCAGCACTACCCAAAGGGAGGTTCAACCTCAGACCCAGGTCGGCTGAAGGTCAATTATGACGGCAAGACGCTCTCTGCAGTCGACCTCACACACACCTCACAGAGCAGGAATTCGAGTAAGAGAAAAAGTGGAGGGGACGGAACATCTGGGACGATGAGATGACATTTCCACCTGCTTCTGATTACATCTAACAGCCAGCGAGGGGGTAGGCGAGGGGGGAGGAAATGTTCTCAGCAGAACCACGTCTTCAACTGCCCTCAGAACACAGCCCTCGGAAAGCACACCCGCTCAGGGGAGCAGGGAGACTCCTGGAGACCACATCAATGAACAGAAAATAAACGGCGCGTTTGGCGAGATCAGCATCATACGTCTGTGCCGTGACAAACAGAGACGTCACCCGTGCCCGTGGCTGCCAGGTGCCGGGTGTCGGAGATGGCCTGCTCTGTTAGAGTTTGCAGAGGCGAGAGCTGGGCTGGTGCCATGATCCCTTTGTGGTTAATCATGGGCCGCGTCTGTTGGGAACGGGCTGAGCTCTCGACGCCGCGTTGAGAGGTTTTATAGCCACCACTGCTGATAATCCTCACGGCTGCTCTTTAGAGGACAGCTCATCCACCTCAGGCTATCTGGGCGAGGAGCTATGCATCTGGTGAGGGACCAGGCCTCACCAGGAAGAGCGCCAGAGTCAACAGACCCCGGAGTCGGCACGTGATGTGCTGGTCAGGCCACCAGAGCCGAGGGTCGCTCCTGAAACAAAGGGCCAGCTGCTTACCACCCAGGACTGTGATCCCTACCACCTGCTCAGAATGGCCTTCCCACTGTGCGTGTGGGCGCGAGGCAACGGGCCAGCACAGGGCAGAGGAGCACAGGGGTAAGGAAGGCTCGGGGCCTGCAAATAGCCAGCCCCAGCAGCCCGTCCTGGCTCTTCAACCGACAAGCCGTGGCGCCCCAGGGTGGAAGGTCTTTTCACCTCCTGGAGCCTCAGTTTCCCTTCCTGGGCTCACAGGGAGCACTTCCTTAATAAACTGGTTGCACACACACGCTCATCTCACGTTTGCTCCTCGAGAATCTAGCTTAGGACACCACACGGCTTCCTGTGGCATGCCTGTCCTTCGCCCGTCCCTTAGAAGACTCCTTCGGCGCCTGCTCAGGGGTCGCTGTTTCTTCCCACGCAGCCCGCCCTAACCTCTTGAGCCGGGCATTCGCGGTACATAACCACACCGGGCTGCGAGCACGTCTGCGTGCCCTGTGTGTGCTGTGAAAGTCTTGAGGGTATAGAGTGATGCTGGTTCATACTTACTGGGGGTTCAACTCGTGTCTAGTGAGAGAAGTTGATGGACCGGACGGCAGTCTTGTCCTAAAATACCACCTTTAGTAGCAGAACTCTCTAGAGTCCAGGGGTTCGGCGTGGGGTACAGCGTCCACCAAGGGACACGGAGAAGGGGGAAATGCCAGGCTCCCCACCCCTGAGGCAACCGAAGCGTATTTCAACCTAGGAGTGGGTTCTGTTGTTTACAAAAATAACAACGATGATAGTGATCGCGATGATAACCAGAAATCATCGGTTTAGGATAAACTGACCAAGACTCTTGAGGATTTGGGGGAGGAAGAGGCTTATTCTTCATGTGGTTCAGCCTGTCCTTGGCCATCTCTTTATGCAGTAAGAGCCACTATTTTTTTTTTTTTTATTAAAGAGCAAAAAAAAATTTTTTTTTAAATGTTTACTCATTTTTGAGAGACAGAGAGAGACAGAGCACAAGCAGGGATGGGGCAGAGAGAGAGGGAGACACAGAATCCGAAGCGGGCTCCAGGCTCCGAGCGGTCAGCACAGAGCCCGACGCGGGGCTCGAACTCACAGACCGTGAGATCATGACCTGAGCTGAGGTTGGACGCTCAACCGACTGAGCCCCCCAGGCGCCCCAGTGAGAGCCACTATTAACTGAATGTCCATGTGGACAAACCAGGCAAGGGGCTTTGCATCAAGGAATCCTTTGATTCCTCCCAACCCTTTTGGACGGGCATCCCCTACACGTGACCACACAAATTGCCACATCTTTACTGATGTAAATCTACCTGTCTGCTTTCATTGCCTCTGCCACCATCACCTCTTGCCAGGTAATAGTCACAACCTTCTAACTAGCCTTCTTATTTCCACCTTTCCTTCCTCCAGTCCACTACCCATACAGTAGCCTGTGGCTTGCTGTTGTTGTTGTTGTTTTTAATGTTTATTTATTTTTGAGAGAGACAGAGACAGAATGAGAGTGCGTTAGGGGCAGAGAGAGAGGGAGACACACAATCCGAAGCAGGCTCCGGGCTCTGAGAGGTCAGCACAGAGCTCGACGTGGGGCTTGAACCCAAGAGCTGTGAGATCACGACCTGAGCCGAAGTTGGACGCTCAACCGACTGAGCCACCCAGACGCCCCGGAGCCTGTGGTTTTTAAAGAATACACAGCTGACCCTTGAACGACACAGGTTGAACTGCAGAGGTCCACTTACATGTGGAGTTTTAAAAATAAATGCAGTGCAGTGCTGTGAATGTATTTTCTTTTCCTTATGATTTTCTTAATAACATTTTTTCTCTAGCTTACTTTATACATAGTAAGGGCACAGATATATAATACAGATTATTACATATCCGTATATAGGTATATAATACAGAGGACATAGTATATAATGCGGGTAACATACAAGTTACATGTTAATTGACTGCTTACGTTATCAGTAAGGCTTCTGGTCAATAGCAGGCTGTTAATAGTTAAGTTTTGGGAGAGTCCAAAGTTCTATGTGGATTTCTGACAGCAACAGGGGTTGGTGCCCCTAACCCCTGTGTTGTTCAAAGGTCGACTGTGTATTAGATCATGCCATTCCCCTCTTCAGACAGAAGCTTTCATTGGCCTCCCTTCGCCACTGCCCCCTCTGGTGTTTCACGGTGCAGACCTGCCCGTGTGTTTCCCCACAGATGCGTTCACGCTTCCGCGGGCTCCTGCCACACTGGTCTTCGAGTTGTGAGCACAGCGGGCCGCTTGGGTGTTTAAGCAGCTCTCCCCCTGAGCTGGGGCGCTTCTCCCCATCCTTGGCAAGCCAATTCCTTCTCATTTTCTAGGTCTCACCTTCCGTGGAGAAAGACTCCCTGACTCCTTCAAGAGAAAGCATGTTGCTCCCAGGGGGCCCCTGGGAGACTCGGTCAGGTCAGCGTCTGACTCTTGATTTTGCTCAGGTCATAATCTTGCAGTTTGTGAGATCAAGCCCCACATTGGGCTCTGCTGACAGCACTGAACCTGCTTGGGATTCTCTCTCTCCCTCTCTCTCCGCCCCTCCCCACTCATTCTCTCTCTCTCTCTCTCTCTCTCTCTCTCTCAAAATAAATAAATAAATAAACATTAAAAAAAAAAAAGAAAAGAAAGCAGGTTGCTCCCATAGAACTAACCTCAATTTGTTGTTGTTTTTTTAAAAAAAATGCTTTTAGGCTTATTTATTTTGAGAGAGAGAGAGCATGTGTGCACAAGCAGGGGAGGGGCAGAGAGAAAGGGAGAGAGAGAATCCCAAGCGGGCTCCACACTGTCAACACAGAGCCCGACTCAGAGCGGCCTCAGTCTCGCGAGCAGTGAGATCGTGACCTGAGCCGAAATCAAGAGTCGGAAGCTGAACCAACTGAGCCACCCAGGCGCCCCAGAACTAACCTTAATTTGAAATGAAATCCTTCTTTGCTTCCCTGTTTACCATCCTCTGTCCCCTCAATCAGCCCTGGGAGGGCCGGGGCCACGTTCATTTTGTTCCCCATCGCATCCCTTGTGCCTGCCTAGTACGGTACCTGGCTCTTAGCAAGGCCCCTGTAAATATTCATCAAATAAATAAGCAAATGTGACTATTAGGAAACAGGACTCATATTTTGGCAAACTTTGCTGGAATACTTCTCAATTTCTTATGGTTATAACTTAATTCTCACTTGTGGGGCTGGTGGGTGAGGCGTAGGACCGGTGGTGACCTTCCAATGACCCTCTTCTGCAACCTACATCTCAATGTAACTTGAGGTTCGAGGGGGAAAAACTCTCTTGCCTCGTGGAACCTAATTTTAAGTGTAACTGGGCACATAACTGGTAAAGTACAGGTCACAATCTACTTGGTGACTGTAAAAATTGTAAAGCTGGCATCAAGAAGCGGCACAACAAAAGGACCATAAGTGGCATCTTTGAGAATAGTCTCTGTTTACCAGGTTAGGTGACGCCCGTCTGCTTGAGATGCCCCGGCTTGTGTCTTTGGCTGGGGGGCACTGGTAGTTTGCAGAGCAAGGGAGGAGATCTCTAGGACGGAGAAAGCAGCTTTCCCGTGTTATGGGTGAGGAAACTGAGGCTCACACAGCCTACCTGATCCCCAAAGTCACAGGGAGGGAGAAGGGCTGGAACCCGGGCTTTTCTGACTCCCGAGGGGAGATGCGGTCCTCTGCATTCACAGAGGACTAGCTTCTCGCAAGGGCTGAGCTTGGGAATTGAATGGAAATGGCTTCAGAGAAAATGAACTCTGCACTTGCTGCCCTGCTCAGTTAGTGCTTGGCTGGGCAGGTGACTTTAGAAGCCAAAGTGTGGCTGCAATGCTGAGGCTTCATTCTGGGGTCTGATTAGAACGAGAAGGGAAGGCCCCCTCTGGGGTGAGGACAGCCAGGTCCAGCCTGAAGGAGCTGGCTGGGCTCCCAGGCCGCCTGGGCGGTTTTAACAGAGATACTTTAAAACAAGTCAACGATTTCCTTTCCATGCTGGAGACTTTGCTTTTGTCCAGGCCCTTTCACCCACAAAGGCTCAGTGACTTCCTGGGGGACTGGCTGGCTGAGGCAGGGAGGGGGAAGGAGCCTCAGGCCGGGACGCGGTGTTCTTGCCTCAGTCACTGTGAGATGCCGGGCAAGTCATTTCTTCTTCCCAAGTGTCAGAGGTCCTTTGTTCACTAGAGGCAGAGGCTTAGCGGTTCTAACGGGGTGGGGGGGGGGGGCGGCACAAGGAAATCTCCAGGCACTTGTTAAAATTCTGACCCATCTGAAGGGGTGCTGAGGGCAGTGGGCTGCGTGAGGGAGGTGAACGCCCCAGTGTGGACAGATGGTTCCCATGCACCATGGCAGAAGGTGACGGGCCCCAAACGCCTGCCCTGTCAAATACGCAAGGAAGTATCACTCCTTCAAACATACTATTTCTTAAAAAAAGAAAGAAAGAAAAAAAGGCAAAAAAGCCCAAACACTCCTCAACCATCTTTGGACAAAGATTTTCACATTCTCTCATTAAGGCTGCAGATGGCCCAGGAAGTTACTACCAACAGAGTGGTCTAAATGACTGAACAAAGCGTGGCTCAGATGGGCGCCCCAAGAAGAGCCAGGGGTTAGCTGGCCTGATGCTGATCCTCAGGATAAGAGAAGCCCATGAGAGGGGACAACTGTCACTTCTTAGCAGCCCTGTATTGACCCCCTCCCTCCCTTCTAGTCCTGGGGAATCCTCCTCTGTGTAAGTCTCAGGGCAATGGTGTCACAGAGATGCTAGGGGTTTGCTTTCCCTGGGGTGTGGTCTCCCGGCAACAGGGACCTAACCTCGGCCAGTGAGAGGCTCCCCACTGACTCTAGAGCAAGAGGCTGAGAGAAGCCAGGGATAGCTGTGTCCAAAGCACCACGTGCACTCTTCCCATGGCCTGAGCCCGTGGTCCTGTCTCCTCAGGTTTCTGGACTCCTCTCCTGCCCTCAGCCTGGTTCTCCAGACTTCCTGGCAATGCTGAGAGCTGCCATATATCCTTCGCACCCATTCTGACTCCGCCAAAAAGAGAATCAGTCCTTCCCGCTTGCTCCCAAGATCTTAGCCCAGTATACACTCCACATGGCAATGACTTCTTCACCTGTGGATTTATGTCTGTATCCTATTTTCTTCAGCTGGAAAATATCAAGAAAATCGGTGTGCTATGTAATTCATACAAGCTTCTCATCCAGCCTGAGAAGGGGGTTGGGGATGGTGGCTCGCAGTAGTAACGCTGATTCTCCAGATTCTTGGTTTGTCCTGGGGGAGTTTCTAGCCTCAGTTGTTGGCAAATCTCCCTGAAAAGTGAGAAGGGCCAGGTCGGGGCGCCTGGGTGGCTCAGTTGGTTAAGCAGCTGATTTCGGCTCAGGTCATGATCTCACAGTTTGTGAGTTTGAGCCTGGGATCGGGCTCTGTGCTGAAAGGGTGGAGCCTGCTTGTGATTCCGTCTCCCTCACTCTGTGCCCCTCCCCTGCTTGCTCTCTCTCTCAAAAATAAATAAAAATAAACTTAAAAAAAAAAGGGCTGGGTTGAACAGAATAGGAAATTCAGCATACTACTGGCACTTGGAAACCAGTACAGAATATAACACGACAGATCTCACCTGGAGCTCTCAGGTTTGGGTCTGTACAGGTGAGCTTGATGGGGCTGGTCATAGACACCCCCCCCAAAGTACCCTCCAGATCTATTTATTAATAAACATTCAAAAATCGATCACATATTTCTAGTTATTCACTCAAATGCTTTGTAAAGCACTCAGACCACAGCATAAAAAGAAAAGATCCAAAGAGTCCCAGGAAAATCACTTGATTTCCCGATTGGGGAAATTTACCACGGTATACACATTATGTGGTTACAAATCAGATTATTTCCCCTTCTCACCCACACCCTGCTCCTACCAGCTGAAAGGACACTTCCTGTTCATTCCAAGGCCATCAGAATTTGGTATCTAATCTAAAATCTTGTGTAACTTTGCCCGGTTTAAATTTGGTGGCTAGCCTCCATGGAAATTTCCCCTCAAATAGATAGCTGACAGAGAGCCAGGCCTTCAGAAGACTCATGCAGGGAAGAACGTGTTTGTTCTAAAAAAGTAAACCTTCCTACTCAGAAAAGACTTTTTTTTTTCCTGCCAGGAAAGTTGAGAACAGACTGTAGGACTTCATCTAGCTCATGGGTTGAAAGGCAAAGTCCTGGAAAGGAGGGAGAAGGCGACATTGTAGGATTCTGATGGGTCAGTGCTAAAGAAAAATCATTGGAAGTGAGAGCTTCTTTCACAGAGCTCTTGATAATGAAAATATCACCATAGTGCTCAAAATGGAACAGTAGTTAATGGAAGTGGCATTTTGGGGGCATACAGATGACTCAGAAGGCCAACAATGGGATGTTAAGCAACGTCCTCCCGGATCCCACAGCTCAGTGTTCTCACTGAGGGCGATGTGCCCAGTCAATTGGTTTTTCATCTACACGAGGGATTCCACCTGTAGGAAACCTGCTAAATCACATGCCTTAGCTCTCAAGCGGGAACACCGTGGTCTACTCAAACATTCCAAACCTCGCATGTTGGGCATGTCTTTCATTCTATAAAACTTTTTAACCAGACCTATGACAATGAGCGATGAACCAGTCTCCTTCACTTCTCAGGCGAGGGTCTGAATTAGCAGTGAAATGGCCAAAAGGCGGTGAGGAGAAGGCAAAAGCCAGCTCCGAACACCTGATCCGCTGGAAAAACTCGCCCTAGAAGGTGAGAGACGCCAGTGCCATTCCAAGTCACCCTTTTTGGTTCCTGTTATTAAAATTAGTGCCTGGACAATTTCTCAGAGTGAACAGAGGAGTCCAGCTCTGCAACCGGCCGCCCTTGCCCACACTGAGCATGGGATGCCCAAGCCCTGGTGCAGCGCTAATAACCCTCCCCCATTCCCAGATTCACCTTCGTTCCGCACTAGCTGGTGCTCTTGGCTCTTGCTCACCACACACAGGAGCGGGACTGAGGTTTCGTTGCAGTCCCCAGAGACTTATTTTTTTTTCAGGGTCTTACACGAATGGGCTTTGGGCCGATTCATATCCTAACACTGAGACACGTGGTGCTCCTATTGTTGTTGCAAAATAAGTTAACAGCCTTCTCTTTGCAGGTACACAACCTCTATGACTTTATCACATTTGTAAATTTGTCACGGCAACACCGACCCCTCCAAGAGTCCCTTGAGAGGAGGTGAATTCCAGGGAAGTAGATGCAAAAAGGTAGGGTCACTGCCTAGCTCGGTGGCAAAACCCGATCGCGGGCTGCTGTCTCGACCCTTTCTATCTGCCCAGGATCTGAGAGTGAGTGTCAAGAATGCACCTCCCCTCCCGACCCCTGAAAACCCATAAAAGGCAGCACAATCCCAAGGCCACACTTCCCCTCCAGCCTCCCCCACACCCCCACATCCACGCCTCCCGCTGCCGCACCCTCCCGTGTCTCTGAAGCTTGCATGCCCCGCACTTTAGGCAGGACAAGGGGGCAGAGAGTGAAAGAAGGTTGGAGGGCTTAGAAATTTGGATGTGACTCCTTTAAAGTTATTCAAACCACTTGTTTTTAAGACGCCTAGTGTTTATCCATGGAGCAATATGATTGGGGAGGCAGATGAGGTTTCAGGGAAAGGTCTGAGAAAGATAAAAATAGTCTTGGCTTTCAGCGTGGAAATCCAAGCCCTGTCAAGGGTACTTCCAGACTATTTTTCCTTGAGCTGGTCATAGCAGAGAGCTTTCACATAATGATGGCACAGTAAAGAACAATGCTATCACAAGAGCAGACCGCAGCAGTTCTCCGTGGGGGCCTGGGAGCCAAGGCAGGCATGGTCTTGGGTCTACCGCAAAGCCAGCATCTTGGCTCAGAGACTGTCTTTACCCTCAAGTTCTAGCACCAAGCCACCCAGATTCCCTCACCCTCCCAAGAGGGCTGTTCTAAGGCTGGCTGACTCACCGTCATCTCTTCTGGGTTCCCATTGGCTATCTCCACCACCCTCAGGGCAGCATCCACCTTGACCTTGGCACGGGTCATGAACTGGATGACAGATGAACTGTCCTGTGGAGGAAACAACACAACTCAGTGACACATTTTTCAGTGACAACGGCTGGGCCTCAAAGTAGCAGGAAGAACTGAATTCCAAGATTCCATGTGGGCCGGACGAAAATTTTATCCCTGAACTAGGTGCCTCCCCGTTCCAGGCACCCACGTAAACAGAGGTTTCCAGTCTGCCTCTCGAGAATTCTTTCATACTATGGCGGATGCTGAAAAGCTGAAGTTTTGCCAGTCATCAATACACGCAAGCTTGTGCACTATGGTTTCCAAGCGGTAAGAGCCAGATATTCGGACATTGATATTGACATACTCACAAAGAGTAGAAAATAAATAAAGCTGCTTAACTGTGTACAACAAATCCAGGCCTGGCATTCCATGGAAGGCATCTGATTTATATTTCTCAAGCATCTTCCTGCTCTGACCACAACCCTCAAACCCTTCACATGAGTTACTTTTAACTCTTTCTTTACCCTTCAATGAGGCTGTCTGGGGGTCAAAACCACTTAACATGGAGACAGGAGGCTGGATGGGGTGATGAGAGAGGGACACATCTAGCTTATAAATCAGGCCATGGCTTGAGGAGTAAGGAGACTGGAGGGGGGGCGTGGGCACATCTCAGACTCAGGAAGAGCCCACCAGCAGTGGCCTTGGTGTGGGCTCAGATCCACAGAATGAGAAAATGGCCACCAGGCAGGGATGGGGTTGGGATCTGGAAAGAGGGCAAAACTGCGGCTCAGGGAAGGGTCAGCAGCTTGAGCCAGTGGTACAGACAGTGCTGCCTTGACTGTGGGTGGAGGACCAGCCTGGCTTCCGGTGAGGCAGCAGGACAGGCGGGCAACTGGAACATTCGGCAGCCCACCTGTGGGGGTGGCTGGGGCTCTGCCAGCGAGGTGACTTGCAGTAGACCCACCCACACTTCCTCAGTCTGCCTGCCACACAAGGAGGTACGTATCAGATGCCAGCTCTGACCCACTTCTGGTAAAACCTCCCCCCCCCCCCCCCCCCCCCCCGCCAAAAGTGAAAGCAGAGGACCCTCTCAGAGAAAACAGTTCCCTCTGCTCATCTCTGTCAAAGAAACCACAAAGACCCTCCCGGGGGGGGCACACAGGGAGGCCACTTTGCCTGCTTCACCTGGGAGGTATGCGCTAATTATTGTCCCTTTTTTTTTTTAAATTTTTTTTTAACATTTATTTATTTTTGGGACAGAGAGAGACAGAGCATGAATGGGGGAGGGGCAGAGAGAGAGGGAGACACAGAATCGGAAACAGGCTCCAGGCTCCGAGCCATCAGCCCAGAGCCCGACGTGGGGCTCGAACTCACGGACCGCGAGATCGTGACCTGAGCTGAAGTTGGATGCTCAACCGACTGAGCCACCCAGGCGCCCCTACTGTCCCTTTTTTTTAAATGGCGCTGAAACCGATTTTCAATGCTTCCGGGAAGCTTGTCACGCAAATGAACTGCTCGCTCCCTTCAGCTCTCCTCCAGCAGTAAATACTTCTGTGTGCGAATAATCTTTTACCAATTTAACAGTTTCGTAAATGTGTGGTTTATTCGCAATCTTGACTAATCGTCACTGTGGATCCTCATAATCACAAGGATAATAACAAATGATGGTGGTAATTGTCAGAGTTAAAGGCGGGGCAGATGAACAGCCCGCCCCAGGACAGGCCTCCCTGTGGCTGGAGATGGGCACTTTCAGAGCAATCTGAATCCTCTGATAATTTAAAAAGTCAGACCCTGCATTTCAAATGAAACCTAGTTAAGATCAAAACAATAAAACCTCAAATTCCCTTGTCTGGGGCTGGACCTTGAGGTCAAAGGAAAATAAACACAACTGGAGGCCCAGGCCAACCTCAAGGCTGGAGCGGCTCCATACCCTTAGGGAGGCCAGAGGGCTCTGGGGCGTCTCGTCTGGTGCTCACTCCCCAAGGGAGGTCATGGCTGGCTTCAGGGGACTGACATTCTGCATTTCAAGCTCTAGGAGCAGCTGGGGACCCATCTGGTTCCAGGGCAGCCTCATTTTAGGCTCTCCTCTGCACCTGAAATTTCTGGCTTCTGCAGAAAGGGCACTTGCAGGGAGACTGATCGTCCAGCACCTACACACGACACCCCACGGCTGTCTCTCAGGGCACAGACTGGACTTGGATGGTCCTTGGGAACGGCGGTCAGTGGGACGTGATCCTTGGCAAAGGGTTACCACTGGCCACTGACAGGGAGAGTCACGCAGAAGGCCAGGCCACTGAGCCGTGTACACAAGAAAGGCCTGAGGCCTTGCAATTCAATTAAGGACAAATGACGGAGTGCAAGCGGCAAAGATCTGGGTTGAGGGTGCAGGAGGAATCAGAATGGCTTCCCCCCTGCCGTCCGTGCCCGGATCAGGGCTTCGTCGACAGTGACGAGTGTGGCGTGGGGAATAAAACTGTCACCGGGGCCATTTGTCAAGAAGATGAACGGGACAGGTAAGTATACGGAAGCCTAATCTTTCAGCCTGACTCAGGAGGCCCACGTTGGGAAGGCACTTCCTGCGATGCGGGGCTTCCAGACACGCTTCCGGAATCACAGGACGGCCACTGGGACTCTAGCTTTTGCCTGGTCCTCTCCCAACGCTGTCCCTTTTCTTTTCTTTTTTTTTGTAATTTGTTGATTTTTGAGAGAGTGAGTGGGGGAGGGGCAGAGATGGAGGGGGAGAGAGAGGGAGGGAGGGAGGAAGGGGAGGGGGAGAGAGAGAGAGAGAGAGAGAGAGAGAGGGAGAGAGAGAGAGAGAGAGAAAATTAATGAATCCCAAGCAGGCTGCCCATTGACAAGCGCAGAGTCTGAGGCGGGGCTTGAACTCACAAACCATGAGATCAGGACCTGAGCCAAAACCAAGAGTCAGATGCTTAACCGACTGAGCCACCCGGGTGCTGCCCCCCACCCCCCAACGCTGTCCTTTTTTAAGGGAGAGGAGCAACAGGGAAACACTGCCGGGAGAGCCCAACTTGCCCCAAACTAGTTTCCCTGCAAAGGAAACCAAGGAAAAGAGAATTGTGCGCAGCTCTCCCTGGGCGTGTGGGGGCCGCACCAGTCACAGATGGAAAAGTGGGCGAAACATCTTGAATCTCTCGTGCCTGTGACTTCTCAGGTCAGCATGCTACTGCCATGCCTAATTTAAAACTAACATTGGGATGACTTTTCTAAAGATATTCATTCAGGTTTATACCGACTAACACACACAGTTTTTCCAGAGGAAAATAAATAGAATCTCTGTAGCTAACATGCATATTTTATTTTATCTTCCCAAGTGATTCTTTTTAAAGCAGCTGGTTGGCTGTGGCCTTTCATACTCCGCAGCTCTTATGTTAAAATAAATCACAGGGAATTTGTATGATATTTTTAGAGAACCGCTAATTCATTGACTGAGGTATTTTTAAATGAGCCACTTTTGATAAACTCATAATAGCAAAGTGACCTGAAGATCAAAAGTTGGACTTCCCTGAAATAAAGTGTCATCTAAACAAAGGACTGGCAAACTACCACCCATGGGTCAAATCTGGCCCTTTGCCTGTTCTTGTAAATAAAGTTTTATTGGAACCCAGCCATGCCCATTCATCTGAGTATTGTCTATGGCTGCTTTCACAAGACAATGGCCAAGTTGAGCTGTGACAAAAGACTGTGTGGCCTGAAAAGCCAGAAATATTTACAACTGGCCCATCATAGAAAAGGTGTGCTGACCCCTGATCTAGCATGGGAGCTTGTCAGAACGACAGAATCTCAGACTCAGCCCCCAGGAGTCTGCATTTTAACAAGGTCTCCAGGGGATTCTGATGCAAGCTGAAGTCGGGAGAAACTTAAATGTGCAAAACAAAACACCCGGGGAGCTTATTAAACTGAAGGATGCTGGTTCAGGAAGTCTGGGACGGAGCGTTTTAAAGGGGGCAGGCAGCGTTTCATGAGAAAACCTACTCCAAGCCTTTTCTTTTTAAAATCTCTTTTTTTTCATTGCTAAATAAAACGGTTTTATTTTATTTTTTTAAATATAATTTATTGTCAAGTTAGCTAGCATCCAGCGTATTCATACTGGGTATCACTATACCTAATAATAATACCAATGTTTAAAAGAATTTTTTTTAATGTTTTACTTAAAAAATTTTTTGTTACATTTATTTATTTTTGAGAGACAGGGAGAGACAGAGTGTGAGCAGGGGAGGGGCAGAGAGAGAGGGAGACACAGAAACCGAAACAGGCTCCAGGCTCCGAGCTGTCGGCACAGAGCCCGACGCGGGGCTCGAACTCATGGACCGTGAGATCATGACCTGAGCCAAAGTTGGACACTTAACCCACTGAGCCACCCAGGCGCCCCTATAATACCAATGCTTTTAAATGAACCGAAGGGCATTACCTTCTTCAATATTTCTGTGTTCAGCAGCATGTAAATGTCTATAGTACGACTTTCTTCTTTAGCAAGCGCGCTAAGGTTACAGTGCATTGTTAGGCAAGAGATTCCTGGTTTTTCACAGTCCTGAGAAGAGAAATCAGAGAACTTTCTTTCAAACGGTATTAAGAACAAAGACAAATGCGCAGCAGTTTATGGAGCAGAAGGCTCCATGAGCTTCTATTCTGGCGACTAAAACAATCCTAGGCAGAGAATTCCAAAGGAAGATCGTGATCATTCCTTCTTGCCGCCAGAGGGCAGTGGAGGGATTTCCTGCCCCTGCAGGCACCAGAACACGGCTTCAGGTCAAGCAAATGGGAAAAAGCCACTCACTGGTTTACACTACCCGAAAACTGGATTTCACAGGGACAGATGACTGTTTTCAAAAAGACACACATCTACGTATTCCAAAAGAAGTTTTCTTCTGAGTTTTGAACACAGGATGTTATTTCCTGCATTATGTGATCTCTGCCTGTGCAGTTGGCAAACACACTTTCGTGCTCCTTTTCCGGGCAGAGCAAATTAGAGGGCTCAGAAGTCATATCATGACTCAAGAAAACACAGGAGGAAAGAAAAGCACGTTTGACCAAGAAAACACGCGAACCACCAACAGACACCCAAATTCCAAATATAAGTTACAAAAGAGGAACTCTTCTCTTTCGTATGGTAGAATCCAAAACGCACACACCTTCCGGCATGATGTTTCGTGGCTGGGGAAAAACTGGCAGCCGCACACAGAGTTGTGTCTGTCAAACAACGAGCTATCACTATACCTAATCATGCTAAGGGCTTTTAAAAATAGTTGTATCATCAGCACTAGGTAAGTTAAAAACAAAACAAAACACAAGCCAAAAGAACCCATAGTGCAAGAGGCAAACAGTCCTCCTTTTTTTTTTTTTTTTTTTAGGAAAAAAGAGAAAAAAAGAAAAGTGAGATGTGCCCATCCTGAAATAATAAGCTAAAGAGATACAACCACATATATGGGGAAAGGAAGCTTGGGGAAAGCATATAACTATCTTCAATACCTTCACTTTTTAAAAAAAGGGAGGTATAACTTACACAGAGTAGATGGAATAAATCTTAAGGGTCCCCCTTGATATATTTTTCATGTTTATACCCAGATCAAGGTGTGGAATAATTCTGGTACTGAAGCAGGTTCCCTCATGCCCTCTCCTGTTGACATTCCTTCAAATGGAACCACTATCCTGAACTTCATTACTATTGCTAGCCTTGGTTTTTCTGAACTTCCTAGAAGTGAAATATTATACTATGTGTGCTTTGGCTCCAGCTTCTTTCAGGCATTATTGTGTCTGAAATTCGTTCCTGTTGTAGCGTGGGGTAGTGTTTTTCATTGCTCTGTAATATTCCCGCACGTGGGGCTACACCACAACTGTTTACCCATTCTCCTGTTGATGGGGATCTGGACTGTTCCCAGCTTTGAGCTCTAAGAAGATTGCTGTCAACCTTCTTATCCATGTCTTTTAGGGCACATAAGTACACATTTCTCTTGGGGGTATACCTCAGAGTGGAACTGCTGGGTCGCGGGATATGGAGATGTTTAGTTTTAGCGGAGACTGCCCAGGAGTTTTCCCAAGTGGTTGTAGAACCATCAGTCTTGATTAGACTCATACTCGTTGGAGAAATGTTTTACTTTGTGCTTGGTGGGTTGCAAGGGTTTTCCCTTTGCCAGGCAATGGAATTTGGAATGTAAATTTAACACTTTGATTGAAACCTCAGGCTGAAAAATAGGACTTGACCACAGTCCTTGTGACTTTAGACGTCAATTGATTAAAACCAGATTTGGAAACTAATAAATGCCAAATAGAAGACTAGTCTCTCTATCTCCTACTCGCCTTCCTCGTGAGGACCACCCATGTTAACCCAACCAGTGAGCAAATTCTTACCAAGACTTTTCTTCCAGACTTTGTGAAAAAGGCAAATATCGTATGGAAGATATTTTCTTGCTCTTGAGGGATGATGCAGGGGGTTGGGTTTTTTTGGAAAGAACAGTTTCCCTTCTCTTGGCCCACCTGAAAGGGAAAAGAAATCTGTCACAGTGGTCCATCCCAAGAATGAATTATGAACCTGGAATCCCTTACTGAAAAGTCATCCCTTCCCCCTTGACCATCCTCCAGCGGACAATATCGCTGCAAAGCTGAAGGGTGAAAGTAGTACCATCAACGAGACCAGATAATCCGAGGTCCCTAAATAATTGAGATGAGATGGCACGCAACATGCGAATGAAATGTCACTAGGAGACGGTAAGACTTAAGGAACAAAATAAACCCTATACTTCATGGTTTCCAAAGCACATTTATAAGCATCTCGGTAGCTACTCCTGGAGATGAGCTTTCACGCTCCTTGTCTGGAGGAGGAAAATGAGACTCAAGTTAAGTCCTTGCCAGCAATCACAGAGTCTAGAACCCAGGTTTTTAACCCAGGTCTTCCAAGACCAAGCGTTCTTGCATGGTCCACTACCAGAGGTTTTCAAACTGTGTTCCACAGAATACCTAGGGTGCTATCAACCCCCCTTAGTCATCTCCCTAGAGAGGAGAAGAGGCATCCAGCAGGACTTCTCTGGGCCCCTTTCTCTGCTCCAACTAGAGAATGACCTATAACGTCATTTAAAATCAGAGTTCTGCGGGGCTCCTGGGCGGTTCAGTCGGTTGAGCGTCCGACTTTGGCTCAGGTCATGATCTCACAGTTCGTGAGTTCGAGCCCCACGTCGGGCTCTGTGCTGACAGCTCGGAGCCTGGAGCCTGCTTCAGATTCTGTGTCTCCCTCTCCCTCTCCCTCTGCCCCTCCCCTGCTCTTGCCCTGTCTCTCTCTCTCTCTCAAAACTCAACATTAAAAAAATTTTAAAAACAAAACAAAAAACAAACCGAAACAACAGTGTGAGCCTTCCATGGTGGTTTCTTTAAGAATAACACTATTTTTGGGGTGCCTGGGTGGCGCAGTCGGTTAAGCGTCCGACTTCAGCCAGGTCACGATCTCACGGTCCGTGAGTTCGAGCCCCGCGTCGGGCTCTGGGCTGATGGCTCAGAGCCTGGAGCCTGTTTCCGATTCTGTGTCTCCCTCTCTCTCTGCCCTTCCCCCGTTCATGCTCTGTCTCTCTCTGTCCCAAAAATAAATACGTTGAAAAAAAAATTTTTTTAAAAAGAATAACACTATTTTTGATGCCTAAATTGAGGATATGGTGAAAAAAACAGACTTCTTTACATACATCATTACATAACCCTGCTTATCGCTGAAGACCGGACATAACTTAAGGTCAAGTTGTGAAATTTGTAATTAGTGATTCATAATTTAGGACTGAGTTTATAATCCCTTTTCTAACCAGAATCATCTGTTTAAATTAAACTCTCTCATTTTTAAAGCTCTTAAGGAAAATATAGTGTGTCTGAATTTATTCAAGAATGTTTCAGGGGTGCCTGGGTGGCTCAGTCGTTTGAACATCTGACTCTTGGTTTCAGCTCAGGTCACGATCTCATGGTTCGTGGGTTTAAGCCCCACATCCAGCTCTTTGCTGACAGTGCTGAGGCTGCTTGAGATTCTCTCTCTCTCCCTCTGTCTCTGCCCCTCCCCCCCAAATAAACATTAAAAAAGAAAAAAGAATGTTTCAACTTCCCATTCACAGTAGGGAGCAAAACTTAACATTTTTACAGCAAGAAACTTCTAACTTAAGCCAACAGTGCTCATCTTTTAATAACAAACTATAGAATCAGATCCCCAAATTTGCTGCATTAATCTCGATTTTATCTTTGGCCTAAACACATATGCCAGGATTTACTATAATATATCTGAAAACAAATAAGATGGTCTAGTCCTCCAGTTCATTATTACAAAAGAGTGTGCTGCCTTTACAAATCTCTCCTAGTTTAGGACTTCTTATTCTTTAAGAATATCTCATAATTTGGTACGGTCTCAATTACTTTGTTTGAACCACAGAATCTGGGAAGATACATCAGCCTGATTCAGTCTCAATCAGCCCTGGTTTTGGCTGCTTTTAGAGGTCACCAGAGGGAATTAATGGGAAGAAAGCAATGGGATTTAACACAGATTTGGGAATTATTCTTTGGAGCGAGTATGGCAAACTGCGATAACTATTTGAAAGTCCCTTTTAGAAAGCAAAACACAGGTCCCTGATGTAGTGAGGATCACGAATAATCACGAGACAAATGAGAAAAAACGTTGCAATGTTATGGAAATGGGCATTCATGGTTTGCAAAAAAAATTTCAATAAGAAGCTTGGATTGAAAATGTACTGCATTTCCCGCGGCACCCGGCTGGCTCAGTCAGTAGAGCATGCAGCTCTTGATCTCGGGTTCGCCAGTTTGAGCCCCATGTTGGGTGTAGAGATTACTTAAAAATAAAGTCTTTGAGGGACGCCTGGGTGGCTTAGTTGGTTAAGCATTAGACTCGGTTTGGGCTCAGGTCATGATCTCATGGTTCATGAGTTTGAGACCTGCATGGGGATTCTCTCTTCCTCTTTCTCTGCCCCGCCTGTGCTCAAACGCACACGTGTGTGTGCGCGCGCGCGCTCTCTCTCTCTCTCTCTCAGAAATAAACATTTAAAAAATTTTTGAAAAGTGGCTTTGTCATGATATATGCTGATGTCAAAGGATGTACGTGTGCATAAAACCATTTTGTGAGATGTGCGAATGGGAAGAATAATATAAGTTGACATATTATTCTTAACGTAATTTTAAGAATGCAACTGCGTAGTTAGGTTAAATATTGTGAGTCGAAGTTATTTAATTCGCGTTTCTAACTTCTTTTATTGAGGTAAAATTTATATTCACTAACACGCACAGATCTTCAGAGTGTAGTTTGATGAATTCTGACAAATGAAGTCACCCACATCACCACCGCCCCAGTGAAGGTACAATCTGTCTCTCATTCCAGAAAGTTCCCTCCTGCCTCTTTCCAGTCCAGTCCCATCCCCCACCTCCAAGGCAACCCCATTTCTGATTCCTATTAAGCTGGCCCAAAGAAGTGTTGAATGCACCTCATTAGGGAAGCGGGGTATTGTGTTATCTGGGGGTTGCCCTCTATTTAGGCACAGAGGGCACACGGTGGGTGGATGGAACGCATTTCGTTCACTGAGCATTTGAGAATTTGCACGTGTTGTGCTCATGTTCCTAATTCCACTCGTTTCTCATTCTGAAGCATCCTCCACTTAACCTGTTAGTCTTCTGCAGCGGACATTCTCGGAAAGGTCACTTCCGGAAAGGTCCTGCTGCAGCCCCGGGGCGCCTTCATGCCTCTGCTGAGAGGGCGGGGCCTGGTCACACAAACACTTTGGTCTGGGTTTAGAGACACAGAATCTCTGAGTCTTGTGGGATGCATTTGGTGTGGAGGCAGAGTTCCTCCTGGCTCTGCGAACTGGTACTTTGGGTCTCTAGCTTGGGAGAGGAAGGGCGGGAACAGAGCCCCAGACCAGCCAAGTTGGCTACCCTTGGGTGCAAGGAGCCCGGCACTGTGAATACCCCCAAACAGGAGGAAGCTGGGAGGCAGGGCGAGGGGGTGAGCACCAGCCGAAGCCTCAGCGCTCAGCCTTGGGCGGCCTGCGAACAGGGTGCCGACAGCGATGTGACGTGACCCCGTGTGACGTCTGATCTGCCCCAGGGGAGTGCGGAGAAGGGAAGTGGAGATTGAGTCTGTGGTGAATGAAAATCTCAGCCAGTTGTGCTCCCGACTGTGGTTACACGGGAATCACTTCAATTGGGGAAAATGACATTTTTCGGGGAGGTTCAGGGTGGTCCTCGTTCAAAGGGAGATCGAAGGTTGCTTGGTGCTCTAATGGGTCTGATTCCGATCGCCTAATCCTGTTGCCGATGTGCAGATGTTCCCGCAGCTAGAACTGAGCAACCCAGTCCCTGTCCGGGTCGTGGAAGGGCAGGATTTTTCTATGTTGGGTAGGTTTGTATGCAACAGCCACGACACTACCTAACACGTGTGCAGGCTCTGAGTGCTTTAGACACATTAGCGCGTGCAGTCCTTGCCCTGGGAGGTGAGGGCCATTACCATCTCCGTTTTACAGATGGAGAAACTGAGAGGCCAGGGGAGGCCGGAGGTCCGCCCGAGGTCTCTCAGCTGGCAGGCCATCCAGCTCCAGAGCCGGTACTTATAACATGTCCCTGCCTCTCAGGTACAGAGGAGGCTGGGGCTGGGGTGGCAGTCACGCACAGGCACAGGTGGGGGGAAAACCAGACCTTCCTGTTCCTCCCTTGATCGAGAAGAAAGCACTAGCTCAAAGTCTGGGAGGCCCAGAACCCTTCATCCTGACCCATTTCTGCCACTGGGGCCAAAGACTGACTCCTGGCCAGAGTGTGGGAGATAAAAGCGCCTGTTGGCTGAGAGGCCAGGCTTCTCCATACTGTCTCGGCCTGGAAGGGGAACAGAGCATCCTGGAATGTGGTTTCTGGGAGGCAGCTTGGAGATCACGCCGTCCCTTGGCCTCAGCTGACAGATAAGGAACCACAGGCCCTGAGTTCCAGGACTCGTCCAGGTCATGTGACTGGCTGCTGGCGGCAAGAAGCACCCAGTGAAGGCCCAGAGGGCCTTGGGGGGCACTCGACAGTCCCGGGCGTCGGCCCGAGCTCTGCCTGCTAACAGCTGCCCGTTCGAGTCCCCGGGGTCTCAGTGTCCTTGTGTTCAATTAGGGTGGTCGCCTAGGTGGTCACTAAGGTTGTCTTCACCTGCTTATTCCATACTTTGAGGACCACCCGTGCCTTTTGTAAGAGCAGGGGGCCACCTGATCTCACGTCATGTAGGTAAGCAATTGCCGACATCCCTTATTCCCAGCTTGGTTGTAAACACCTTCTTTGCATACTTTTTTTAAAATGTATTTTGAGAGGTGGGGGGAGGGACAGAGAGAGAGAGAGGGAGGGAGGGAGAGAGAAAACCCCAAGCAGGCTCAGCGCTGTCAGCCCAGAGCCTGACACAGGGCTCGAACTCATGACCATGAGACTGTGACCTGAGCTGAGATCAAGAATCGGACGTTTACCAACTGAGCCACCCAGGTGCTCCCTCGCCACTTCTTTGCTTAAAATCAAAGGGAAATGCTGTTTTCTTCCTGCGTTGCAGACAATCCAAACACCACGGCGTTCGTGTCCAACAGATTCATTTCTGTGGCTGGCCAAGGACTCTGTGGCCATTGCCCTCTGCTCGTCCCTGCCCACTCAATTCTCATCTATTTTCCAGACCAGCCGAGTCCAAATGCTTCCCATGACACGGCTGCTTATCTTCCAGGACCTCTGGGAGCTGGATGAGACCCACGTCTACTGGAATGTGAATAACAGGTCTTCACCAAACACACACAACAAGGACAAGAGGATGTGGGCCACAGTGTCAAGGCTGGATTCGGTCAAGGCAGCTAATGAGGGTTTTCTGCTGGCATTTGGTCTCCTTTACTCCCCTTGTCCGGACCCCAAAGAAAACATTGTGTAAGTCAAAACCAGGAGATGGTGGTGATTTTGGGAAACTGTCAGGAGCCCAAGGACAATGTGGACATCACTTGGTGGCAGAGTCTGAGTTAGCCTTGGTCAGGAGCCTCTGTGGTCAGAAGCCTCCGAGGTCCCAGGCCCATCTGAAGACGAAGTGCTTGGTACACTTGGCGTGGTCTAGCCAAACCTCCCTGCATAAACTACGGGGTTCAAAGTATGAATCGGGACGATTCCAAAGGCATGATGCCGCAAAAGAGAGTCCGTTACCATTCAGAGGAACGTCTAGAGCTTTTACTAAAGACTCTCCAGGCCGTGGTGGTCTGATAAAGGGGTTGGAGAAAACAAAGCACTCCCATGTTGTGGCCTCAAGAGAGGGGCCTGCCTATGGTACCTCTGAGTTGTTTGCTGACCTAGAGGTAGAGAGAGGACATAGGTCTCTCCTGGGGTCCCAGAACAGAGCCACCCTAATGCAGTTCTTGTCCCCGGGCCTCAAGACAGGAGGGACAGAGCAGTCCTCCAATCTGTTTTCGGAGTCTCATCCCCCAAGCGTATCACCCTCGAAATCAATCCCAGCTGCTTACGGCCCCATCCCTGTGCGGAGTTCAGATATAAACAGGCATTACGCCAGCTAACGTGGGTACTATTCTAAAAGTTATGGGGGTGCCTGGGTGGCTCGGTTGGTTAACGTCCAACTCTTGACTTTGGCTCAAGTCATGATGTCGTAGTCATGAGATCAAGCCCTGAGTCGGGCTCTGCAATGAGCATGGAGCCTGCTTGGGATTCTCTCTCTTCCTCTCTCTGGGCCCCGCCCCTGCTCATGCTTTCTTTTTTGAAATAAATAAACTTAAAAAAAAAAACCAAAAACCATTAACAGCTACGGCACATACTGAATCCTCAGTACCCATGCATAGAAGGTGCTATCAGTGGGGTGATCATATAATTTATTGTCCAAACGAGGATATTTTCGAGAGGGAAGTGGGAGACTTAATCAGATGGACGAGCAAGACAGAGACACATATCAGGGATGCGCCAGGCAAACTGGGCCATCTGGTCTCCTTAACTGTCACTCCTATTTTACAAATGAGAAGACGGAAGCCCAGAGGGCTTAAGCAGCCTGTCACACACCTAGATGCTTTGATTATGGAAGGAGTGCCATCTCCAGAGCTTCCCCCAGGATGCCCCCTTCCTGTTCCTCCTTCCTTGGGCCCAGGCTGCAGAGCCTCTGTCCCCCACACGCCCGGACCCTAATCTCATCGTCCGCTCTCTCACAAGCCCTCAGAAATATTTCCCTCTACCGGCAGTCGGCCTGTCATGACCTGCATTCTTGACTCAGAGGAGGTAGTGCTTCATGTGGATCTTGGAAGATAAAGAGAACTCCTAGAGAGCAGAGTGAGAAGGGGAAGGCAGTTCCAGGCAGGGACGAATAGCATGTGCAAGGGCACAGAGGTGCCAACAGCAGACTTGAACTAGAGAGCACCTATGAGTTCAACATGGCTCACGCACTGGACGAATGTTGGGTTGCGGTGAGCAGAAAGGAGGCAGTAGAGGTGGGCCTTGACACAGAGGAGGATCCTGCAGACAAATCTCAGCTGGAGGTGGGACAGCCACCTAGAAGGCGATGAACAAGTCTCAAAGTGAAGGAACCACTTTTCACCCGGGGCGTGTGATATTACTGCAGATTTTTAACAGGCTAAGGCATAGACGTCCCCTTTCTACCAGAATCAGCCCCATTTCTTGACCATCCTCCAGCTGGCTGGGGTCCAGGGATGGGAAAGTTCACCGAAGTGTCCCTGGCTTGATGTACAAAGTGAACTGCCTTGAACACAGTACACAGCCAATAAAAGAGAAACGGGGGACCAGATCAGCAGGGGAGCAAACTCAATGACATTAGTGCTCCCTATGAAAGATGCTCAGAGTCTTTGCCAACGTGGGTCTTAGATGAAGTTTGATTCGAAAACTATGTTTGTTGAACTGACTCGGATTAAAGAGGGCACAGGTTCATTTTTGAATAACACGTGTTTCACGTTAACTCACATTCATCTGTTAATCAGTGACTCTGTGTTCTCTGTTACATCTTGGGGCCACTTTTCCGTATCATGTCCCACCAATCACAGCGGATGGCAACTGGGTAAACATGACCCGTCCCCTGACTTGCCACCTGCTCCTCTGGATTCACACACCCCTGGAGTTTGAAAACCCAGAGAATGTTTTGAATGCCTACTTTGCTAATTCAATTACCTACTGCCCAATCTCGGAACCAAGTATCAAAAGATAATAGGCCCCTTCTGCCACAGGAGGCAGAACCTTCACCACAGTGGCTTTGGTGAACTAATTTTAGGACTTCAAGATTTGAAATAAAAATAGTACTCAGAAAATGTTTGAGAAATGGTACCCACTGGCTAATCAGGCTGACCTAAGAGGTTTACTAACAGGAAGATACACTGAAACTATACCTTTTCCAGTCAGCAAAATATAAACTGATAGACCATCTTTCCTCTTATAGAGCTCTTTATGTTATGCCTTGTGTTAAATCACGTTGCTCTGATTCACTCTTATTTCTTGGTGTTGACCAAAGAACGGTACAAGAGGCTAACATTTTACGAACAAATCCTAAAACAAACATTTTCACGTATTACCAGTCATTTCAAGTCTTTGCACGAATATAGACCCAGAATAACGCAGAAGAGGCTGGCTGCCCAAAGGCTCCGTTCATTTACCTTGATTTTTCGACTGCAAGGACACTATTTAACATGAGCAGAGAAACCGCTAACAATCCTGGGTAGTTCCTCCTGACAGATAGACCTAGCTTTATGTAATGAGTGTCTTTGAAAGGTTGGAAACAATTTTTGTGTGCACGCATCATTTCATGCGAAGGAAGGGGTTCTCAAAGGTGTCCTTTGGTAGACCCTCCCGGAGCACGGATTCTTCTGCTTTGCGAAAAGGGCCCTCTTGCTTATCAGTTCAGCAAGTTCTGACTTTCCGATATTTACCTCTGCGTGGAGCTAGACACTTTCTGTGTTCATACGGACACACAGAAAGGACAGACACTCTGATGAGCTCAACAACAGGAGGTACGTTAACATGAAGTGCTGACTTTGGCCAGTCCCTCCCCGCCTGCATCCCCAAATGAAGCGAATACCCTGGGTCTGAACCGAAACAGCTAAATGAGGGCCTGGCAGCCTTCCATAAAACAAGAGCCCGCCTCCAGACTGGCAGTGTTGGGGATGGAGCAGGAAGACGAGGGGGGTTAAGAATGATCTGGTGTCGTTTAATTTTCCAGACAGGCAAAGACGGTTACTTTTAAAGAGACTGAATGGGCGAGGGGCACTAAGGAATCTACTCCTGGAATCATTGTTGCCCTATATGCTAACTAATTGAATGTAAATTTTAAAAAATAAAAAAAAAACAAAATTAAAAAAAATAACCAATGGAAAAAAAAAGAAAAGAAAAAAAAGAAAAAGACTGAAAAGATCATTAATGGTCACTCTAGATGTCTCCTCTCTTTCTAATTAAAAATTATCCTCTAGGGGCGCCTGGGTGGCGCCGTCGGTTGAGCGTCCGACTTCAGCCAGGTCACGATCTCGCGGTCCGTGAGTTCGAGCCCCGCGTCGGGCTCTGGGCTGATGGCTCAGAGCCTGGAGCCTGTTTTCGATTCTGTGTCTCCCTCTCTCTCTGCCCCTGCCCCGTTCATGCTCTGTCTCTCTCTGTCCCCCCCCCCCAAAAAAATTATCCTCTAAATAAAATGCTATCTTCTTGGGGCGCCTGGGTGGCTCAGTTGGTTAAGCGTCCAACTTCAGCTCAGGTCACGATCTTGCTGTTTGAGAGTTCAAGCCCCAGGTCGGGCTCTGTGCTGACAGCTCGGAGCCTGGAGCCTGCTTCAGATTCGGTGTCTCCCTCTCTCTGCCCTTCCCCTGCTTGTGCTCTGTCTCTCTCTCTCTCTCTCTCTCTCTCAAAAGTAAACATTAAAAAAATAAAAAAAAGCTTTCTTCTTCTCACTCTCCATGTCACCCGGCCTCAGCTCCCATCCCTCAAGGCCGCCACCACCACTGTGAAATGTCAGGGTGTTACAGAGAACAAAACTGAAACAGGAAATCAAGGGGCAAAGCTTCAGAACCAATCTTCCAAAGGAAAAGGAGAGCATAATCCATTGTACAATGTGACCTCTGTGTGAGTCCGCCATTATTTCATACAATATTTCACTTCTTACGATAAAAGCCAACGACTGTTTCCCCCTCGCCAGCGCTAGGGTTTGGCGAAAACAATGGCATGCCCTCCCCGCTCCCCCACACCCTTTTCCTCTGGGTGTGCTGGCCAACAGGCTGGAAAGTCCGTAGTTCAGGCACCACCAGGCCGCCCAGTAGAACAGAATTCATTTACATTTAATCGGAGAAAGCCAAATCTCCCAGAGGAGGCCCATTTCGCGAGCACCGGGATGGTCTTTTACTGGAGTTAAAGGGATACAGATGGGAAACAGTTTCAGAGAAGCGGTGACAACAGAAGAATTTCCAGATGTGGTCAGATTCTCTTCAGTGAAAAAAGTGAGACATAAATATGTTATCTGAGCACTTTGACGTGCATGCCAAAAATGTTTTCCTTCCACAGATAATGAAACATTTTGGAAACAGAACAATCTGTTGATGTGGATAATTAATGAGTCAGTAGCCCTCATGTGGGACACAACACAGCCCTTGGATTTGGACCGGTTTATTCAGATTCCGGGTCTAGCTCTTAGACCCATCTTATGGTAAAGAACAAAGGCCGTCCCCATCTTCCATGAAAAGATAAAGTAACAAACACACTGTTGATTCACTGAGTTATCGCTGCATTTATTAGATGTATCCCTTTACAATTATCCCTTTCTCAAAAAGTAAAGAACGATCATTTTCTGATTATCTCCCATGGAGCCATCTGTCTAACCTCCCTTCCAACTTTCTGAGAGTATATTCGTCAGAGCGGTGAAAAGAGAATCCTTAAGTCTAAAGTTTCAAGACTGTGAGACACCTAAAATGTGCTTTCGGTCCTCATGAAGGACGAGTGAAGCTGGTTCCCGGACAGCCGGGGAGAGAATCACTTCTCAGCGTCTAACAATGTTGAGAAAGTTCCCTTCGGTCAGAAGAAACTTGGTGTGTATATCAGAGAGGAGTCTTCCTGTTTTGGTGCTTCTGAGGCATCCACAGAGAGTCCTGGGCAGGCTCAATGAGAACCACGTGTTTCTAGGCAATGACCGACAGCTCTGTTTATCCTCAGGGAGATTTCCTGTTAGCAACTCCAGGAACCACCCCTCACCCGGCAATGACAGGGCTCTGTGTCATGATGCTCTTAAGGAATGAAGGAGAGTAAATGGTAGAATCACTCACTTCTAACCTTTATCCATGTCAGGGACCAGAACAATCCTGTCCCAAAGTGTGGGCATTCCAACCGGCCCACACACCAGCTACGGAGCATTAATGCTTCCAGATGTCACAGCGGCCGTGAGTACAGGACCCTGGGCTCCTTGATCAGCTGGCGCCCTCAGTCAGCAGGGAGAGGTCACTGACTTGATTCATTGGCTCCGCCCACACGGGTTAAAGGGCAGCCTCTGGACCACACTGTGCAGGGACAGCCCCGGCTGAAGCTTATCGCCACCTTCCAGAGGCTGCGTGCCGAACGTAAGCTGTGCAAAGAAACACACACTTCCTCCCTCTAGCCAAAACTAAAATTGACCCAAGAGCCCAGGAACGTAACTCTCTCTCCAGAATTCAATCCGCCGTCTCCCCGTTTTTAAGTGTCTGGCTTCTGTTAGAAAGAAAAAAAAATTGAAGCCAACAGAATCCTGACTCGTTTTAGGAACTGGACTATTCAGCTCACATTCAGACATATGCAGAACCAAGGGAAAAAGAAAGAAGAAAAAATGGTTGGAGGCCACTGCTGAGATCAGCGGACTTGACTGTGTGTGTGTGTGTGTGTGTCTGTGAGGGAAAAGGAGCATGTTTTCACGATGTCAGAGAAAGTGGAGTTCAAGTTTGTTCTGAGAGGCCTTCATTTCTGTTAAGTGATTTGGCCCCTTATTTCAAAGTTTTACCTTATTACTTATTCCACTTTACAATTAAGGCAGCCTCTGCTGTGAGTTAAGGGAAGATGCCAAAACATCTTGGGATTTCAACTCAACGCAAATTTCCTGAGTTCCGAGGACATATGAGGTGCTCATTAGATGTGTTGCAGGGTATGCAGGGGTCTAAGGACACCACCCTGTCCTACGGCAGAAAGAAATACTTAATGTCGATTCTATTCTTTCATTTATCTGAGCACATACTATAGCTGGGCCACCAAATGCTGGACACAAGGCAGCCATGACTTTCTTGTCATAGTGTTTTCAATCTTGTGGAAGAGGACAATTGAAAAATAGGCATTTCAGGCGGTGACAAGTACTGTGAAGAGAGTAACACAGAGAAATGGGATAGAGTTGATGGAGATTTGCAACATTAGCTAAGGTGACCAGGGAAGACCTCGGTGAAAAGGTGAACTTGGGGCTCAGGCTCACACTATGAGAAGGAGCCAGCCATGCAAAGAACTGGGGGTAGAGTGCTCTCACAGCAGAGGCAGGTGCAAAGGCCCTGGGCAGGACTACCCAGGAAGGTATCTGGGAAGGCTTGATGGGAGAGAGGATGTGTGAGAACTAGGTCTCGAGGAATGAGTGGGCCTTCCGTAGCCTGAGGGAAGGAAGGAACCATTAGGAAGGCCAGGAGGCCCAGCGACGTGCGTGGTGGGTGAATCAGCAGCCCTCATGGTCCAGAGTGGCTGGAAGACAAGGTCGGGGGCAGAGGATATTGGAGGACATGGCCTGGAAAGGTGAATGGGAGGTCACGCAGGGTTTTAGACCACGTGGTTTTGACCATTCAGATCTCCTTGTTAATCTTTTTACAGAGAACCCCAGGGGTGTCCCTGAGAGTTACACAGATAAGTTAATACAAGTCCTCAAATGGCAAACCAGGTCCTCAAGGAGAAGAAGAACATCCCCCTGGACTCCGCATCCTGGGGTTTCTAGGCCTTGAATTCTTGTTAGTAGGAAAGCCCCTCCCCGGATGAACGCTGGTTTGGTATAGGATAAGCCCTCGCATTTCAACAGAAAAGCTGAGAGTGGAGAAGGGGGAATAAAAGAAGCATGGGTCCACTATGGAGGAGAGTAGTAGACCCTGAAAAAAAAAGTGAGTGGTTCAATGTTGGGTTATCTGCTGGGTTGGTTTGGAGCACCAGACCTGGCTGGTGCACAAGTTAAGTTCTGGCCTCCAGCAAGCCTGCCACAGGGGAGACTTCTTGCAATTATCCTCCGTGTGTAACTAAGTCACGGAGCCCAGGCCTTTGCTCCTGCAAAATGTGCCTTAACAACCGGCCGCCTTCAGAAACCGGTGTTACTGTCCAACTGCTGTTGCCCGAGAACTAAGTGATTTCCCTTGCGGCAGAAAGCTCCCCCCGGGTAAGGGCTAGCAAGCACACACGGAGGCTCCTGGATGTCCAGTCTGGACACCGCAAAGGGCACATGGGGCCTGGGGCTTCACCGGAGAGAAACCACAGAGGGCTAAAAGCAAGGAGAGAGAATTCTCAGGAAACACAGACTCGCCAAGCCAAACCTTCACACGCAAAGATCACGTTACAACCTCCCGAGACAGCTCGGGGCCTCCACCCTGAATGAAGGTCTCCGCGAGACCTCCCCAACCACAATTCTAACTTCCAGGTAATGCTAACGTCCAAAGAGATGTCACAAGGCCTTGCACGTGGCTGTACGGTCTGGTTGTTAAGAGTGAATACTGACTTTGAGCATCCGACCTCAGCTCAGGTCATGAGCTCACAGTGTGTGGATTCGAGCCCCACATCGGGCTCACTGCCGTCGGCACAGAGCCTGCTTCGGATCCTCTGTCCCCGCTCTCGCTGCACCTCCTCGCCCCTCTCAAAAATAAACATTAAAAAAAAAAAGTGAACGCTAACTTAGCCACTTATCAGCTCTGTGACCTAGGCACATCCCTGTGCCTCTGCTTCCTTGGTAATTTCTAATGAATATTAAGTTAATTTGTCCAGATAAAGTACTTGGTATATTGCCACATCCGTAACAAGTTCTTAACAAAAAGTTATTGTTATTACTACTTTTTTAAAGCCTGAATCTAACAGCTCCCTCTCAGAATCCTTGTGGAATATTATTTGCTACTTCACCAAAATAGAAAGAGTTTACTTTCATGCTGAGAACAATGACATCCATATCTACCATCAAACAGAAGTTTCTGCTGGATATATTTATGTGAGAATTTTGAGACAGGTTCCTAAAAAGTGGAATTGCTGGTAATCACATTTTACATTCTGATGGTTACTGTCAAATTGCTTTTTAAAAGTCGATTTACTTACATTGAGAGAGAGTGGGGGAGGGACAGAGAGAGACGGAGAGACAGAGAATCCCAAGCAGGTGCCTCGCTGTCAGTGCAGAGCCCAGTGCATGGCTCAAACCCATGAACCATGAAACCGTGACCCAAGGCAAAACCAAGAGTTGGACGCTCAACTGAGCCACCCGTGCACCCCTATCAGATTGCCTTTTATACCAATGGTATTTAGGAGTGTCCATTTTCCCTCATCTTAACCAACTATGGATATTAACAATCTTTTAGATTTTTTCCAGTTTAATTGGGGAGGGATCTTGTTTTCATTTGAGTTTACACTGCTCTGATTACTGGTGAGGCTAATGTTTATTGCTTATTTGCATTTGTTTTTTTAATGTTTATTTGCCATGAAAACTTCTGTGAATTGCCTGTTCATATCCCTTCACCCATTTTTATAATTTTTGGCCTTTTCCTTATTGATCTGAAGAAGACATTTACATATTTGTCTGTCAACCATGTTGCAAATATATTCTCCTAAATAATCTTTTAGTTTGTTTGGGATGTTTTATGATCACACAAAAGTTTAACATTTTTATAGATTTAAATCTGTCAATCTTTCCTTTAATGGTTCTGGATTTTATGATTTGATTAGGAAGAAGAGCTTTCCCATCCAAATATTATAAAAATATTCAGTACTTTCTGCTAATATTCCTTTTTTACCTATAACTTTCTAATCTGCCTGTTTTTTCTCTCCAGTGAGGTCGAGGTTTTCTGTAACTTCTTTCCAAATGGAGAGTCAGTTGCCTCCATATCTTTTATTGTGAAGGAGTCTAAACATGTCTACTATTTGGGGCAATTGTTTCATTGGATATTTTTTCTGCCTCTTTCTATCCTCTCCTTCTGGAACTCCAATTATGAGTATTTCTATGTGTATACTTTATGATGTCTAACAGGTCTCTGAGGCTTCCCTCATTTGTTGTATTTTTTTTCCTTTTCTGTTCTTCAGATGGGATATTTCTACTGATCTTCAAGTTTGCTGATTCCCTGTCAGTTCAAATTTGCTACTGAGCCCCTCTAATGAATTTTTCATTTCAGGTATTTTCCTTTCAACTCCAGAAAAGTATTTTTTTGGAATTTTTGGAACAGAATTTCTGTTTGGCTCTTTTTATAATTTCCATCTTTTACTGACATTCTTTGTCCAACGAGTCATTGTTATTATACTTTCCTTTAATTCTTTAAACATGGTTTCTTTTAGTTCTCTGAACATATTTATAATGGCTGCTTTGAAGTCATTGATTACTAAATCTAACATCTGGGCTTCTCAAAGGCAGCTTCGATTGATTCCTTTTCTCCCCCTGCACCCTATTTACCCTGTTCCTTCTTCTTTGCATGTTCCACATATGTATTTTTCTAAACTGAAAGTTTTAGATAAATATTGTGGCAACTCTGAGTTCTTACCCTCCTTTGGGAAGAGGTGGTCGTTACTTTTTTTGTTTTGCTTATTTGTTTAGTGCCTTGATTGGACTAATTCTGTGGCATCTGTGTCTTCCGCAATGTGTAATCTCTGATGTCTCTGCTATTTTTTTGTTGTTGTTGTTGTTGTTTACATTTGTTTTACTTTTAAGCCTGGTTTCCTAGGGGTTGTCCTGGATCAGCATAGCCTAGTGATCAGCCAATGACTGGCCAGAGGCTGTACATAACCACCTGGGTCTCGTAAGGCTTTTCCACCCTTAGCCAGTGGACCGGTGTGTGACTTGAGGAATGCAAGGTCAGGCAGTTTATAAGCGTGCCCCAAGCTTTTACTTTCCGCATGCACAAGGCCTCACATCCAGTCAGTTGATTACCTTATATTTCCTGGGGGTGAGCAACATTGTTTGCCATAGAGATACATCTGTTTCTTTCCTTACAATAAAGGTTATTCATTTCTTTTTAAATGTTTTTAGTGTTTATTATTTTGAGAGAGAGAGAGAGCCAGCGAGCAAGCAGGGGAGGGGGAGAGAGAGAGGGAGACAGAATCTGAAGCAGGCTCCACGCTCTAGGCTGTCAGCACAGCCTAACCGACTGAGCTACCCAGGCAGCCCAACCTTATGGGTCATTTTAAAGGTGTGCCTCTTGTAAGTAACTTACGCTTGGATTAAAAAAAAATCTAACCTAGGGCGACTGGGTGGCTCAGTCAGTTGAGCGTCCGACTTTAGCTCAGGTCCTCAGGTCACGATCTCACAGCTGTGAGTTCAAGCCCCGTGTCGGGCTCTGTGCTGACAGCTCGGAGCCTGGATCCTGCTTCGGATTCTGTGTCTCCCTCTCTCTTGGCCCCTAACCCACTCGTATTCTGTCTCTGTCTCTCTCAAAAATAAATAAACATTAAAAAAAGAAAAAGAAAAACAAACAAAAAAAACCCCTAACCTGACAGGCTCTGTCATTTACTAGGGCATTTATTTCATTCACAGTTATTTTGATTATTGATATGTTTGGATTTATTCTTGCCATCGTATTATATATAAACATGTGTATGTATTTATTAGTGAGTTTTTTTAAATTTTTTATTTTTAAAGAAAGTGTGCATGAGAGGGGGTAGGGACAGAGGAGAGAGAGGAAGAGAATCTTGAGCAGGCTCCACACTCTGCACAGAGCCAGATGAGGGGCTCAATCTCGCGACCATGAGATCGTGACCTGAGCCAAAATCAAGAGTCAGACGCTTAACTGACTGAGCCACCCAGGCACCTCCATGAGTTCTTTTAAAATGCTTCTTTGGTGGTTTGGATGTCTTTGCTTTCATTCTTTTAAGGCATCACTAAAATTTTCATGTATTTAGACTTTTTATTTTATCAAAGCCTTGAGCTAATTGGTACAGAAACTCTTCCCCCAAACAAGACAAGAATCTTGACTTGCTTTCATTTCCATTTTTCCTGCCTTCTAATTCTCATCTTGAGATCATCTGGATCTCCCTTTCAGGTTGTTATAAAATAACGGAATAAGTTTAACTGGCATTTTGGGGGTCATTTAGTGCTACATTATTGGAAAACCCCTCCAGTTTCCAACCCGATGCTTTGTTCTCTTACATCCATTCTACGACACAGCTCATAGGCTGAGGTTTTTGTTTGAGGGATCAAAATTTTAAATGTACGAAATGCGAGCTTCTCTATTTCACGGAAACACTGTCTTCTTGCTTCTCTCTGAAGATATCAATCTCGCTCATTCTACCATCTTCTGTCTGCATCATGATTACACCGTCTGGGATGAGGTTTTCTTTTCACAGCAGTTGGTGCCTCTCTGTCCTGGGGCTGACATGCTGCAATTCAGTGAGTGTTTCCTGGTGGTCTGTTCATCATCTGTCTGTTCTACTGATTGAGTCTGCCTCTGGTGGCTGAGCAATGCTCTGAGGAGGGGTGTGAAATACACTGGACTAGGAAACACATGAGCTTTGGAGCCAGACAGACCCGATTACGGACCCTTCTCTCTGACTTACTAGCTGTGTAACGCTGGGCCAGTCTTTGAGACTGGTTCCTCTACCTGGGGTAAGGACCACCCTCCCCACCCCACCGCCACCCCCGCCCCTTGTAGAGGTGCTATGTGGATTAAATTTGACAGCTCATGAACACAGGCCACGGAAGCCTCAGGACAGTAGGAAATGGTATGTTATCTTGTCAGGTATTTAGGAGAAAGCTCTTCATTCTTTAGTCATTGATTAAATGTGATCGAGTTAATGGTGCCAACACCACCGTCTTTAAGAAGCTTCTCCAGGGGTGCCCGGGTGGCTCAGTTGGTTAAGCGTCTGACTTCAGCTCAGGTCATGATCTCGCCGTCTGGGGGTCTGAGCCCCATGTCAGGCTCTGTGCTGACAGCTCGGAGCTTGGAGCCTGCTTCTGCTTCCGTGTCTCCCTCTCTCTCTCCCCCTCCCCTGCTCACACTCTGTCTCTCCCAAAAATAAATAAACATTAAAACAAAAAAAGAAGCTTTTCCAGATCATTCTAGGGGAAAGCAATTCAGTCCTCCATTTCTAAGTTTAAGCTTCTGTGTGGTCACTGATGTGTCAGGTACATCTTTCCTTTATAGGGATATAGACTCATCACAAGTCAGGTGAACCTCCCATATCAACTGACTCATTCTGGCAGAAATTAGATCATGGGTAGTCCCGTCTGATGTGTCTGCAGGGACAGGGTGGGAGGGGGTTTATAATTTACTTCGATCTATTTTAATGGATACTAGTTATTAATATCATATTGATGTCAGCATCCTAACGATACCCTATGGCAAAGTTATTGATGTGTCTCCTCAGAAAATCATCCCTTATTTCCACATTCTTTTACCTCCTGAAAATCAGGTCAGTTCTTCAGAATCGCTGTCCCAAAGCAAGGACAGAGCTGGCCAGAGAGGTAAACCTTTTCAGATGGTTTTGTGGGAGGAACAAAGAATGGAATGCATACTCAGTGTCTCTAGATTAACACTAGAGTTCTTTGAAAGACCCAGGCTTTCACCTAGCATACGGTTCCAGCCCTTTATTCTCTGTAAACTGTCATGTCTGACTTTCTTCCATCTTGCACTTTTACAAGAGCCAAACCCCAAAGCCCCCACTTCCGGCATCAGAAAGCTGCACACACACAGGTTTTCAGTGTCAGCAAATAAAACTTGAATCCTGAGACAAACCTCCCATCCCTGTCCTTGAACTTCATACATTGTGAGTAAAACTTAACTCTGGAGTGGGACCACCACCCAAGTTCAAATGGTCGCCCCTTCATAAGCCATAATGCTTGTAACCTACGTGCTAACTTAGCTTCTCTGAGGCCCGTGCCCAGGGGCTCTGCTAAAAGGCTTGTCTGTGTAGACAGACTACACCAAAGTGAAAGCCGTTACATTTTCCAGGCCAATTCCCATCAAGCTGTATGAGAGGTTATGTCCTCACTTCCAATAGGAACTTTCTCTAAGGAGCAAACGCTTGCCTCACAAGGGCTGTCTGGCCCACAGAAGCCACTGTCCACAGGTCATTTCTTGGCAACATCCATGACGTGTGGTTTGACAGCCTCTGGTGGCAAGTGGCTTGGCCTTTCCCATTCCTAGGTCAGGAGAGATGGAGTGATCCACAAGTACACAGAAATGAGGCACCCCAGAAGGAATGATTAACTTACCAACTGTCACAGGAAATGACTTCCTATCACACTGCCCAGGTATCTGTCTGCAGTGTGCTCTGGAGAAGGTGTAGAAAACAGCTACCTTTGCCAATTTTGTATAAGACTAGGCACAGAGAACAGAGAATCCGATACTGCCTCCATTGTACACACACAACTGGTGACCTTTCCCTGTCTGGAAAGTTCTCCCCTTCGCGTGTTCTCCTGGTGAACAACCACACATCCTCTCAGCCCTGACTCAAAGAGTCTGCGTTTCCTTTGCCCTTCCCAAGGTGGGATTTGCACCTTTCTACCACGTGCCTGGGTCTGGGCATGCCTCCATGCATCTGGCACATGGTCTTGCAGTGACATTTCCTAGGTCAGTCTCCGGCAAGTCTGAATTTCCGGAAGTGCTGAGTGACTTATTCCTCTTGGCAGAGCCTGGCACACAATAGGTGCTTTTTCCGCCAGTGTCTGCAGAGGAAACCCAGAATGATTTATTGTTTGCCATGGTATAGATGTATGTATGTATGTATGTATTTATGAAAGAGAGAGGGAGTGTGCACATGTGTGAGTGGGGGGGAGAGGAGAGAGAGAGAGAGAGAGAGAGAGACAGATGCTCAACCAACTACCCAGGCATCCCTGCAATGATTTTATTTTAGATGGTCCAGAGAAGTCTGGTGTTCTTTCCCTCTCACTCTCTATCATGGTTATTGCAACTTGGCTTCCTGATGGATACCATGCTCACCGCGGCTTACGCATATTTTTGCTGTGCTGTGAGAAGTCAGTGTGTCCCCACAGGGCACCGCACAACGCTGATGGGTGGGAGGCAGTGGAAATTAAGTCTTTCCTCGGACCACCACTGTGGCTCTATTTCTAAACAGAACACAAGCAGAGTGGAGGGGCTTAGAACATTTGCTACAAGGAAAGATCATGAACCACAGCTGGGAGTATGAAGGGGTCACCCTTCCTTAGGCTCCCTAGAAAAATCTCTCCCACATGAGCAAAGCCACACTCCACTCACAGCAGCTGGACCTTAAGAAACCCTCCGGGAAAACACAGAGTCTTTGGTGAAACCTAGAGGCAGGTCTGTCCTGCCCAGGGATCATAGCTCTAGCCCCAGACGGGCCTGAACGAATTACTATTTTTTAAGCCATTTTTTCGTGTTTATTTAGTTTTGAAAGAGAGAGCAGGGAGAGGCAGAGAGAGAGAGAGGGAGAGAGAGAGAATCCCAAACAGTGTCTGCACTGTCAGTGTGGAGCCTGATGTTGGGGTTTGATCTCACAAACTGTGAGATCGTGACCTGAGTTGAAATCAAGAGTCGGATTCTTAACCTATTGAGTCACCCAGATGCCCCTGAATCATTATTATTTTTTTATGTTTCTTTCTTTATTTTGAGAGATCGAGGAGGGGAGGGGCAGAGAGAAAGGGAAAGAGAATCTTAAGCAGGCTCCACGCCCAGCACACAGCCCATAAGTGGGGCTCAAACTCACGACTGTGAGATCGTGACCTGAGCCGAAATCAAGAGTCAGATGCTTAACTGACTGAGCCGCCCAGACGCTCCTGAATGAATTCTGAGCCAACAGCTGGAATCCTGTGCCACAGGCTCAGGGCCAGAGGTGGGGTGATGGCCCAGTGCCCATGGGGACGGCACGCCCACCCTTAGCATTCTACGTGGATGGCGACCACAGGCAAAACAGATAGTGAGGGCGATGTTGGAAACAATCTGAGGGTCCCACGGGGTGTGGGGAGGGATGACGGAGGGCCCTCCCCCAAGAGGGCGCTTCGGTTGGCTTAACCGTAGCTGGCGGCTGGCCGCTCAGCCGTCCCAGGCTGGGAAATGGAGGTGGCCTGGGGAGGGGATGCCACCAGGCCGGAGAGTCACCTCCTGCGCGGTACAGGAAACGAGGGCCGGTTTCTCCCCAAACGGGTGAGTTCCACTTGCACCACGCCACCCAAATCTCCCAAACGAAAGCCCTACTCCACTCGCAGTCCCCGAGGGCCAGCGTGGAGAACGCCATGAGCTTTAGGGGCCACACCTGTCCCAGGGAGCACTCTCGGGCTCTGCTGAGGAAGGGAGGGGCTGAAGCTGGGGACACGCTGAGCTTGCCTCAGAACAGGACGCCCTTGCTCTCAGCCCCGAGGGCTTCAGGGCAGAGGATGTCCTGCCCATCGGCCTCTGAAACAGGTACCCGGGGACCCTCGCCTCATCACTGCATCGCCTTTACATTACCAGGGTCGTCGTAATCCAGCCCTGACTGTTCACGGGAACGAGGTGCTCCACTACCTGCTTAGCGAGGCCTGCCACTGAGTTGGGTTTTCCGTACCACGAAAAGGCCGTAAGCCTCTGACCACGGGTTGGCGTGTCCAACGGGAGGCTTGGCCATCCTTGCGGATTCTGTCACGGACATCGTGAAAATTCTAAATACGGCCTTGAACATCCAACGGGTTTGCTTCTGAGGACTCCGACAGTGGAATGAGGCCAGCTGATACCACGTGGGCTTTTGAGCGTCCACTCAGCTACACTAACAGCCATGCAGCTCTGCAGACCTTCAGGAAGACCACGTCTCACGCCTCCCAGGCGAGCCAGCTATTCATAAATGTGTTCCAAAGTCCGTCCCAGTGGCCCCTCCTCGGTCCGACGATCAGTCAAGAGAAAGAGGGGTGTAGTTGGTTCTGAGATCCCCTCAGAATCTGAGTGCCTTAAATTTCCTGTTTCGGTCAATAAATAATTCTGTCTATGAAGAAAAAAGTTCTCTCTGCCACCCTACAGACGTTTCTGCCGACAACTCTCAGGGCACGCTGAAGAGGAAAACGTTCCTGGGCCCGGGGGAATAGGTGGAGTGGTGGGTATGACTGATAATATTTAAGGGGGTAGACAAGAGCAGGCGTGACCTTACGCCGGGTTCAAGCCACGGCACACCGCTGGGAAGGAACGTGGGCTCTTTTCTTCTGTGTCAGCAGAGCTCACAGACGTGGGCCCTTCACGGAACAGGAATGGAATATCGTGAGGGAAGGAAATGACCGAGCAGGCGACTCGGGACGGGGCGACCTGTTCTACGTTCGACGCTTCACACGGTCCGGGTTTTCAGGCCACAAGACCCAAGCGGACCGAGATGCCAGGTACTGCTGTCACCATCACATGACGCTTTCCACACCTGTGGGCAGCGTCTGCTTCAACTGTCGGCTCAGATGTGTGACCTGTGGTGGGCCTTGCTACCCCAGTTTTCAAGCTCTCGGTGGAGAGACCGTCCCTTCGTCTGGCTAGAGCTATGTCCCTCGCGTGCCCGCGTGAAGAGCAATGATTCCGTGACTCTCTCAATGTGACGGCATGCCTTGACTCACTTGAGCATCCTGCCCCAGTCCTTCCCAGGAAGGGTCCCCCCTCACACCCAGCCACTTCAGACTGAATCAGCCTGAGGCAGTTTTGAACAGTATGGCTCTCTTCCCGAATTCATGCGGACAGAGTGGACAACTCTGTTTCAGACTGTAGATTTTTCTTTCAGCCCACAGATATTCATTGAGCATGTATTACATGCCAAGCATCGTACTAGGGTCTGGAGATATCGCAGTGAGCAGAGAGAAACCCTCGTCCTTATACTGTAGGGGGCCAGGAGGAGGCAGATAAACTGGTCAAACATGAAAACACATGGAATGTCAGCTGGTGACGAAGGTGACAGTGGAGTATGAGCAGGAAAAGGGCATGAGGAGTGCTGGGACCAAGGCTGGCCAGGGAGGGTGTCACTGGGCAGGTGGTATTTGAGCACACAGCTGAAGGAGGTAAGCTGGAGGTCATGTGGCTCCCTGGGGGAAGGGTATCTGGGTAGAGGGAAGGTCAAGGGCAAGTTCTGGAGGTAGGAAAGTGTCTGGTGTGCTCTAGGACCAGCAAGGGACAGTGTGGCAGGAGGGGAGAGAGTGGTCAAGGAGGGGGAACCGAGGTCACAGAGCGACAGGAGACAGACTGTGGGCCAGCTGGGGTGCCGGAAGATTTGGGGGTGGGTAAGCCATTGGATTAAGATGACCTGACCCACATTTTGGGAGGCTCGCTCTGCTGCTGGGCCAGGAACAGACTGCAGGGGGGCCCAGAAGGAAGCAGGGACACAAGTGAGGGGCTACTGTGATAACTGAAGACAGATGATGGTGCCTGCGAGTGGGGTGCTGGCAGTGGAGGTGTAACACGTGGTAACATTGTGTGAAGGTGGAGACATGAGAGTTGCTGGCGGATCAGAAGCGAAGGATGGGAAGAGAGGCGTCGAGGATGATCCAAGGTCTTTGATCTGAATAACTGGAGAGACTGAGCAGCCATTTGCTAAGATGGGGAAGGCTGTGGGAGCAGCAGATTTGGAAGGGGACCACTGAGAAGACCACAGTTTTGGAGAAGATTGAGATTCCTGTCAGGCATCTAGATAGAGATGGCCTGAAGGCAGTTAAGCGTTAAAGTCTGGATTTCATGGGAGAAGGCTGGGCTGGATGTCATCAGCACACATTGAATACAAAGCCACGAGTCTGGGTGAGGTCTCTGAGATTGACCCCGAGCCCTATAGATGTTGGGGGGATGAGGAGAAAAGCCAGTGAGAAGGGAGGAACCAAGGAGACTGTTTCAAGGAGGTGGGAGGGATGATCACATACTAGCTGTCAAACTTCCCCTTGAGATAAAATCGACAGTTGACATAGAATCAAGTAGAACTACACATTCTGTATATAAATGTCAGTTTCAATCTACACCTCTGTCTTAGGAACTAAGCCTTCATCCCCCAGGCCTCGGTGACCCCTTGAGAATCTTCATGAATGCTGTGGATCTTCCCCTCAGAAAAATGTAGCCTTAGCCACACCTCAGGTTGCCAGGAGTTTCCAGAACCAGAAAAGTCTATGCCAGAAGTCATGTTCATAATCGACCCTTCCCCATCCCCAGAGAGGTCTTATGGCATTAACCAAACTGTCCCAATGCAGACATTCAGGTGTCGAGGGTCCCCGGCTTCTCCAGGTATGTTTCTAAAGGTTGGAATGAGCTAAACTTTCTGGGTCCTCGGGGTGGAAGGCAAAATGTGAATGGGCTATTTCGAATCTGAAGGCAACAGTGACAATAAGCGAGAACTCACCATCATCTCCTGGACATGAAACATTTCTGCACCTCCAGATGACAGTCGATTGGGGAAAGTGATACTGACAGATGACCCAGGAAGGGTGCTTGGCCCAGTATTATAGACCTGTGGGTGTGAGACACACACAGTGAGTTTTAATAGAAATACAGATCTTCGTTTCATGGCATGCAGTAGATACTCCCACAGAGACTGCAGGGTTTGGGATCTAAAAGGTCATGACTTCAAGTGATCTGAGATATTGAATAATGGCAGGTTTTAATGAAACAGAAATCCTCCTAATACACATTTTAAACCCCCCAAACTTCCAAATTACCTTATTCCCTTTCAGCACGTCTTTGTCTTCTTCCTGCTAAACATTTTATTTCTTTTTACATACCTAGTAATTACACATCGGCTATTACACTTGGTGGGAATATAAACATAGTCTAGTCCCATGGTTCTCAAACTTTAATGTACATCAGAATAATCAGATGGGCTTGTTAAAACATATACCGGGGGAGAGTCGTGCCCAGAGTTTCTGCAGTAGATCTGCTGGGGGGGGGGTGGTGTTGTTGTGAGGGGGTTTACGGACTTCTAGTAAGTTCCCAGAAGATGCTGACGCTACTGGCCCAGGAACTGTAGTTTCAGAAGCACTGATCTGGTCCAAGTCCTGCTTTTACAGTTTGAGGTAACAGAGAAGACGAAGTGAATTTTCCCCCAACCAAATGATGTAACTTACAGAAAGGGCTGTTCTTACTACACCACCCAGCTGATCAGGTTTCTCCATAACTTACAGCTGATCTCTTGCTAATCCTGTTTGAGGACATCTGTGTACCTCTTTTCTGCCCCAGCATTTGGTCCTGCAAAACTTTATCCTCCCACCCCGCCCCCCCCCCCCCCCCCGAATAGTCCTGTTTTCTGTCTCCAGAAGGGCATCATGTCCTAAGAAATGAGAGGAAAGACGGTGGCCGCAAAGAGACAGATAAAGGAAAGGGGATGGAGGAAAGGTCAAGAATGGAACTCAAGGCAAAAATGGAGTATGAAGGAGAATAAAAAAGATGTATAGAGGTGTAGAGACAGAAGGTAGATTAGTGGTTGCCTGGGGCCGGGATACGGGAAATGCGGCAGGCAGAAGAATGGCCTCCCGAGACGTCCCTGTCCCCAAATCCAAGGAACCAAATCGTGAACACGCTACATGGCAAGGGGGAATCTAAGGTTGCTAATCAGTGTCCCTTGAAATGAAGAGAGTACGTTGGACTATCCAGGTGGGTGTAATGTAACCACAAGGGTCCTTATACAGGGAAGAGGGAGACGGTCAGAATCAGGGAGGTGAACTTTGAGAAAGACGCAGCTGGCCATTGCCGGCTTTGAAGATGAAGGGGACCATGAGTCAAAGAATGCAGCAGCCCGTAGAAGCCGGAAAAAGTAAGACAGATTTTCCCCTCGTGGCTTCAGAAAGGAACAGAGCCCTGCTGGCACCTTGATTTTTGCCCGACGAGACCCATTTTGAACTTCTGACCCTCTGGAACTGTACGGTAATACATTTATATTGTTCTCAGCCACCGAGTTTGTGGTCATTTCTTACAGCGGCAATAGAAAGGCCAACACGGGGAGTGACTGCTCAAGACTGTGGAGCTCCTTTTCGGGGGGTGACGAAAACGGTCTAAAATTAGGTGACGATGATGGTTGCACGACTCTGTAAACAAGCCAAAAATCCATAAACTGCACACTTTAAACGGGTGAACTTCACGGGAGAAAAACGGTAGCTCGATAAAGATGTTATTGCTTTAAAAAAAGCAAAACATGGGTAGAATCAAGAGACAGAAGCAGCTAAAGGCTGCTCTGGGGCCTGGGGACTAGAGACAGAACTCGGGGGTTCAAGGCGTCTCTGAAGTTGGGGTCAGAAGGGCAGAGCCGGGAGGGGAAGGGAAATCTGGCCAGGTCTGCAGACACCGACAGGACGTTTCAGGATCGAGCTCCAGCCCGCTCGTCCCTAGAAAACCGCGTGCTCATGGTTTCTGCAGTAGTTGGTTCTGCTTCAAAGCGCAGGGACATGACGGAGGGGAGGAGCAGTCCTTGCCAGCTCTTGATTCCAAAAGAACAAAATCCACCAAAGACAACCGCCCCAAGACGGTTCCCCAAGAAAAGAAAGGAGTATCTAACCACAACTGAAGGAACGAATTGGAAGTGAAACATGAGCGCGCAGAATTGGAAAGACAATTATTGACTTGTCTGACGGAATCCCGACGAAAAGCATGAGGCAGGGGGGTGGGGGGGGGGGGGAGAAAGAAGAAAGTGGTTCTGCTCTGCGCTAGTTCACTCACTACCGCAGGACGGGTGAGAGGGCCCCGTGTTACCACGGTTATTTTTTAACGAACGCCTTAAGCTTGGATTCTCCGCCAATGTTCTCGTGCGGCAGATGTGTTCTTTTCCACTGTTATTTTTCGGGCGAGAAAAATGATGAACGCTCGATGAAAAAAAGACAGCCTATCAGGGCTCAACAGACGATTGTGTTCCTGTTGAGAAAAGTTTGATGGAAGGCAGAAGGCAGGCCCAAGGCTAGTATTTCTGCCTTTCACCTGTCCGCGTCTGCAGTGAAGTCTTTAAACAATTAGTAGCTCATTGAATAATAGCTTTGGAAAAGACAGAAAGACCGCGCTATACGGAAAGTCTTATGCCCTTCCTCAGGAGCGATGCTGCCAGAATTAGGAAATACGGAACAGATTTATCCACATTCCTGATCTTACCCTCCCCCCCTAGCTCCGTTCCTTGGTCATTAGGACCATCAGCCTGGTCGGTGGCCTTCCTACATTTCAGTCATAGTAGTGACGATCAGATCAGAAAGATGAGTCACCAGAGCACCCTCAAGGAAACTGTCAGCTTTGCTGACACAAGAGGATCGCCTTCTAATCGACGACACACGCTATCCATGTTTGGGACTCAGTCAGCTCCCCTAATCCTGAATGGAATGCCGTGTACTTCCTCAGGCAACAGCTAATCAAGAGATTTATCTAAGGGGCATGGCCGGGCCACTCATTCCTGGCCCCCTTCTCCAGCCTGTATCCTATGTCGGGTCAGATGTGAAGAAAGCTTTTTGCTTGAATACCAGACTTTAAGCTCCCTGCAAAAATGCCTTCAGAGAAACACGACTTAACCGCATGCCCTCAGATGCGTTGATCTTTCTCTCCTTCTTTCATTTTGGAGGGTGATAAGAACATTTTTGGATCTTCAGTATAACTCCGACTCTTGTCTTCTCTCTTAACACCTATACCCTCTTCATTAATGGTGTGTGTCACGTGAACCCTTCTGAGTCATTTTCTGGACTGTATCTTTTGTTGGAAGACACCTCCAAAACTTACCGCTAAGAGTGGGTAATTAAAGTGATTTAAGTGAACGAAATCACTCCATCTGGTCTTTATCTGTTTTCTATCCAATTACAAAAAACAATGGAGAAAAATAAACTAATTCTGAGAAGCAATTCAGAAACACAGAGGTCCTACTCACAGCAATCACTGTGAGGCTTCGAAAGCAGGTCTAACCCCATCTTCCCCTTTTCCCTGGAAACTAAGCACAGGGTGTGACAGTTAGGGCTTAGCTGGTCAGGAAGCACCTCCTCTCTGAGTTGGGAACATGCGTCCCTCATCACAGTTTTAGAGGTCTCTTGCCTGGAACAACACTTTAGAGAGAGGAAGACCATTGTTTGGGAGATCCCACAAATGTTTCACCGCCTCGTTCTCTGGATCCACACCCCATGATTATTCTCATCCCTTCAGTCCACCTAGGAGTGGCCACGGGGAAAGAAAATAGTAATTATTGGTCATGGCAGTCGATGCCAGACCGGAAAACCATCTTCTCCATGGGGATGAATGGGTAGAGGCCGGGGGCAGCTCTAGGAGCTGGAATGGAGAGATGTGGGGTGTAGGTTCCAGCGCACCATGGGTCAGCCAGGTTCATCTCCCTTCACTTCATCCACAGCTCCTGGCAGGGGGCTTGGCCACACAGGGTTGTCCCGTCAGAGCCTGACCAGTGTTCGCCAACTGAGGAGAATGGACTGGATGAGGCCGAGGTCCCTCTAGCTTAACACACAAAGATGTTCATGTTGAACAGTGCTGGCCTGAGAATTTATACTTCACAATGAGGGTCGGCAAACTGTCCTGTAGGCCAAATCTGGCCTGCCACCTGTTTTTGGCATGGGCTGCAAGCTAAGAATGGTTTTACACTTTCAAATAGTTGGGGAAAAAAAATAGATAGATAGATAGATAGATAGATAGATAGATAGATAGATACTGTGTGGCCCACAAAGCCTAAAATCCTTACCTGCTGGCCCCTGGCAGAAGATGTTTGCCCACCCTGGTCTAGAGAAGGAATGGTGGTCCTTATGATGTCCAGGGTCCACACCAGGTGGACCTGCTGAAAATGGTGCTTCTATGACCAGGGAGAGCCAGCCACGGCTCCGTGAGGGAGCAGCACGCTGCTTCCCGTGGGGAGCTTACGCATTCTCCCACCACTTTGCTATTGGAAGACCGCACTTGTGAATGGCTGTCCCTGTCCCTTCAGGCCGAGTCAGCATGAAGAACCCCAGGAAAAAGGGGACAAAGCAAATTCACGAGGCTGCCCTCCCCATAAGCTGAATAATGATGGAGAACTCAAAGGGATCCTTTGGGGCCAGTTGGGTTGGGATGCTGGCCAGAGGCCTTCTTGGGGAAGGCTGGGGTTTATCACACAGTTCTCCTTCCAAGTGTTGAAAAGCAGAGGGGTCTATACAGCAGACAGGGAAGGGATTAATTCTGCGTGGTTACGGGAAACACCCCCCCCCCCTCCCCCAGCCACACACACACTACACTCTAGCCAAGCAGGCTGGGACAATTTCTCCTGGAAAGAGCCTAGTTCTTTAGCTGTTTTTCAGTAGAAGATCCATCTCATGGGCCCTTCCATGGGCCCTCAGTGACAGAGACCGTCTCCAGGGGTGGGTACCTGAAGGGTGATGTTGAGGGGCTGAAAGTGACACTCCGTGTCATCCAGCTGAATGAAGTTGGATGCATCCACAGACTCGCCGTACACAAAGGAGGTTGGAGACATGATTCTGAAAGAGGAAAGCATTTAATCCGTCACCCTAAACCTCGGTCAAGCAACCCATGGTCACAGTTGTCCTGAGAACCCAAACCTCTGTCTCTATTTAATCTAGAACCTTGCTCCCTCCAGTGTCTTCACCAAACCCTTCCCTTCTGGAATTGTTACTTCTTTTTCCTATAAAAGGACACAGCCAGATTTATGTTTTCCTAAACAGAAGCTTCCAGGAATGTCTTGTTTTATATTAAATCAATAAACTACACATACAAATATGTACTGAGATTACATTTCTAAAAGGAAGACGACGACAATAGTAGCTTTGAGTTCAGCTGTTTGTTGTTGTTTTTTTTTTTTAAACTGGATCACAAAATTATACGTGTTCTGTTTTATCATTTGAAAAACATTTTGGGGATTGAGGAATAACACAACAAGCTTTTAAGAAATAAATATAAATGAATTATGTATCTGGTGTCCTACACTCCACTCCGACAGATTCATTAAAACAACTTAAATGTCAGACTACCAAAACCACGAGAAATTAGGTATTAAAAGCTGAGTCTGTTCAATGATAGCATTTTTCTCCAGACTTCAAACAGTGGCTATTTAAGATGTGGTTAAGAATTCGAGCTCAGTTTGTAGCGATGCTTTCCACATTGCCCATGTGAACAAAACTGAGACGACACCAAGCTCGGACTCACTTGAATTCCGAGACAAATCACGGATTCTAGATGACATTCTAGAAGCCACTCGCTTGCCCAGACACGGTAACGTAAGATTTCTGGTACCAAACCTGAACGGACAGCAATTCATCTACTTCCAACGTACATGTATTATTTTAGAAATGTAGTGAGTTTCTGGAGTTACCAAATGGCAAGAACTGATTCCTTTAAACTAGCCTTGTTTTACGTTCCTGGAAAGGTCAGAGGTTGACTCGTGTGTGTGTGTGTGTGTGTGTGTGTGTGTGTGTGTGTAACTGATGGCTTCAGTGGGGGCTGTTAACGCCTGCACAATGAGGCCTCCTAGGGCCTGACAACAGGATCCAGTGTTTTCTCTTTCCTCCCCAAGGGCAGGGCTTGGTTCAGGCCGTGTTCTCCCCGTGCCTCTGATGAGGCAAGTAAATAAACCGCATGTGGTGAAAAATAGAACAGAGGCAAATCTATGCTAACTTGCAAATATATTCCTCTGATGCCCCCCGTCTCAAAGACTTGACGAAAGCCCAGGGTGCAAGCATGCCCAGAGGCTGGTTGCAGGCACCCAGCGGCATGTGAACTCTTGCAGAATGGCCCTTCTGCAATGCGTTAACGTTTCCCCTTCTAGCCAAGGCCGGGACCCAGAAGCACTTGAGAAGTGAAAAATGAGAAACTCTGAACCTCTAGAAAGTTCAGCTTGCATCGGGGCAGGGGTTCAGTGGGTCCTCATTTGATCTACACTTAACTGTGCAAATCCTTTTTCCACTATCAAAGAGGTATGTGCTCTATTTTCTGAAGCCAGAAACAGGAACTGAGTTCTCATTTTTCCAGGCCTGGGCTTTGGCTGAAAACCACCCGGGTTGCTTTGCGTCCCTGCAGCCTGCGGCCTGCAGCCCTGCCTTCCAACGCCAGCAACGCTGAGTGGCCGTGGACTTCCCCCTGGGCAGACGCCGTGCCCGTTGGATTTGTTCCCTGCCCATTCCGGACCACCACAGACGTCGGGCAGAGCCACCGCAGGCTCTGCAGAAGGGGTTAACAGAAACATGCAAAGCCAGCGCTGACTGTGAAGCTGATCGGAAAGGTGGACCTTTCTGCAAGCCAGCCAGGGTCGTTGGGACACATCTGGCTGTAACCTCTGGCCCAGCAGCGTTCGGCTGAGATTTGAATCCCAGACATCATGACCCTCTGGAGGGGTGGGTGCCGGGAAAACACGCACATTAAGGTGTACAGAACGCTCAAAGAAATTATGGGGCTTCACCTTGCTGTCCAACTTCTTGTGTTACCCAGCAGGTGGGTGGGTAGCTGGGAAAGAGGAGGAAACAAGGAGGGAGGAGGGCACGGGCCAGTAGCTCTAGCTTTTGCCCTGCATTTCAAAGCTGGGAAGAAGTGGGACCGGCAGGGCCCCGGACTCCCGGCTACTCATGCAAATACAAGCAAGGCCCGGTGTGCCACCGCGGGGTCCCCCTGTGTTTTGGCCGGCCTGGCTACTCACCCAGTGATGGACGTGTCCACCTCGTGCATCAGCGGCACCGTCAGCGTGAGGGTGTTGTCATGCAGGGACTCGGAGCGCTCCACGTTGCCACTGCGCGGGAGGGAGAGGGGTGAGTGCCGGTCAGTGCTAGCTACCCGGCAGCAGTTAGACCTCAGTCTGTCACCCTCCGAGGGCTGACTGTGCACCTTACGTGTCCTCAGTTCTGTTTCCGGTCCCTGTACAGAGTCACGGTGGGCACTGTGTTGTCCCGGTTGCGATCCCCTTCCCAAGACGTGAGTACAGGTAGTGTGTCGGGGAGGTGACCCCCGGAGACACCAGTTGGGAGTGGAGGAGGGAGACAGGGAAGGGAAGGAAGATGAAGAAGGCACATGGTGCAGGCGGTCGGTTCTGTACTGGGGTTGGTCTGGCTACGGGCATCTGGGAGGCAGCGTGGAACACACAGCTCGTCTTCCCAGGGAGGTGGGTCTTTGTCCACGGACTCCTGAGACCCGCCACTCGGGGGACAGGGAGCATGCATTTCCTGGCACCTGCCCCACACACCCAAGTGGGTGGGCTCTGGCCAGAGAAAGCCTCGGCAGAGGGGCAGGTGCTGGGAGCTGAAAGCTGGCCGGTGGGTGCAGGGGCAAGGGGAGTGCTGAACGCTTATGGCCGGACACCGCCAGCGCATGCGACTTCTGTAAGTGCTTGTTCCGCGAGCGGCGGGCCGGCAAGGTGCGGGCACTGCCGCTGGGAAAGGGTCTGCTGGACTTGAGCAGCTGCTGCCCAGCTGGGGGCCTCACCCACCAGCCATGGAGCCGAGCAGCCGAGCCCGGGAGAGAGGCCCTGGCCAATCCTGTCATGAGAAAGATCACGGGGGCTCCCTCTGGAGACTTCTGGCTGCGGCATGTCCACATACAGGTGTCCCCTTTGGAGTGAGAGAGGGGAGTGTTGTGAGGTCTTTCTGGAAAGGGGAGGGCAAGGAGGCTGATGCTGTTGGGTGGCCGTTTTGTGCCAGGCATATTGCACAGCATGATCTCACTGGGTCCTAAGAGGAACCCCGGAAGGGATTACCCACCTCTGACAGGTAAGGAGCAGCTCAGACAGATTAGGGAGCTTGCCCAAAGGGACCCAGAGCAAACCAGGTCAGTCTGACTCCCAAACAAGGGCTTTTCCATTGTGATTCCTCCTCCAAATCTGATAGGAGATTTGGGAGGTTGTGGAGAGGGAGGAAGAAGACGGGACTTGCTTTTACTATTTTGTTACATTTCCCAGATGATGGGTTCCACCACATGGCCTGAGTGTGGGACCCCGGCTGGAAGCCAAGCTCATCTTCCAGGGGTGGAATGCAGTAGCCCGGAGCCCTGCTGAGGTTTGGGCACGGCTCACTGGATGGCTCCCCACCACCCCCATTCCCTGAGGCAGGCAGAGTTCCTGCCTGCTCCCTGCCCTCCCTCCGCCCCCAGTGCCTTCCTCTCCCACCAGCAAGTGCTAAAGGCAACAATACTTAAATAGCAGCCCACATCCCTACTCCCTCTTTCTCCTATTGTTCTGAAACAATGGTGCTCTGTGACTCTGACCCCTGGCTCTTCATCCGTCTTCCGCATATGGGGTGACATCCATCACTCAGAGGGCAGCCAGTCTGATGAAGCCGGATTGTCAGGTGTCCACCTGGCCTCTCCATCCCCGGCGGGGGCGGGGGGGGGCAATAAAAGCCTTAGAATCACTGCTAGAGGCCCACCAGGCTGCAGAATGGATGGGACAGTCACGCCCTGGCCTGCCCCCTCCCCACACCCGGCATCCTGCCAGGTCTGAGTAATGGGTTCCTGAAGGAAGCCCCACCCCTTGCCCTACCAATTGTGCAGCCACCTGTGGCTGCTGGCCGCTCGGGCCCAACGGGTCTCATCTGTCATCGAGTGACTGCTCCAGACCGACTGAAGTTGAAAAGTTGAGATACAGAGGCCAGACATCAAAAGGCTTCCGGTCACTCTGCAAGCTCGTGACTTGGGATGCTTTCCCAGGGTCTGCAGAGCCAGGCTGCTGAGAGAGCTCCGGAGGACTGTTTAGCCTCAACTTTATGTCCTCCTAAATCCACAAGTAGGCAGGAGATCTTCAAAGGGTGGCGACGGGGAGGACTGAACGATTGATATTTTAACTGTGGCTTTCAAGATAAGGGGCTTTAGGGGTCTTTCAGTCAAAGCAGGGAGTCAAGAGCTGAGGCCGCCCTCTGGGGCAGTGAGACCAGTTTTCCCACCATCTGCTAATATTCCGCTGCATGTTTAACATATAATACAGCTTCCTTAACGTTTGTGATTTAAATGCTAGAAGATTCTATTTCAGTTACGTAAGCTGCCACTACTACGTGTCCCCTGATGCGATGTAGCAGTATTAATGCACAAAAGGGGGTGTTCTTGATTTTAGCAAGTTATTAGCATGATTTCTTATGTGCCCAGCACTGCATTGAGACGTAGTACCCGCTTAATAGGTGTTTGCTGAGTGGAAATGTGCCCAGTCTAGAGGCAGGGACCCCGGATAGTGGTTCTCAGCCTTGGCTGCTTCTTAGAATCACCTGATGAGACTATTTCAAGCTGCCGAAGCTCAGATCTCATGCAGACCAATAGACCCGAATTTCTGGTCCGCATGTAGCTTTGAAAGCCCCCTGGGGTGATTCCAATGGGCACAGCTGGAGTCTACGGACATGTGATTCTAACAGATGGAGTTTTCACCGGGATGCCCGGGGCTCTCCTTCTCTGACCACTGATTAGCTCTGGGTGGGGTTGGAAGGCAGGTGGAGTTTGCTCTTTTTAACCAGGGAAGTCGCTTCCAATGTCATTTATTTCCTGCCCAGGAATATCGACTGTCCCAGGTGGAGAGGGACGGAGAGTGCACCCTGATGGGTCTGCCCGACCACAGGGTTTTCTGTGGATCCAAGACTCAGCAGGAGAATGAGAATTTCCAGGTTTGATCGGCCATTTGCCTCCTTTTATTAAATTCAACGATCTCGTGCTCTGTGGGCAAACTGTGGCACGCGTCACTGCCCGCTTCAAACACTTTCTGCCTTTGGGATGGAGGGCGGACTTCCTGAGCTACGTGGGCCTTCCGTGGCCCAGCCGGATCTCCTCCGTCAGTCGTCTTCCCCAGCCTTCCCCAGAGATGGCTCACGAACCCCCCTGTTCCCTGCAATGCCCACCACCCGCGTGGGTCTTAGGCTCTCCTGTGTGAGCTCTCGACGCCGTGCCTCCGCGTCCTCAGCCTGAAAACACACTCTTCTGGTAAATGCCATCCCCCGGGGAAGCCATTCTGGGTTCTAGCGATGGGAACAGAGTCCACCTTCTCTATGCCTTGTATTCAGTTCTGTTAGGTCGCAGTCATGTTTTAGGTGGCCGGGAACCGTGTGATCTTCAAACAGTACGCATGGGGAACAACCAAGTCTCACACAAGCCCGAAGCTCGCAAGCCCCGCCAATGGTCATTGGCGTCGAAACGCTAGTAGCCTGTGGCGCAGTCCCCCCTTGCCAGGCTAGAAGGTTCTGCAGCATTTCCGGGCTTGCTGGGCTGGCTGTGAACAATCACGGCTGTTGGTATCGACGTCTACTTTTTACATGCGCTTAGTGTTTGTTCACCACGTCCGACTAGTGCTGAACCGAAGGCCAGAGAGTCATTGCCTCTGGAGCGGATGTCGGACACGACAACGTGAGGGAAAGAGAGCCAAATAAACACTGTGACATGCGGTGCTCTTGGTTTTAGGAGAGAGAACATTCTCCGAAATGTTAGTGATAATGCTTTAAAAAAAAAAAAAGAAAGAAAGAAAAGAAAGAAAGAAAATACAGAAAGCGGCACCGAAGCCAAAAGAGGCGACCGTGGTGGTGGACGGAGGGGCTCTGAAAATGTATGCTTCCGGCATCCAGTCGTTCCCAAGGGAAAGTGAATCTGAATGCTGCGAGCTTTATTTTTATTTTTATTTTTTTTTAATTTTTTTTTCAACGTTTATTTATTTTTGGGACAGAGAGAGACAGAGCATGAACGGGGGAGGGGCAGAGAGAGAGGGAGACACAGAATCGGAAACAGGCTCCAGGCTCTGAGCCATCAGCCCAGAGCCCGACGCGGGGCTCGAACTCACGGACCGCGAGATCGTGACCTGGCTGAAGTCGGACGCTTAACTGACTGCGCCACCCAGGCGCCCCTGAATGCTGCGAGCTTTAAATAACACGGAGACTGAGGAAGGCCTCAAAGGAAAACAAAAGCGAAGGGCAGTGGGAGATACAATCAGGGCCTCTTTGTGTCTGCATCTCACCGGATGTGCCTGCTGGTCTGTGCTCGTTGGGGACCGACCTGAGCTTCCCAAACCAGCGGCTGGAGATGGAGATGGGATACCTGAGGGCAAAGCCATTGGTGAGGGGCCCGGCATGGACTGCAGAGAACGGAAAGACTCAGGGCTTGGGAAGGATCTCAGTCCGAGACTCTGGGGAATTGGTGCGTCTGTGAAAATTCAACAATCCCTGGGGGGGTGGGGGGTGGGTGATAGTGTGTTGGCTCCGATGCATGGTTTGGCTGGGGTATAAAAGATGCCAAGATTCAGAGGAAAGCACCAGACCAGGATTTCCTACGGTCGGGGGCAAAAAATCCAAGCTTAAATGTCAAGGATGTACTAGCAGAGAAAGGAGGATTTCTGGAGAAACAGCTTTTAGAGAGAAGTGCTCGTGAGGGCAGGGTGTCTGCCCTTTCAGGCTTCAGGGCACCTTGATCAGCACAGGGTGCTGTGGGGTGGGGGGTGGGGTGCATCCCCAGAGAATGTAGGGGAAGGCGTCTGGCTTTCCCTCTCCTGGCCCAGTGAAGAGAGAGGGGCATGAAGAATCCAGAGACCAGCAGGGCTGAGGCTACTGAGTAAGGACTCTGTGTGAGAGCCCGTGTGAGGTCCCCTTTGGTCCCGTCCCTGAGGGTAGCCTCAGCTGAACGGGTCTCTAGCTGTGGACAGGCTGAGGTTGGAGGATATGAGGAGGGAGAGCAGCTGAGAACCCGGAGCAGGGGGCTGGCTGTGCAAAGGCAAGAGTTAGCTTGCAAACACCCCTGCGGCCGGGGGAGTGCAGACCCCAGCACCTGTTAAGGGACGGGCACTTTTCCTGCTTCACACACACCTCCCACAAGCCCTGCTGCGAGCCTGAGGGGCTCAGGAACTCTCCCAGGGAAAGAGGGGGCAGGAGCAGCATCCCTGGAGGAAAGCAAGACCATTCCCGAGAGAGACAGAGACAGAGACAGAGACAGAGAGAGAGAGAGAGAGAGAGAGAGAGAGGCAGGTAGGTTTTCCTTCTGCTGCTTGCCAACCCTAAGGGGCGAGAGCCTTCACTTTAAATCAAATTTTGATTATTTCAAGGGACACCTTAATCACAGGTTTGTGAATCTGCTGTGAGGCTTGAAGTGACTGAGACCTCAGAATGCACAGGACTGTCCTGGACCCCCTCCTAGGACAGCCAAAGAACCAACCCCCCCCCCACCCCCACCCCCGAGTGGGCTTAAAGAGAGTACAGGACAAAAAGAAGATGCTTTAGGACTGCCGACGAATGCGTCCCGTTTGCTGGATGAATCCCGCTGTCTCCTGGTCTCTCACTGACATTATGCAGTCATTTGCTCATTACCTGTCCCCCCGCTACCAGCCCACTGGTTCCCCAAGAGGAGGGGCTGTGCCAGTGTCTTACGCAGCACACTGGCTTGTGGGAAGTGCTCGGACATTTGCAGACTGAAGGGGCGAAGCGTGCCTGCCCTCGCTAGTTCCTCTCTCCTCCCCTGTAGGAAGCTGCGTGTCTGCCTCCAATCTGGAGCCTTCTTGAGACGGTTTGGGATGCAAGACTCCCCCTCACTCATCCAGGATCCCTCTCAGCCCCAGTTTGGTCCTTTGCCCATGACAGCCACTTGGCGATCGTGCACGGGGGATGGGCAGATGGTCCCAAGCATGACTCTTGCTGTATCTGGGAGCTGGAGACGTGGCTGAGCCGGTGCCTGTTATCCCATGCGGCACCTCGCCCCTAAGCTGGCCCCAACGGGGCTCATTTGAAGAGTCCAGGACATGTCACTCTCTAGAATTGTCATTCTCAGCTCCTGAGGGCATTCTCCTCATAGGAAGGCTTGGGTTAGTTTCATGAAGCTGAGCTCGCTGTCTCCCTCTGCACCCCAGATCCTGTGGATTTTCAGGTCTGAACCCTGTGCCAATAACCTTGTGACTCCACAGAGCATCTTTCCCTGGTTGACTTTCGGTCCTTGACCGCTCACTCGGTGTCTGGCCTTCCGACTTCCTGGCCTCTATTAATCATGCAGGTTCTTCGTTTTGTTTTCTCACCTTTTTCAGTGGTCCTTGCCTGACCTTGGTCTTCAGGGCATTTGGTTCAGATCTCCAGACAACCTCCAGAATGGACTTAGGACTCGTGGCATGAAAGTTTGTTTGGAGGTTAAGGCAACTATAGATAAGACATGATAACTGAATGCAATGCGTGATCCTTGACCGGACTGTGGACCAGTGAAAAGTGACTGAAGAGTCACTGGGACGACTGGGACAACTGGAACACAGACTGTAGATAACAGCATTGTATCAGCAGTCAAATTTCCTGAATTTGCTAACTCTATGTGGTTATTTAAGGGAATGGCTTCCTTCGGAGGACGTGCACCCTGAGGTACTTACGGGAGGGAGGCATGACTTCTGCAACTTACTTCCAGATGATTAAGAAACACACACACACACACACACACACACACACACACACACACACACACACACAGAATGAGAAAGCAAATGGAGCAAAGTGTGGCCGCCGGGTGATGCCGGGCAAAGGCTATGTGGGAGTTCCTTGAATTACACTTGGCAACATTTCCGGTGAGTTTAAAAAATCATTTCCAGAAAAAGAAAATTCAAATCACAAAGGAATAGGCTTGGGTGTCCACCTTACAGCTCAATCGAAGCTTTTTTTTTTTTTTCCCTATTCACCCACCTAAATACCTCTCCGTCCATCCCAGCTGTCAGCCGACCGCTACCCCGATGGCGCTTCAAGGTGCGCGTGGGTCCTGGCTTGTGGAAGCAGCTGACAACCCCCAAGGCCCTTGGGGCTCGAGGATACATTGCAGAGAGAGGGGCGGGAGCACCCTGCGGAGGGCAGGAGCCGCCCTGCATCGTCCCCCGCCCTCACTATCGGCCCACAGGTTTTCCAGGACAAGCTCTCTCTTGCGGAGTAGGTCTCGGGGCCTCTGACCACAGGCTCGGCCAGGCCCTCCGACTGCAGGGCCCTCTCCCCACGTCAGGGAATGCAACGGTGTGCTCGTGAGAAAGAGCTGACTCCGTCCGACAACCCACGGGGGAAGTTTGTGAATGAATCCGCCACGTGAGCTTGGCTCAGAATCCTCACCTCTCCCGGTCTGTCTCTCCTTGGCTGTAAAAATCATCAGCTCCGACTGGATGATCCCCAGACACTCCGAGCTCCGTCTGGCCTGGTAGCCGCATAAGCAGAGCTAGACAAGCGCCACCCCTGAGAGACGCGGTTCCACCCCGCGGCCTGGGGCTTCATTGCTCAACTGTTTCTTCCTCCTCAGCGTCCTGAGCCTCATCAAAGCATGACCTGGCCATGTCCTCTCCCATGTGCACAACTCTGTTATCTTCGAAAAAAAAATGAAATCCCCCTTACCTCTGAGCGGTAACGATGAAGCTAAGAACTTCCTCTTCCCCAGACACGTGGCTGGTGTCAAAGATCACGCTGAATTCATACTAGGGGGAAAAGAAAGTGACACCTGGCGTTAGCAGGCATTCTGAACCTAACCGCTACAGGCTTCTGCAGTTTATGACCTCTGGAAGCCCACTTGCATGACAAGCTTTATTTTTCACATGTATCTTTCTGGTTGCCAGGCCAGAGATACAGCTTTAGCAGTAAATCCAAGCCCGGAGGGTGCTCTGGTGAGGGGCACGCTGTCCTTTTCAGCAGCTGGGGTTCCCTAGGAAGTGATAGGCTTGTCCTTTAAACCAGGCACCTTTCTAAATATCACTCACACACCATCTTCCTAAAGTCTGCAACATCTGCATATCGTATCACCTGTGTCATCTACTTTGTACTTTCCCTGCCTTACTCTTTTTGTTTAAAGACTTTTTTTTAAGTTTATTTATTTTGAGAGAGAGAGAGTAGGGGGGGACAGAGAGAGACAGAGAGAGAGACCCAAGCAGGCTTCGTGTTGTTAGCAAGGAGTCCGATGCAGGGGTTGATCTTATGACCTGAGCTGAAATCGAGAGTCGGATGCTTAACCGACTGAGCCACCTAGGGGTCCCTAAAGACAGGAAAATTTCTATTCCCGATCACAGATGGGAACCAGGGTCCCTTACCATTAAGAGAGGACTGTCATAAAAATAAATGAAAACAAAGAATTCTGTTGCCTGCTGAAGGCCCTGAGCCGGAAGGTCCCCTCTATTTTGGTGAGAGGGAGATTAGCAAGTGACAGGGAGGTGTGAAACACATGCCAACACTATCAGAGACCTTCTCCTGCATACGATTAGGGAGAAAGGGTGTTGAACAGGTAATGCCTGTCTCACTGAGAGTCAATGTCCTTGAGTGCAGTGTCCCTGTTCTGCCTAAAATAATCTCGGGACCTACAATCGTCTCAGGTACTCCCAGGGGTGAGCATCCTGTGACTGGGGGCAGACTGCCCTGAACAAATGGTTTTCACCAGGTACATATTGGGCATTTGTGGGAATGTGGGAGAGGCCTCTGGGTAAGGGTTATAAAACCAGGCTCCTCCACAAACTATGTGATCTTAGCCAAGACATTCAACCTCTTTGCATTTCAACAAAAAGAAGAGGTTGGACAAAGCGATTTTTTTTTAATGTTTATTTTTGAGAGGGAGGGAGGGAGGGAGGGAGGGAGGGAGGGAAAGACAGAGTGCAAGCAGGGGAGGGGCAGGGCGGTGGGGGGAGACACAGAATCTGAAGCAGGCCCCAGGCTCTGAGCTGTCAGCACAGAGCCCAACGCAGGGCTCGAACTCATGGACTGAGAGATCATGACCCGAGCCAAAGTCGGATGTTTAACCAACTGAGCCACCCAGGTGCCCCTGGACAAAATGATTCTTAAATTCCACCAAGCTCTGAGAGTCTCTGATTATTTAATATGTAAATATTTGGGTTCCTTTATGACTAATGCTAGGCACTGGTCTAACTTTGCAACACTGGACTCAACTGCCCTGAATGCTACCTGAAGGTAATGGACGTTGGACCATCAAATACAATGTATACTGGACATCCCTCTCTGGACGGAAATTTCTGCTGCAGCAGGGGTTGTTAGTTTCCAGGGAGGGTGGGGCATGGAGACGGGATGGGAAGCAGAGCTGGAGGACACAAAGGAAGGGAAAGTCAAGGGTCTTGTCCCAGCACAGGGTCAGAACTGGCAGGAGATCGGAATTAAACACACTAAAGACCCAGGTGAGGTCAGAAGCCAAAACCAGAGACGGGGGCCTGGGAGAACGGAAGGCCGGAGACTGGGCGGGCTGGTCATGACCGACGGAAACGCGTGGCCTACAAAGCAAGCTGACAGTGCTATCACGAGGCTCTGCAGGTGGTCTGCAGCCTGATGAGCCACAGGGTCTCAGGCACAGGGGAGGGCAAGGTGGGCACGGAGAGAGGCAGTTCCTGTCCCCGCTGTGTCATTTCTTGGGCCTTCTCCAGGGACTCACCCCTAGACCTCCTGTCTCCAGGTTTAGGGTCGCTATAGTTTCAGCCTCTGTATGTGGGAGGAAGGTAGCGGCATTACCAAGCTGGGAAAAAATCCAACTTTCCAACGTTCATACTTCTGTTGGTTCCCATGACTATTTTGAGAGTTAATGAATTTTGACAAAATTGAATGCTTCCGAATTCAACGTGGCTTTGTTTTCACTATATTCATTTTTATGACTACATACCCTCTCTTTATGGTAAGCGATCCTGGATCCGTACATGGAAGTGACAAAATTTTCCTAACGTAATCTTTAAACTAAAATTAGCCAGACACACCTTAGGTTTGATTTGGGATACAGGCTGGATTTTACAATGAAATGGCAACTGCTACTGTTTTTCAATTAAGTCTATTTTCTGTTGCTGAAAAGATTTCAATTAAATTTGTGTGTGGAGGTGCCATGTATGTTTCCACAGGGCAATCATGTCCAGGGTTCAGGGTGTTCCTCCTTCTCCTCACCCTACCTGGAGTCTAAGGGGATGTGGCCAGGGTCTGGCCAGCTATTTGTCACTCGTTTTCTTTCTTCTTTTTTTTTTTTAATGTTTATTTATTTTCGAGACAGAGAGAGAGCATGAGCAGAGGAGGGTAGAGAGAGAGAGGGACATACAGAATCCGAAGCAGGCTCCAGGCTCTGAGCTGTCAGCACAGCGCCCAACTCGGGGCTTGAACTCACGAGCTATGAGACCATGACCTGAGCTGAAGTTGGACGCCCAACTGACTGAGCCACCCAGGTGCCCCTGTAACTCGTTTTCTAGGGGAAGCTACCTCATCCCTTCTCCTGGGATGATTGTGGACAGAATGAGCAACAGAGCAGGAGAGGGGTTAGAAATCACAGATGTAAGAGCCACTGTAGTTTGGAGCAGACATATTCAATGAGACTGAAGGGTCTGAGCGATTTGCTGGGAAATAAGCAAACCTTCTTCTCACTAGAATATTCTCACAAATGGTTTGCAAAACAGCTACCAGGTACTGGGACCAAAATGCCTTGGAGATTAAAACAATTTGATTCTATGACAAGGGGGAGGGGAGGGGAGGATTAAATTTTCATTTTTTGGGGTGGGGGGGGATGTTCGGCAAAGGAATGTGAAATTTCCTTCAAATCGTAGCAGGAAAAAAATAGCTTCCATTTCAAAAGGCAGACCTGATCTTTTAGATCCTAGTTTTGCTTCCAAAAATCACATCTTCTACATATCTTTGCATATTCTTATAAGGCTGGCATATACCAGAATGTTCCATGAATGTTTGAATATACTGGACCATGACCACATTATTTAAGCTCAGAAAATTTGGGTTCTTGCAAATGCCAAAGTGACTCTAATTTCTTTCACTTTAAAAAAACAAAATGAGGGGCGCCTGGGTGGCGCAGTCGGTTAAGCGTCCGACTTCAGCCAGGTCACGATCTCGCGGTCCGTGAGTTCGAGCCCCGCGTCGGGCTCTGGGCTGATGGCTCAGAGCCTGGAGCCTGTTTCCGATTCTGTGTCTCCCTCTCTCTCTGCCCCTCCCCCGTTCATGCTCTGTCTCTCTCTGTCTCAAAAATAAATAAACGTTGAAAAAAAAAATTTAGGGGCGCCTGGGTGGCGCAGTCGGTTAAGCGTCCGACTTCAGCCAGGTCACGATCTCGCGGTCCGTGAGTTCGAGCCCCGCGTCGGGCTCTGGGCTGATGGCTCGGAGCCTGGAGCATGTTTCCGATTCTGTGTCTCCCTCTCTCTCTGCCCCTCCCCCGTTCATGCTCTGTCTCTCTCTGTCCCAAAAATAAATAAACGTTGAAAAAAAAAGTTAAAAAAAAACAAAACAAAACAAAAAAAAAAAATTTAAAAAACAAAACAAAACAAAACAAAAAACCAAAATGCAATACCAGTATTTATGTTTTAAGAATTTTATGAGGTCTCTTCAGAAAATTTTGAGTACCCAGGGGAGTGACAGTCAGAACGGTAGGTCACTAGCCCAGACCACGTTTCTCCTATGTTGTCTCTCTCACAGTGGCATGGAATGTCCCAGAGAAAGATCTTCAAGAAGGCCAACCAGACGGGGCTTGCCCAAGTCCCAAGGCCATGGTATGTCTCTCACATTCAGGGTACGTCACGTGGATCAAAGGGGAACATGTGTCCAGGGCCCCTGGGGCGCCACTGCCCAGGGCAGAGTTGTGGAGGAAGACTGAGGGTGGGGGTGCAGCTGACCGGGCAGGTGGCTGATGGGAAGGGCTGGGGGCCTCTGCGAAGGAAGTGCCCTGTATCTGCCCCTTACCTTTGACTTGGACCTCATGAAAGGAAATCCCACGCTGCATTTGAGGAAGTCTGATTCCAGCAGTTCACAGGAAATGCCCATTTCCTCCTGAAAGACAAAAGCACCAACGGATGGGCTGGCTGTGTGGACAGATATGTGTAAGTGGCCTCCGAGAGGCAGATCGAGACTTTAGCAAACACGGTCCTTCTTTGGGGCAGTTCCCAGACAACAGTCACTGCTGGCTCCGGTGGGAGGGGAACCTGGGACCAGGCCCAGTCCCCTAGCCCTCCTCTGGTGGCCCACCCTACCTATGGTCCCCCTGGGAAGGGAAGCAGGTGCCCAGGACATTCTTAACTAATGTTTCGGCTCTGAACCCCGGTGCTCTCCTGGTAAACTGAACCAGCCGCACGTGAGCTGGATGTCTCCAAAGGTTTGGCTTAAAGACAACAGGACGCTTTCTGGACGCTTTCTCCTAAGCCCACACTCGACTCCTGCCTTTCAAGGTCTTGCTAGTTTTGGAAAGACAGACTCTAAGGAAAATACACACCAAGGAGGTGTGTGAGGGCTGAGCAGGGCCCCTGCAAGCCTGCCCAGGTACAAGGGCAAGGAGAAGTTTCCTTGTGTAGCCCCCCAGGGCTGGACCCTACACACGGTGGCCCGAGAAAGCCAGGAGAGGGGTCGTGGCGAGCTGCTGTCTTTCCACCTGTGTCTACAACACAGGGAAGCCAGGAGGCTCTTCAGAACCCACAGGATCCAAGTTACTGAAGCCAAATCAAGACTTCCAAGGGGAGACGGTATGTTGCAGATTCTGGAGAAGGCAAAGGCACAGAACCAGCACTTGCTGTGTGTCTAGAGGCCAGGACACCAAAGTTCAATGAGGTCATGTGCCTTCTTGGTGCACTCTAAAGCCTGTCTCCTTCTCCATTCCACAGCTCTGATTTTCCAGAGGGAATAAGCATACACATTACTATTCTACGAACACCCTTTACTATTCTACACCTCTCTTTAAGTTGTCCCCACTATCAGGAACACTCTTTCTCAGTCCTGCTTCCAAGGCTTACTTCGTGCATCTTGGCACCAAATACTCACGGGTGCTAAGTTCACACCCAGAGTATGGAAATGGCACAGGATTCAGAACAGACCCTGAGCATCTGTTGGGTTAGCCGAGTCAGCCTATCACCTACCATGATCAGTGTGAAGGGCACAGGTCTGAAAGATGTCAGTCCTGTCCTTGAAGAGCTCATAGCTTAGAAAGAAGAGACCTCCCAGCAGAGAAACCGACATTTACACGTCAGAGTGAGGGGCTGCTCTTGGAGCCTGGGGGTATGTGTTGGCAATTTCGATAAGGAAACCAGAGAATAGTTTCTCAAATGCTGTCTCGAGACCTGCATATGCCAAAGATTGGTCCTAATGATTCACTGTGGTGGCTTTGTCACCATCCCCTTCCTCATACTCCTCCCTGCAGAAGCAGAGTCCACATTGGCCCAAGGAGAAGCTCCTTGAAATCCTAGCTAATCAGCCTGTGGGCATCAGAGGCAGCGAGCCCAAGCCTAGGTGACGCTGACTGTCAGTTACCCTGGCACAGTTCCCGTTCATACCTGTCATGGGTATAATTACTCTCAAGAGCATCCCAGCATGTATATAAATTACACGATTATTCAACCTAGTTCCAAACTCCCTTTGTGAAGTTCAATACCCCACTAGAAATCCCTTTCAAAGAAGGAAAGAGGTCTTCCTTCCTTCTTTCCTTCCTTCCTTCCTTCCTTCCTTCCTTCCTTCCTTCCTTCCTTCCTCCCTTCCCCTTCTTTCTCCCTCCCTCACTTCCTTCAACTTAAGAGGGTGAGAGAAAGTAAGAGAGAGCACACACACGTGGGCAGGAGAGCATACGAGTATGTGTAGCAGGGGCAGAGAGCGAGAGAATCCCAAGTAGGCTCTGCAATATCAGCACAGAGCCTGACGTGGTGTTCAATCCCACGAACCATGAGATCATGACCTGAGCCGAGATCAAGAGCTGGATGCTTAACCAACTGAGCCACCCAGACGCCTCCAGGAGAGAGGTTTTCAATTCAAGTCAAAGGTCTATCTGTTCTTGAAATAAAGATTTATTGCCCCAAAGACCTTTTTAGTTTTTGCGTGAGTGTGCAGGAATGACCGTGGCTTCAAAAACTTGCTCTGGTACTTGAGAAGCCCTTGGTTTTCTTGGCCTTGGCCTAAGATTCCTTTTGATTGATTATTCAAGAGCTGCTGAATTTATTTCTTTTTGTTAATTCCAAAATGCTAGAAAATAACATTGAAGCCAGCATTTCTTGCATCAGTCTAACTCTTTCCGTCACTCTACTCAGTCTACTAGAGATTATAAAATTCTGGTTGGATCTTGGTGGGGCTAAGCAGAAAGAGCAAACACCACAGACCTCTCTGGGATTCAGAGCGCTCAGTGTACGATTCGTGACTCATGAGCTCCTGGTGGTGCTACAGGAAGGGATATCATGCATCACCCTTCTGCTGCCTGTCAGCACCAATACGGCCCTGCTGGGGTCATTTATTTCCATACCCCGCTCTCCTACGACAGTTGTGAAGTACACAAACACCGTGACTCCTTGTATGGATGGTGTGGGTGCTTGCCCGAGGACCCCTTTACTACGTGGGTTCAATCAGCTCCCGGCTGAATGGGAGCCGCTTCCCCCCGGGGGCTTACAACGCCCTTCCCCGCAAGGATTCTGCAGCCTGTGATTGGCATGGGTGCAAAAGGCCATCCCTCTGCCTCCAGGTGAGACCAGCTCTGCTGTGCAACTCGGGTTCCAGTGGGATTAGGTTTCCTGACAGCACATCCGTTTGGTTCCTTCCTCTGTCCCGTTCCGCTCCATTCATTCCGCTTCTTTCCAGAGCATTTCCCTGATAAATCGCTTGCACGGAAACGCCCAGCTCGGGTTCTGCTTCTGGTGAACCTGACCTCACACAATAGAGCTGAGGCTCCCGGCACTGGGAGTCACTGGGAAGTACGGGGCATTTGGTCTCAGGTGAGGAAAGGGAATGCAAGGGGAACCTACAATGCTAATTGGTCACGTTTAAATCCACACTCACCAAGAAAGAGCTTTCTTATCTGCAGTGAATAAAATCTGTGTAGCCCCGCCCAGCCAGGGGAACAATTTACCCCAAAGCAGCATCGCGTCCTCTTTGTTCTGGCTTCACGTTATGCCCAGCGCAGAACTGAAAAACAGGCTTACTATGGAGCCGTTCGCCCCCTTGGCAGGGGCAGGCACCTTGTAGACACAGAGAGACCCAGTGAAGTTTCAAAATAGTGATCTACTGGGGGTTGCTCATCACTTCTGCCCGGCTCTTGGTACTGTACCGCCAGGAGGTAGGTGGACCAGGTGTCTCCTTAGCTCCTCTGTTCCCCATGTCCCAATCGTTGCTTACCCTGACTTTAGGTTAGAAAACACAACTTTGTCACTGTCGCAAGACTTATGATGACCAGCTCTCAGCTGACTGGGAACACGGACCAGTGAACAAACTATCTCCCTTTGTCCCTGATTGCCAGACAGTGTAGACATCTGATGACCCAATTCAAATACGGTACAAATTTACTGTGGAGGGAAATGAAGCCCTTGCTGCAAAAAAAAAAAAAAAGGCAGGCTTTCATGAAATCAATGAAAGTGATGTTGGAAAACTGCTCAAACCACCGAAAGCCACTGATAAATCTCGATCTGGCTGAGTTTAGGTTGGTTAACTGATAATTATCCCTGGATGACAACACTTTAAGATGCTTCCAAAGATATGGATTTAAATAAAAAAGATCAAGAGAAGTGCTTGGAAAAAATACACCCTTGTAAAATGACCCTTTTGTGATTGTCCTAAAAAAAAAAAAGGCAAAATCTGAAACAAAGAATATTACCTTATGATATAATAGGAATATTCACACCCAAAACCTGCCTATCTAGCACTCAATTTCTTCGTCTCCAAAATTAACATGTTATTTTATTAAAAAAAAATTTTTTTTCAACTTTTATTTATTTTTGGGACAGAGAGAGACAGAGCATGAACGGGGGAGGGGCAGAGAGAGAGGGAGACACAGAATCGGAAGCAGGCTCCAGGCTCTGAGCCATCAGCCCAGAGCCCGACGCGGGGCTCGAACTCACGGACCGCGAGATCGTGACCTGGCTGAAGTTGGACGCTTAACCGACTGCGCCACCCAGGCGCCCCTAACATGTTATTTTAAAGATGCTAATAAAGCAAATAAGCTTTTGCCCTGGGTCTAAGATATCCTTGACATTATAATTCCAGTGTGACAAGGGCTGTTAAATGTAGGATAATATAAACTTATTTCCATAATTTTTAGTTTTCTTCTTCTTTTAACAAAATATTTTAAAATGTTTTATTTATTTTTGAGAGAGAGACAGAGCACCAGTGGGAGAAGGCAGAGAGAGACAGAGAGAGAGAGACAGACAGACAGACGGACAGAATCCAAAGCAGGCTCCAGGCTCCAAGCTGTCAGCACAGAGCCCCACATGGGTCTTGAACTCACAAACCGTGAGATCATGACCTGAGTGGAAGTCAGACGCTTAACCAACTGAGCCACCCAGGCACCCCTAGTTTACTTTTCAAGTAAACACCCAATCAAGTCTGAAAAAAGTTTTTTACTCTGAAATTTTGGATCTTATTCTAAGAAGATTCACATAACTGGCCTTTTTCCCAGTCCCACTTTTCCTTGGCTAACAAGAATATCCAATACCATAAAATGCTATCGGGGCTTCTCCCTGGAGATTAAGTGATTCAATTTAAATTAATTTTTTTTTTTGTAACCGACACGCATTACTCTCAGGATCAGGAAAACATCAATGAACATTTTCTAGAACACGTGATGAAAAGCATACTTGGTTTATGCACATTTGCCTCTGTATCCTCGATGCCTGGCACCGTGCCTGGCACTTAGGGGCTCCTGAGTTTGCATTTATTAAATGAATGGGCCTTGGATGGTCGAGGATTTGGATGGAGGGACTGCAAGAAGAAGTTCATTCGCTGGCCTGCCTGGCAGGGGCGATGCTTGCCTTGGCAAAGCCCCCCTTTCTTCCAGACATACCTCAGCTGTCCCAGGCCCGGGAGCTTGGCCGGTGGAGTCAAGCCCCAGTCCTGTTTGTGACGTGCAGCGGTTGGCAAGAAGAATCAGACAATGAGGTTAGGGAGCCTCCTGGGACTCCTTCCTCCCAATCACACGCCATCTCATTTCATTCTGGAGTGTGCTTTATTTGACTACCAACACAGTGCTCTTTGCGAGCAGCGTATCTGCAAGGTCCGGGCAAGGGCTAGGCACCCGCAAAAGTTTGAAATTTGACTTCTCATTTTCTAGCTTCCTCATGTGTCTGTCAAACTGAAGGTGACACTCATGTCCCCATGTCTGGCTGCCAGTCTAGCAATTTAGCGTTCATCTAAGTTCTCCTCCTCCCATGTTTTTTTTTTTAAGTAGGCTTCATGCCCAGTGGGGACTCCAACGCAGGGCTTGAACAGACAACCCTGAGATCAAGACATGAGATGCAGTCAGACACTGAACCGACTGAGCTACCCAGGCACCCCCTCCCCATTCCTTCTAGGCACTTGAGGTGTGATCCTTGTGAGCTGGTGAGAGAGACCTCCATGTTAACTCAGCTAACACAGAATTCGGGTAAATTTCAGAAGCACTTTATCCCCAATTCCCTAACCAACCGAGGGCTCAGAGGTGAGCGGGGGTTCCCAATAAGTTGGCCAACTGCGTTAACATAAAGAGAGTTTATTCCCAGGAAATACTTTATTGGCCCCATTTGACCATGAGTCAGCCTGAGCCTCACCAGAAAAAACAGTCCTATTCCCAGAAGGGAATCCTTTGGGACGGGGCCCATGAAATTCCTACCCAAGAAGAAAACCACATGGGCTTTCAGCATAGAAAGTGCACAAGTTAGCGTCCCGACTTTAATTACTGGCTCAGGTCGGCAACAGCTATGTGTCCTCAGGGAAATTAACCATCCTTTCCTTAAGCTTCTGTTTCCTCACCTGTCAAAGGAAGGCAAAACACCTGCCTTATAGGACTCTGCTGGTGCTGATGGCCGTAAGCATGGAATCCACAGATGGCCCCTACTCAGTAATGGCTTACTACGCGCCAAGTGGCTCCTCTGTGTGGTAGCTTCCCCTCTGATGCCATTTTACAAGGAGGAAACTGGAATGCCAAGCAGTGACATCGCCTGCCCAGGCGTTCCTAGCTGGTACCGTAAGAATGGATCCGAAGGGGCCTGGGTGGGGAATGCCAAACGAGGAACGGACAACGCCCCCCTTTCCCCCTCCCCCGAAGAATCCATGGAAACCAAGCCTAAAGGCAGGGAGCACAACCCGGCGAACCTGGCACATATGTTACGATGCCAAATATGGCTGATGGCCTGGCAAGGCCGGGTCCGTGGTTACAGACCTCCTGCCAGGCGGGAGCCGGCAGCTGAGCAGCCCAGGGCACCAGAGATGATCACCCACACACACGGGGCGTTGGGAGGAACGGGGTAAAGAAAGCGCTACAAAACAAGTGCCTTTCTCAAATTTTGTCAAAACCCCGTTGGGCAGCCAAGGCGCAGGCCATGCTGGGTTTGTTCTTTTCACGCTTAAAAAAGTGAAGCAAGCAGGAACTACTGTCGGGACAAATGTTTGAGACGGACGAACCGTGTAGCTGTTAATGCAAAATTCCCCTCTGACGTGAAGTCCTCGAATTTGGTGAGGAATTTGGTGAGTGCACTTTAAGCAACTCTGAGCCAGTCACAAGCAGGGGGACGTCAGTGGCAGGTAGGTCGGTTGGTCACGGTCACGGTCACGGGAGGGAGGAGCAATTATCTGATCCAAGTGGAGCCAGGCGTCTTCTTCCCAACAGTCCTCTTGGCCCTTAGAAAATAGTGCTTTGAAAGCTTTAAAATGAGTAAAAATATTACATTTTAAAAGCCAATATGAATTAGAAATGAGTTGAATAAGCTTATTCCTGTAACATGTCCCCCTTTGGTGCATTACATCAACCCCATATAGAGCTAATCGTTACATTTTCACAAAGTGCACACAAATAAAAACACCTCCCTCAGTGCTGGGGGTTGCTCCCTTTGGAACCACAGGGATATGAACTTGAGAATACAAACAAATCAAAAGAAATCAGCCAGCTCTAACTGAAAAGCCCAAAGTGCAAAGAAAGGTGAGTAAGCCATGCCTTTTAAGGCTTAAGACATCATGATTTGATTTTCATCTAGGAACTTTGTCCTTCTGTTAAACAGAGGCAATGTCTTGTCTTAGATTAAAAAAAAAAATTTAATGTTTTTCATTTTTGAGAGACAGAGAGAGACAGAGCATGAGGAGGGGAAGGGCAGAGAGAGGGGGAGACACAGAATCGGAAGCAGGTTCCAGGCTCTGAGCCATCAGCACAGAGCCTGACGCAGGGCCCCAACCCAGGGCCCGTGAGATCATGACCTGAGCTGAAGCCAGACGCTCAACCGACTGAGCCACCCAGACGCCCGCAAAGAAATATCAGTAAGCCATGCCTTTTAAGCCTTAAGATGTAATGACTTGACTTTCATCTAGGAACTTTGTCCACCTGTGAAACAGAAGCAACGTCTTGTCTTAGATTTTTAAAAACACGCTTTCTATTCTTAGATTAAAAAAAAAAAATAGTTCCCAGATTTTGCAAATTCTTCATCAACCAACTAAGAATTCAAAGTTGAATTCTATCTCACAAATCAAATTATTTCGATTTTCTTTCACTCTTTTTTCCTCTTCCCTACAGGTTGGCTGGACAATCAATAAGGTGAGGGCCTCTCCGGAACCTGCAGGAAAGAATTTAACATCGGGGCATAGAAACAATGTATGAATGGTGTTTGCATGAGAAAGGAATTAAGTGTTTGTAGGAATTCAGTGTTTGAGGGGTACTTATTAAAATCCTGGCCAGGGATCTTGGTGTTAGAGATGTACTAACAGTGAAGAGTTTTACCCCACCTACAAACCCGCCTACACTCCTGCCCACTCGAAACCCATTTTCAAAGGGCTGTGCCAGGAAGGGCCTTGCTACTCAAAGTGTGGTCCTTGTACCCGCAGCACCACCGACACTTGGGAAACGTGTTAGAAATGCAGATTCTCAGGTCGGACCCCAGACCTGCTGAATTAGAGTCTGTATGCTAACACGATCTCCAGGTAGCCTCTGTGATCGTGACCATGTGAGAAGCACTGCTCTACGTCACTGAGCCCACCCGCTCGGGAAACAAGAGTGGAGACCACCTTCCTCATGCTCCCCGCCCTCCAGAAAAACATGCACACGGCTGATGTTCTTTGAGGGCTACTGCGTGTGTGAGGACACACTCTTCTGGAGCTGGAGATCTGCCCATTCCCATGTCCCTTATCTAGGTCCCCCCCACAGCAGACGCCGGGACAAGGATTGGGCTGCGAGTCCTCTATTTGGGAGGCGACCCCAGGGCAGGAATGCCACGGACGGGTGAGAAATCCGGGGCGTCTACCCTTCATCATCCGACTCTCCTTGTCTGAGTTGTCCCAGGAACGCTGACCGTCCTGCACTCCCAGCCCCTCGGTGCTTGAGCATAGCACACGCCGGTCGCCGAGAAAGCCGCGGGCAGAGGGACACAGGCCGAGACTCAGCTTACAGAGGAGCTGGCAAAGGTGGTCTCCAGGATGGGTGGAGGGGATATGAAAGGACTTGGCCATTACCTCTCCCGTCCTCCCCCCTCTCCACAAGCAGTTGGTGCGGTAAGCTGTGCACCTAGAACACAGACAGCTGCTGATGCACTCCCCTTGGCCACAGATGAGGAGGCGGGGCCTCAGAGAGGACCTCTCCCCGCCTACTGTTCTCCACAGGGCATGCTATGGGCCGGCGAAGGCCCGTCCCTGGGGCCAGCCGCTGACTCGGTTCTTCCATCTGGTTGGTGTGTCCACTTAGCTGCTTTTGGGCACACCTCAGGACTCTCCTTAAAGAACTGGCATCTTCTTTTAGAATGATCCCTCCCTCCTTTTTCTTTCTTTGCTGCCATTACACATCAGCTCTAACGTCCCCCCATGCAGACCAGCACAAGCCCCCTCTTAGTGGATGCCCTGCTCTCGGCTATTCCCCAATCTGTTCCACAAGCTACTCCGGGTGAATCCTTTGTTTGCTTTTAACCTTTTAACCTTCAAAGGTTATTACCAACCAACACCCCTCACTGGTTTCTGACGGGAGGATGCACTGGAACCAGCTGGAGCCAGGGATATCATGCGCAGTTGTGTAGGCTGTTTACCGCACAAGAGAACTAGCTGAGGGGGAGAAGGGCTGAAAAGCAGCTCACGGCTGCTCTCGAATCCTGCTCCTGGCCAAGAGGCCGTGGGCCACCAGAGGGGGCACTTCTCTCCAATTTGTATGACAAGTGCTAGAAAGGCCATGTCTAACGTGGAAAGCTTCCTAAAAAGGACTCAGGTGGAGCCCTGATGCAGACCCACGGAATCACGGCACACAGCCCGGGCAAGCATTTGCTGAACAAGCTCCCCGGGGGGTTCCAACGTGCTCTCGAGTTACACACCCTCAAAGGTTAGGTTACATTATAATCATTGTTCAAGATGCAGATGGAAGGCCCCACCCTCCAGAGTGGGGTTCCTTAGAGCAGAAGCAGGGTCAGAACACGTGGATTTGGAATCATCTGAAGCACATGTATTATGCCAGCTTTTGAAACAGACCCCAAGGGCTAGGATAGTCACTGCCTTTTTGGAGGTTAAGAGATTGAGACCCAGACTGAAGGGGGATAAAAAAAAAAAGTGCTTTCCTTGGGTTCCAACTCGTGAGGACAGAACACCTGTCAATAGGTCCCACACTGCCTCAAACGGGAGCCTCACACACTGGAGCCCCCATGCCCTCCAGGAAGTGGCAAAGAGAGGCGAACTCCAGAGACCAAGGCCAGCGCCAACATGGGTGCCCGCCTTCTGCTGCCCCCGAGGAAGCCCATCCATTCATTCAACAAGTGTTTCTTATTTTGTCTGAAATGGGAAACAGCTCCTGCAGAATAATTCTTGTGTACGAGAGACGCGTGTTTTCTGGTACGTCTCACATTCTTTTGTTCGTCCTCTCATTTAATACTTGTCTGCTGAGCAGCCCTGCTGTCCTTCGCTGCTCTTATAAGCAGGCCCCTGTTGCCTCCCAGGAGGTGCTCCCAGCCTGCGGGGAGGGAGAAGGACCCAGCTGCTGGAGGAAAGACCCCTGTATACTCACTCCTGTATGATGGCTGCCCGGGAGTGGTGCACTCGATGGGCAGAAATTGAGCTCCCTGTACAAATCCAGAACACGGAGGTCAAAAACTATTACAAATGACGAGCAACTCAAATTAAAAAATACTCTTCATAGGGGCGCCTGGGTGGCTCAGTCGGTTGGGCGTCCGACTTCGGCTCAGGTCATGATCTCGCAGCTTGTGAGTTCGAGCCCCGCGTCGGGCGCTGTGCGGACAGCTCAGAGCCTGGAGCCTGCTTCGGATTCCGTGTCTCCCTCTCTGCCCCTAACCCACTCGCATTCTGTCTCTGTCTCTTTCAAAAATAAATAAACATTAAAAAAAATTTCAAAAACTACTCTTCCTAAAATGGCAAGATCTAGCTGAGGGCCCTCTTATTCAGAACTGTGTCTAGCAGACTAAATAAGGCCAACAGGTCCCTGCGGGACTTACGCTCCGTTATTAACTTACTCACCAGGCATTAGTGGACTAATCTCGGGTGCCAAGCACAGAGGTACTAAGCAAGCCTTCCTGTTAAATCCCAGACGTAGAGCGACGGCCTTGGTGGCTGATCTAACAGAGCAACATACACCGGTTGAGGACTCGAGGTGTAGGGAATGCCCACGGGAAGGTCAGAGAGGAGAGCACAGGCTGTCTCTCAGGATGTTCCGATTGCTCACATGCCAAGGAAAAAGCCTGGTACCAAGAACCTTGAGTATCAATACCAAGATTAGGACAAGAACAAGTTGGGACACCCGGGTGGCTCGGTCGGTTAAGCGCCCGCGACTCTTGGTTTCGGCTCAGGTCATGATCTCACGGTTCGTGGGTTCGAGCCCTGCATTGGGGTCCATGCTGACAGCGCAGAGCCTGCTTGGGATTCTCTCTCTCCCTCTCTCTCTGCCTCTCCCCTGCTCGCTCACTCTCTCTCTCTTTCTCAATAAATAAACTCAAGTTAAAAAAAAATTAAAAAATTAAAAAAAGGAACAAGAAGAAGCCCGTTTTACAGCACTGAACTGAGAAGGGCCCTCTACTGTAACTAAATGCTAATGTCATGTGTCTTTTTTGATTTTCAAGAACACTATGGGGAGTGTCTTGGTTTTCTAGGATTATGGTTGGCTTTCTCTATATTTGGTTTCAACATTTTCAGTTAATTGGCCAATTATTTAAAATGACTCACACACACAAAGAGTAAGGTTGCTTTTGGTTGTTTTAATGACTAGGTTTTAAGTTTAATCTTGCTGGAGTTGTTTGTAAAAGATCTGAATTTTCCTGGTTCTCTTAAAAAAAAAAAAAAAGGTGAGCCGCAGGTTCATAACACTTTCTCGGGGCCCGTGTGTTCTGAACTTGTTGTTCTGACACTCGTGATGTCAGAAGCTGGCTTTGGTGGCAGGGGACCGACGCATGGACTGCCTTCTTTATTACCTCCCAAGCCCTGACGCTGCAAAAGTAATCAGCTGATCCGCACTTTCTGTGCCTCCGTCTGTCATCTCCTGGGTGTCTCCCCCACAGACAGTTTTTGCTCGTCCTTTATTCTCCCTTGGACAACGTTTTCATTTGTCTTGCTTTCCACACTGGGTTTTAGTTCCACCTCGGCGGGCTAGACTGACCACACAATGCCCCGCTCACAGCAGGGCAGAGGAAGGGTCCGCAGCGCTGGAAGGGCCCCCTCCCCCTCCCCATGCACCTCTACACACACACACACACACACACACACACACACACACACACACACGGCCGTGCACACACAGCAACTCTTTGTGAACGGGGAGAGAGAGATGGCCATGCTTGGGAATTCCCATCCCCTCGGGGGAACTCTTACCCTGATGGGGATGCGCTGAGATGTGACTTGTAACTCTAGGCCGAAGTTACCCACCTTCTTTCTCCTCCACCGCCTCCCCCTCCCTGAGAACTTCAATATACCTTGCTTGGCCTCCTTCTCCACTTCCCTACTGGTTTCTCCTGGGAACACTTCCTAGTATGCTACTTTTGCAGGATGCCTTATCTCAGGATTTCAATCCAGGGAACTCAGAGACCATCAGAGAAACACCCAGGTTCCCTCCTCTGTCTGTACTCCAGGTAGGGGGAAGGCGCCAGTGCGAACACTTCAGGATGTGAGCACAAGGCCTCCCGGGCCTTAGAAAAGCCCTCATTCTCTCTAACGCACGATGCAGCGCTGAGCTGCTTTGCTGGGAACGTCCGTTCCAACCGAGCAGACCGGGATCTTTTAAAACAAAGAATTCCACCCGCCCAGCGTTAAGGGTGCAAGCTAAGACGGCGGGTGCAGACTTATGTGACTCATATATTGATTTCAATCCACTTAAGTGCCTCTTAAACGTAGACTCATTTAATTAACGTTCCTAAGCATTTTCTCTTTGTCCACTTTGGGAAGGAGGCCTCCCACGCTGCCTGCACCAGGCTCCGGGAAGGGGCCCTGAACGCCGGGCGGCGGGCGGGTTAAAGCCACTCTCCTCTTTACAGAGCTTTCCAGGGGGAGGGCCCCGGGGCCCCGTGAGCTTCTCGACCTGTGATTGCACAATGAGTTTTTTCACACTGACTCGGGTTCAGTCACTTGTCCAGTGGTGCCTTAAGAACCTCCCTGTAAAAACACAGAGAGGAATTCCTACCCCACCAGCTTGCTGTAAGGACTTAGCCAATCACTTTGGTGCTGCCACCGAGGTGCAGGTGGTGGCTACTCAGCTCCACGGTGGGGGGGGGGGGGCTTTTCAAGTGCTTCCTTCGCTCTGAGCCGCTACATTTGGGGGCAAATCCTTAGGCCTGTTTAAAGCCTCTCCCAGAGCTCGACCCTCAACCTGGCTGGGCTGCCTGAAAACTAAGTGACAGAATCAACGTGCACTGAACTCTGACCACATGGCAGGCTCCGCCCTAGGCGCTTTGTCAGGAGGGACAGGTTTAAGCTTCTCAACAACCCTGCGAGGTAAGTATTAGATCATCCATTTTGCAGAGGAGCACCCGGAGGCCCAGGGAGGGTGAAGGAACCGGCCCGAGACCCCCCCAGCAGCTGCGTGGTAGCACCAGAACTCGACTGGGGCCGACCGACCCCAGAGCCGATAGCTCCTCACCGGGACCAGTCTGCAAGGGGGCCTTCGGGGCACCGGGGGCGCAGGTTTTCCTTCCTCTGCTCTGCAATCACGCGCCTACAGCGCAGAGGTTCTCCAAGTTTCTTGTGCATCGGACGGACCCTGCTGGGACTCGCCCGCAGGACTTCGGATTCAACGGTCCGTGAATGCACTTTCCTCATCGGGTCCCAGGTGATGCGGACGCTGGTGTCCCGCTGGTGTCAGGAGGCCATGCTCGGAGTAGCGCCAAGCTGGATTCTCAGAGCCACTGGCCCGGGGCACGACCCACAGTGGAGGACGGCCTCCTGAGAAGGAGTAGGACTTGGGGCGAGTGGGTGGCTCAGTCGGTTAAGCATGGGACTCTGGATTTCGGCTCAAGTCATGGTCCCGCAGGATTTGAGCCCTGCGTGTGGGCTGTGGGCTGACGGCACGGAGCCCGCTTTGGATTCTGTCTCCCTCGCTCTCTGCCCCTCCCCCCACTTGTTCGTGTTCTTTCTCTCTCTCTCAAAATAAATAAACTTAAAACAAACAAAAAAAAGAGGGAGTAGGACTCAGTCTGCTCAGCCAGTGAACACGGGACACGGCCCCTTCCAGGGAGGCTAGGAAGTCTGTGGGGCCCCTGCTGCTGGCGTACAGGAGCCCTGCACGGGCCAACCACCGTCACCGGGATACCCCCACGTCACCTTTCTCTACACTGCCCCTCACCCCCCTCAAGCCCCAAAGTGCAGCCAGAAGATTAACATGACAGTACCGTGGTGAAGAAATGCTGAAGAGAACAGAAGGGCAGGAGGGAATAAACATTTACCGAATGTCTTCTCCTTTTGGACCTTGAAGTGCCAAGTTATCTGAGCCTGCCACTGTGAGGTAGGGCTCATAACCCCCACTTTACAGATGAGGAACATGAGGCCCCAGGAAGTTGGACAACTTGCCATAATGTGGGCAGCTACATCGCGATTCCAACCCTGGTCAGTTTGGCCGCTCGGCACCTAAGCTTCCTCCACCCCGGGTCGCACCCCTGTGACCGTCTGGATGGCAGGCATCCTGTCTCAGACATAACCGGACCCCAGCAGGCTGCAGAGAGAGGCCTGGGGCCCCGTGTGGTATTTCTGCCGGAGAAGGAAACATTGCACACACAGCGTCTCAAGCCATGAAACGGACTCTGGTCTATGCAGGGTTTCCCGGCCAGAAATAAAAGGGCCAGATGGTGTCTCACCTGCCTGGGGGATCCACGGCTTACCCTCAGCCCAAATAGAAACAGCAGTGTGACTGCATGGAGGGTGGCCCCAGGCCTTCAGAAATGGCCAGCAGATGCCTGTGCTGGCAGGCAACGTGCCCGTCCGTGAGCCTCGACCAGCAGCCCCCTCGTGAAGAGAGCACGGCAGGCTTTTTACAAAGAGCACAGAGAGTTTTCTTTGGCACAAGATTCACGTTTCCTGCCCTGTTCCAATGACCTCACGAGGGAAGCGCCCTTGGACCCCTCCCCAGTGCCAACAATCTCGGTTTCACAGCTCAGGCTTTCTGCTTATTTGGGGAGAGAGCTTGTTTCTTGTCTTCTCGAGGCCCTCCTCCCTCCTCCATCTGTGGCTCAGTCCTGCCCTCCTCTGTGCTTGGAGACGACAGGCTGTCCTTTCAGCTGGAACCTTCCGGATGAAGGGATACAGAGGAGGGAGGCCCCTCTGTTGCGAGCACCAACTCTGCACCTCCTCAGAGCCCTCCTGAGAAACGACACGCGGGGGAAGAATTCTGTGTTTGAATCTTACAATTGGCACTAAAAAGTGACGGGAAAAGTCACGTGAACCTTGAGACAACAAAAGCTCCCACTTGGGTTGTCCAGGCCCGAGTTCTTTCAAGCGTTTCAGAGAAGAACCAGAAATTCTGGCTCCTCCCCTGGGTGGATATCATCCAACGTCACGATCCCACCATTGGCATTTTAACCCACTCATTTCTAGAGCCATTGGTCATGTCCTAGAGTTACAAGTGGACACTTAAGATGGCCACAGAGCACTCAGGAGTCAAGGCTGGGGTAGGGAGAACGTCTTCCTTCATCAACATGAGCAGGGGAAGTAGGAATCCTCAACTACTGTGTCTATGGCTAAGTTACTCACCTGGGCTGAGCCCGGTTTCTTGTCCTGGCACGTGAGGATAACAACGCTTGTCATCCAGCTTTGTGAGAACCTACCACAAATTCCCTCTGGGGAGCCAGGAACTGTGGGTGGCACTCCCCCTCCACAACTCCCACTCCCCTGAGGGGTGGGGCATGTGACCTAGGCTAGGACTTTTATGACATGAGATTGCTCATTCACTGCAGCTTGGCGGCCATTTTGCCACCCTGAGGGGACAGCCTGTCTGAGCAATGGACCAAAATGAGAAAGAGAAGCTGACAGATGGAGAGACACTGTAACAACTTTCTGAGGCCCAAACAACAGACTGTGGCTCAGCCCAACCCTAGGTTTTTTTTGTTTTTTTCCAGTTTGCAAAATAATAAATTGTTTTTTCACCCAAGCCAGTTTTTACCACTTGCCACAAAAAGCATTAAAACATGTATAAGTACCTATCTCAGTGTTCTGGGAAGCAAATTAAGTAAAAGCCCTTGAAAGGGACTAGCAGAGGGTGGTGTGGAGAAGGGTCCCCAAAGTAGGGCCATGTGCTACAGCTCTGGGGCCCAGCTCCCTGGAGAGGTGGGGAGACTCAGCCATGATGGCTCCAGGCACCAGAGGGGGGCCGGAGGGGTTCGCATCAGAGGGTTTTAGGGGGACATGTGTTAGATTCCACACTGAGATGGAGTCTTCTATCTGGATCCCACAGAGGAATGGCCTATATCTGAAGCAGCCTCAGAGCTGACCCAATATCATCAGCCCTTTAGTTGTAAAGGTGACTCTCGTGTCTGGCAGGCATGCCTAGGCTTGCCGGACCTTGAACCCTGTCCTTGTCCATCGCCATTTGGGAATGCTGCTTCTGGACCTTGGAGGGCCAAGAGAATCTTTGTTTTTAACGAGTGCCAGGAACTGTTGCAGGCACTCTACAGACAGTACTAACTTATAAGTCTGGAACATCCATCCTGAATAGGGACAGTGATCTCCAAGTGTGTCTATAAATTATTTGCTCCTCCTCCCCTCAAACTGTGGAGTCTCAGTCCCCAGCCTCTGAACGTGGGCCAGACTTACTGACTCACTTCCAAATAACATCATGTGGCACCAGTGATGCATTCTGTGTGACCTTCTGAGAGAAGGTCGTGAGCAGGTGAGCTGCCTGGTTCGCTCTGGGGAAAGTCAGCCGCCATGTTGTAAGGACACTCAGACAACCTGCTGGAGGCGCCCTGGTGCGGAAAATGTGAGGCCTCTCGCCGACCGCCACCACCAACCTGCCAGCCACGTGGGGAGCTACCTCAGAAGCAAATCCTCCAGCCCCACTGCCCAGCCAAGGCTTAGACAGCTGTAGCCCTAATCAGATCCTGATGGAGCTCTCGTGAGAGACCCTGAGCTAGAAGCATCCCAAACTCCTGACCCGCTGTGAACGATAACGACCGTTGTTTGCAGCCACTAGGTTTTGAAGTGATTTGCTGCACAGCAATAGATGCGTAGGCATCGTTAGGGCTGCGGTACAGAGACCCAGACTCAGACAGTTGGGGAAGGGGGTAGACTAAGGCCCACCTCATCTGGCTCCAAGGCCAGAGTCTTCTCCTTGTGTCCACTCCAGGGAGGGTGCTGAGTCACCAAGCCTTCCTTGTATTTTGGTCATAGGTAGGGTGACCATGGATCCCAGTTGCCTGGGACAGTCCCAAGTTATGCCTGTTTTCCTGGGGCTAATTATTAATGATGCTCCCAGTAAGTCCCTGAAGTGTCCCAGTTTGATAGACTCTATGGTCACCCCAGAAATAAGGAACCCTCTTGGAGGACACTCTGAAGCCAGAATGACTCTGTTCAGTGTCCAAGTGACAGTCTTGCTCACCTTCCTCCCACCTGACCCACGCCTGTGAGCTCATCCTCTGTTTTGGATATTTCCAAAGATAGGAAAGATATTTCCAAGATCCTATCTTATCTCATTCTCTATTTTGGACAGGGGACGGCAGCAGGTAGGATGACAATATATACTTCCTGGCAGTTTCCTGATGTCAAGGATTAGGCCCTGTCCTTAACTGTGAGGCAGGATGGCAACAGAAAAGCTTTGTCATCAGACAGATGGGGGGTGTAGTCCCACGCTGCCACTTGGTAGCTTGGTGACTTGGAGAAAACCACCATCGTCCTGAGCTGAGTCTTCCCCTCTGCGAAACAGAGATGATCATTGCATCTCCTCAGGATCAGCAGGGGTGCTTCCTGACACAATGTCTGTGACTGTGCCCAACAGAGTCCCTGTCACACCCTGGGTGTGCTCCTCTCCCTAGCATGGCTCTGCTGAGTCTTTGTGAAAATCAAGCCAGAGCCGGAAGCCAACCCGTACTCGGTTTTCTCTATCACAAGAAAGAGTTGGATGGGGTCCTTTCCTCCTCCTGGTGTCATTTTCACCCAGACAGAGAGACAGAGAGGGCACAAGCAGGGGAGGGACAGAAAGAGGGAGGGAGGGAGAGAGAATCCCAAGCAGGCTCTGCACTCTCAGCGCACAGTCCGACTCGGGGCTCGAATTCACGAAACTGTGAGATCGTGACCTGTTCACAACTGACGGAGCCACCCAGGTGCACCCAGGGAGTATCCTTTAGAAACACCGGATTCTCGAGCTCTGCTCCCGACTTTCCAAAACCTCCCAAAGCTGTGCTCTGCCTCCTCCCTGTAGGATCCTTGACTTAAGGTTGAGAAGTAAAGACAATGACACCCCCCTCCATCCCTCCTCACGTCCGCACCTCCTGGCAGCTGCCCCCAGCAGGAAGTAGACTTCATTTTTCCACCTCGGGTCCGGGTGGAACGCGTGACTTAGTCTGACCAACAGAATGCAGCAGAAGCGATGCTCTGCCTGTGGCAGGCTTCATCTCCGGAGCGCTTGGAACTTCCGCTGGCTCTCCTGGAGCCCACGTGAGCCTGGGCTGGCCTGCTGGAGGACGAGACCACAGAGCTGTCGCTCCCATGGCCCCAGACAACTGCCCGCGGGCCTGCCGGCTCCCCACAGATGCTCCCGCAAAGTCAGAAGATGGGTCTGGTGTTGTGGGACCACCGCCAGGGTCATGAGCAATGTCAGATTACTGTTACTGTATTAGGCCACTACAGCTGGGGGTGGTCTGTGTCAGTTATGGGTACAGAGTTGTTGTGAAGGGTACATGAGGGCCCCTGTGAGTTAGTGACATCCCATCCGGCCAGCAGGAACCACTGAGGAAGGGGTGGCCATGATGACGTGGTTGGCCACCCATCTGTCTCGCCAAGCCCATGCTGCCAGCCCAGGAAAGCCCTGGCCTGTCCCTACTCTTCTTGCTATGAAGTTACAGTCAGTTCTTCTTTGGTTATCCCCCATGGAGAGGCAGAACGGATGTCCACAGAGGAAAGCAGAGAAAGAGGAGAGAGACAGAATATAAGAACACAACTGCAGACTGGCAGTACATCTTTCGCTAGGCTCTGAGGGGTGGGGTCCCCACTGGGCCCACTGACTCAAACTAAGGGAAACGGGGCCCTGGAGACATGGGACGTGCACAAGAAACCCGGGCATCAACGCATTCCACTGTACTTGTGTCCCTGGGGACCGAGGAGTGAACTCCTGAACACAGGAGAACATACCAACTCAAGATGGATGACAAAAATGGCCATCAGTTTTATTTACTGTCCCCAAACCTTCAAAGTGCTTGAGGGTACCTCAAGTAGAAAGAAACGGGACAAAAACACAAATAGAACAAAAACAAGGGAGGTGTTTCATAAACTTCTTCAAAGAGATGGTTTTCCTCAGTCCCACTTAAACAGAAGATAACTCACCGGTAAGACTGTTCTTTACCTCAGTATTTGTTAAGTTATTGAAGCACATTTAACTTTTTATTTGCGCTGCACTGACCTCTGTTAAGATTAAAATTTCTTCAGCATTGATATTCTTGTAAACAGAAGGAGTTTGTGGTTGAAGTAATCAATTCCTTATTTACCTTTCCTAAAGCCTGGGTTTTATTTGTTTAGCTCAAAATAAGGTCTCTTGCACAGTGTGGTTTAAATGTCATAACTTTTCAGGCATTTTCCCATTTACATTGCTTCCTAATTTATGTCTAGCGTCAAGCACAGTGATCAGGAGGAGTCAAGGTCTAGATTCAAACTCCACCCATCTCCATCCAAAACACAAAGTCCTATCTGTTTACCTCTACTTAGAATGCAGACTGTCTTCCCTTCGGGCTCACGGAAAATCTCAGGAAGGGATTACGGCCAGGAGGAGAGTCAACCAATGCTTTTGTTCAAATGGCAAAAGGCAGTTATGGGTTATGGAATATTTTATGCACATCATACCAGGAACTCTAATCCTTTGCCAATGACATTTGTCCCCAATTTGTCCTATGGGTGAACGGGTCAGAAACCGGTTTAGCATATGCCTCAGATGCCCTGCGTCATTTGCTCCTGGCCCAACTCTGATTTCAGCTCTGGCACGGCAGACGGTCCCGTGGGCATTCACACTCAACTGCGCCCTTGCCAAGGTAGGACCATCTCATCCTTCAGAGGGAGCCCTCAAACGACTGGGAGCAGGAGCTGGTAAATGAATGCCCAGTCTCCTGTCCTCTAACCGAGATTTCTGGTGACTTTCTGCACACCTCTAGAAGGTACAGGCATCACCAGCAGTGACCTATACTCATATGGGCTTTTCTTCCCTCCTTCCTGTTCCCTGGGACCCTGCTCCAATAAACCGCCTGCACCCACATCCTCATTTCAGGCTTGGCAAAGGGCAGACATCATTTGCCTGGGTGGGGGAGGGTAGTAGATCTTAGGAAAAGGAATGGTCTGGAAAACATCACTTTGGGGAAAAGTTGAATCAAAAAGCCCAACAGTCCCACCGAGGCTGAGAGGGAGACGTCCAGAGGGAGCTCACGGGGAAGAGCCATCCCGACAGCTTAAAGGGCTCACGGGCAAGATACGCAAGGACAAACGGCTCTTCTGGACAAACGGCCAGTGTGTGTGCAGGGGGAAGCAGAGCAAGAATGTAAGGAATTAACCCGCTCGGGTTCCTGTTCTGCAAAACCAAACTTCCTCTGGCCTTCCTTTCATCCTTCATATCCATTTTGCCCCAGATGTCAAGCACAGCCCATGGAAACTGCTAGACTCTAGGTCAACCGTTTCATTTTCTGCTGCCTCCACTCCAAAGTCCCCTTTAGAGCACTGGTAGAGCACACTCTTTCCTTGCCAAAAAGCAAGACGGGTTCTAGAAAGCTGGGTGGACTGTGGGTTTAAGAAAAAACCCAGATGCCCAGTATGCATACCCTTTCTCCTCATTGCCCAATTAACTCATGGGGCGCAAGCAAAATAAAATGGTCGCTGTTATACTTCCAGCCAAGTGAAAGAGACCTTATTTCCCAAAGCCAAAACTAATATTGCATACTGGAACTGGCTGGAAGCCGATGCAGAGCACAGGTAGAGCATTTCAGGGAACACACATCGTAACCCTGAGCCTGGAAACCAGAGCGGGGAGCCTCGGGGTTCTCCCGCACCAAGCTACGCTTTCAGAGGGGCTGAAGAAAGAGGGAACTGTTATGCGAAACCTAGCTATGGTTTTCTGAAAGGAGGATCAAAAAATCGGTACGCGTGTGCCTTTGTGATGTTCGATGCACCATTTCCTTTTCCAGGGGCTTGTCCCCCTGGTAAAACGTTAACGTTTTAGGTCTTTTAGAATCTGAGCTTCCCTCCCCCATGACACGGTTCAGATTTAAAGCTTGGATCCGTCAGCTGGCTAATGACCATCAGCACCAACCAAATGTATAAACGGTTCTTCTATGATGACAATTCTGGTCTCAATTAAAAAGCTTCTATTTTCATTAAGGACAGCTTTTTTTTTTTTTTTTTTTTTTTTTTTTTTGCGCGGGGGGGCAGTGCTGATTTTCTAAATTAAGGAAAAATAACAAAAGTAGGCCCTTTCTTCCTTGGATATAACCGCGGGACTAGAGCTTTATAATAAATAAGTACATAAACATTTTTATGGTATTTTGTAAACCTATTTGGAGGTCCCAATAATAAGGAAAAGCAGAAGTTGAAATACACACACAGCCTCCCTCCCTGCGGCTCACGCGGGGACATCTGGCCGTGGGTCTGAAGTCGGCCGGTGCCATCCGGCCCCACTAGTCCCTCGCTTCATCCTGGTCTCTCCCCAGCTCACTCGCTCACCCATCTTAGGCACGCCGAGCTTCCCTGCAGGGTCTGTGTTCCTCCCAGTCCCAGCGTCTCTACTGGAAACCTCCCACAGCGCCTCAGGAACATCTTCTATGGCAGCCAAGTAAGTTCCAGTCACCAAGGTCACAATCCACCCCATGCAGGATTGTTTCCTTGATGGACTGTAAGCAGATCGAGGGGAGGGCTTACGTCTGTTTCACTCATATGTCTCCTATGCTTGATCCACGTTAAACACACGACTGAGGTTTGCTTGAGTGAATGGATGGCACGGTGATCCCAGTCGTGACCCAGGTAGCTGCCATTTCTGCCATTCTAAACACCCACCTGGCCATTTGTGAGTTCCGTACTTGCAGAACTGATTACTATAGACCTTAGGATCTAGATTAATGGTTACCTCCCAAGCCTTGTCCTAAACGATGCCAATGAGGGTTCTATGTGATTCATTCAGCTTCTTGTTGGTACAACTAGCCTTTGGCTTATTGAGAGTAAAGCAAAACAAAAATAAAGGCTTTTATCTCATGAAAATCACAGCTGGGTCTACAACCCAGTATCACTCCATGGTACACAGTACGGCAGGAAGTTAGAACGTGTCACGGGATTCCGGCCGTTGCATGATACAATCATTCAATAGCCCACTGGTCTCCTTGTTAGACTCGCTGGCCAATAGCTCAAAGCACCAGCAGCTCCTCTCCCACCTGTCAAAGGCTCAACTGGTAAATGTAAAAACTGGAGGATGGTGCTATTTCCACCTTTCCAATCCCACTGAAGGCAAAGCCTTCCTGGGTGATCTTCCTCTTATGTTGGGTTCACTTGGGGACAAAGTCATTTCCTCCCGTTCCTTGGGAGGAAAACCCAAGGGTGAGGCTCCTGCCAGTCTTCCAGGATCCAGCGTGGAGACACGCAGGCACCGAAGGAAAGCTAACTCCAGGAGGAACTGGTAGGGAGCTGGGTCTCCGTGCCAGTATCCTTGGGAGACTGAAGACAGCCTTGCTCAAACTGCAGCCGTCTCTGCAAATTCATCAATGCTTCCTTGCCCCTTACCTCCCGCACAAAACACTGGTAATGATGTGTAATGAAAAAGACCTGCTTTCCAAAGCGCCTGGCCCTCCACAGGGTGATGGCCCCTGGCACCATATCACGCTGCGTGGGATATGTAAATAAGCCTCTTTATGCAAATAAGATGCACTTGAGCTCACTGGGGTTGGCCCGTCTGGGCCTGAATTCCCACTCCGCTACTTACGAGCTCCGGCTCTTCCTTAACCTCCTGGAGCCTCGGTTTCCTCATCGGGAAAACGAAGCTTGTGGTTGGACACACCTCGCCGGGTTGGTGTGAGGGTGCCGCATGTTAATAAAAGTTCAGTCCCGGGCAGAGGCGCATAATAGTGCTGCGGTAAGGGTCAGCGCCGGCGGCCTGCTGCTGCGCCCATGCATGTATGTTTCTAGAGTACAGAGAAAGAATGTAAACTTCCTGCTTCTTTTTGTGAACACTGGCCAAAGCCTGACACCGATCTGACAGAGGCCACACAAGAAAGACAACTCCAGACATATCTTGTTTATGAAACCAGGAACAACAATACTAAACAAAATGTTCGCAAAATGAGTCCGGCAACAAAGTGAGAGCATGATACACAATGACCAAGTAGAGGCTGGAGCTTCTATTTAAAAAAAAAAAAAATTTTTTTTTTAATGTTTATTTTTGAGAGAGACAAGAGCTCGAGTGGGTGAGGGGCAGAGAAAGAGAGAGAGACATGGGTTCGGAAGCAGGCTCCGGGCTCTGAGCTGTCAGCACAGAGCCCAACGCGGGGCTTGAACCCACGAACTGTGAGAACATGACCTGAGCCAAAGTCAGCACTTAACCGACTGAGCCACCCAGGTGCTCCATAGGTTGGAGATTTTAAAATACATTTGATCTTATTAAAAGGTCAAAAAAGGGAAGCAATATGAATAGTTTCATAGGCCAATATTTGAAGAATAGTAATGAAAAGAAGTAATTTCAGTGACCCAAATCGGTCAAAAACTTTAGATTTAACTGAATTGCACTGGGCCTCATTCAGAACAGAAAATCACTCAAAACAAATACTTATAAAGAGGATTTCTATTAGGTTGTGTTATAACGATAAGATATTCCAAACAGGTCATTTGAGGAAAAAGGCTGTGGTAACAGAGAAACAAAACAAAACACAACTGATTGGTCAGATCTGTAATTTGGGATGTTTCTGCTATAATAAGCAAAGCCTATTTATAGAAAAGGGAGCCCGTCTGCTCTAGGTCTGGGTACCGAGAAGCAGACCCTGAGATGAGGGTTCTTGTTCAAAAGATGCATTAAAAAATGTGTTCCAGGGAACCGGCAAAAAAGTGGGGGAAGCAGGAAAAGGGATCTGGGGAATGGAGCAATCAGGCAAGGATGTAAGTTCAGGCTGAGTCCCACAGAAGGTGGCCTCACCTGATCCCACAGGGGAGCTCTGGAGTGAGGCACCTCATAGCTGTCCTGATCTGGGGTGCTGGGCATTAATAACATCTGTACCACAGTCACGGTCAAAGACCGTCCAGGTCAAAGCACTTGTGGTTCTTCATAACTACAGGTAAAGTGGCTTCTGGAACCTGAGGTCAGTCCTCAATAAAAGAGTCACAGCTCCTGGGTGTTAAAAGAAAACCAAAGTGGGGCGTGTGTGTATGGAGGAACAAAGATGGCAGGAAGGGCCTGGAGGGGACCAGGCGGAACACAAACACTGTTAGCTACGCTGGCCAACTGGATAACGGACCAGAGTAGTATCCTCACGTCCCTGGGTCCGAATCTCCCACCACCAATGCTTCAGGCTTGAGCAGGTAGCCCTCACTCTTCTAGGAACATTCGTACACGTGCAACGCCAGGGAGAAATCAGAACCAAAGTCAGAATTAGAACCAGGCTAGAGAGAATAAATTTAGATTTCTGAAAGCAGCACTTATGTTGTTGGTTTGCAGTGTTAGCCCATTGATCGGTGAATCATGAGTTTGCTTTTTAAAGTATTGAAGGCATTTAAGAGAGTCTACGAACTGTGAAAAAGTTCAAGCGATTCAAAGCTGAATGGGAAAATCTATTAGACTGAACCACTTCGCATTGCCAATATTTGAGCTACCCCAAATCAGTTTCATAGGGTTCAATGTAAACCCCTGAAATTCACGTTTTTACCTTACAAGTTATGTAAGTACTGTGTGAATATTTGTAAAGTGGTAGCTGTTTGAAAATAAGTGGACTGGTGGGGTGCCCGGGTGGCTCAGTCGGTTAAGCGCCTGATTCAGCTCAGGTCACGATCTCGCCGTTCGTGAGTTCGAGCCCCGTGTCGGGCTCTGTGCTGACAGCTCAGAGCCTGGAGCCTGCTTCGGATTCTGTGTCTCCTTCTCTCTCCTGCCCCCTCCCCCGCTTGTACGCATGCGCTGTCTCTCGCTCTAATAAACTTAAAAAAAAGAAAGAAAGAAAGTGGATTGGACATGAGATATAACAGTAATAGAAGTGACCATTCTTTTTCATGCATAAAAAGTCTTCAGATATGCAAGGATCTTACACATAGACTGAAAGTATATCTGACAATATGTCAACGCTTATCCATGTTAATGCACTTCCTTAATGTGACTAATAAAATATAGAACTCAGGTCTCTCACCGCCAGCATGACCCATTCAAGTTGACAACGAGAAGGATGCTCACTGTGTCCACTGTTGTCCAACCTTGCCTTGAAGTGAGGGGCAAGGTGTTCCTCTGGGAGCAGGAGTGAGGTTTTAAGGTTAAAAAGGAGTGTTAAATCGTGACTTGCATAGGATATGATTTCTACCTAAAAAGGGTTGAGATGAAGGACACTGATAAACTAAGATGCATGTCAGTAAAGTCACCTGGTGAACTTACACCAAACTTGAAAGTTTTTTCCCCCATATATATGTAAGAGCCAGTTAAAAAATATAATGGATCTTCCAAAAATTGTAACAAAAGGACCCCATCTACAACGGCAAATATCCAAGAATGACAAGAAGATGGGGGACTTCACGGGGGACCTGACGATATTCTTTTGAGGGATGGAAAGGAAGAGTAAATGAACAGAGTAGATTCTTGGATGAGAAACCTGAAAACTGAAAAATGTACATGTTCTTCCAACATTAAAATTAAAGTACATATTTACAATGATTCCAGTCACATTGCGATGGAATTTTTCTGAACTTAAAAGAATGATCTCAATAAACATGTGACATTAGACAGAACGAGTTGACAACGTGGAGTGCTAAGGGAGACATTGCTTCTTCCAGATGTTCAACTGTCATACAAAGCTTCCGCAATTAAAGCTGCATTTGGTGACCCTGACATTGAGAGATCAGAGGACAGAACAGAGAAATCCAGAAATGGATCCAAATGTAAACGAGAATCCAGAACAAAGATGGTGGCTTCAAGTCAGCGGTGGTGTGGGTGGGTAAGGGGGTGTTTAACAGATCTTTTGGAGACACCTATTTGGAAAAAATAAAGTTGGATCTGTACGTTTTTCTCCTTACACCAAAGTAAATTCCACCAAAAATGTACATGTAAGAAAAATAAAACTAGGCAGTTCAGATACATATTGGGTAGATATCTGGAGACTGGAGGATTTCTAAGCCAACACCAAAGTCAGAAACTATGCATAAAGGGCCACCTGCGTGGCTGAGTTGGTTAAGCATCTGACTCCGGCTCAGGTCATGATCTCACTGTTTGTGAATTTGAGCCCTACATGGGGCTCTGTGCTGTCAACACAGAGCCTGCTTCAGATCCTCTGTCCCCCACCCGCCCCGCCCCCACTCAAGTGTATGCACGCATGTTTTCTCTCTCTTAAAAATAAACAAACTTAAAAAACAACAACAAAAAAAGAAACTATGCATAAAGAAAAAGACAAATAGGGGTGCCTGGCTGGCTGAGTCAGTACAGTATGTGACTCCTGATCTCGGGGTCGTGAGTTTGAGCCCCATGCTGAGCATAGAGATCACTTAAAAAAAGTTCTTTATAAAAAAAAAAAAAAAAGAAAAAGATGAATGACTTTGACCACATACGAGTTAAAGGCTTCTGTTGGGCAAATTGTCACAAAAAAAGTTAAAAAACAAAGGACAAATTGGGGACAAATGTCATTGGCAAAGGATTAGAGTTCCTGGTATGATGTGCATAAAATATTCCACATGTCCTCTCATATGATATATATTCAAGTACATAAAAATAGAAGAAACTTGAGACCTATGCCAACAATTCCCAGTGGTCATTGTGGTGCTGTGGGGTCGCAGCAGATCTCTCTGCTAAGCAGAACCGATGCCCCTTCCAGGCTCGAGTGGCAACAGGACCTCTTGCTACCCTTCTTCCCAGGCACAGAGCTGACACCTGCTTCATCTTTGGGTCCTCGGCCTCTCCAGATACCACCGAGGTGTTCAGTGGAGGTCTATGGAAGTCTCGCGCCTCTGCTTAGAGGAGCTAGGCCGCTTTCAGGAAGGCCGAGCTTTCGTTAGGCAGATGCTTGGCCAAGGGGGCACCCCACCACGTGTGGTTTTCCCAACTGTGGCTTTCAGGAACGTGGCACCCTTAGGAGGCGCACTGGCCACTCCTCTCCCTCGGCTGACCTCACTGCAGGGTGTTCTGGGACAGCTCCCACCCTCCCCAGTACAGCCCCACCTTTCCTGCCAGGACCATTCTCTGCTCAGCCCCAGAAGCCAGCAGCCCCAGGTTTCTTTGTTGCCCTCTGGCCAAGCCTTGGGGGAACTGCACCCACCTGCTGAGGTGGGCCAGCCAGGGCAAAGGGAACAGAGCCCTGCAGCCAAAGGCTGGGGGCTCTGAGAGGTCCTTCTTTCATCTTCTCGAGGTGGGGGGGGGAACCAAAACTTTGGTGGACACCTCTCAATGCACAGCTCTAACCACCTTGCAACCCGAGGGACCCCCAAGGGGCTGTCGCTGTCACACACATCCACCGGGGTGAAGGGAAACCTTGACCTGGGAGCAGCATGAGCACAGTGGACAAAGCCCAGCCTTGGCCTCCAGGCAGACTGGGCTCACATCCCAGCTATGCTGCTTCCTGGAACTGCCTGATTTCTTTAGGAGCCTCAGATTCCTCTTTTTATTTTTAAATTTTTCTTTAACATTTATTCATTGTTGAGAGACGGAGAGAGACAGAGCACGAGTATGGGAGGGGCAGAGAGAGGAGGAGACACAGAATCCGAAGCAGGCTCCAGGCCCGGAGCTGTCCGACGCGGGGCTCGAACCCACAAGCAGTGAGATCATGGCCTGAGCCGAAGTCAAAGCCCTAACTGACCGAGCCACCCAGGTGCCCCAGATTCCTCTTTTTAAAATGGGTTGCTGAGAGGCGACAGTGGGTGATTAGAACGAGTCTTCATATCCCTCCTTATCACAGATAGGTCTGCATACCCACCGCGTAAGCCCTGTTAGCGGCTCACGTGTGTTGGTAGTCTTGGCTACAATTAGGCTGCTCACGCACCAAATAACTTGCTCTTCGGCCTGCCAAACACCCGCCTTGGGTCCTGCGCCACACTTCTGGTGGGTCACGTGCATGTGAGGCCATGTGACCTGTCCCGCAGAGTCTGGGGACTCCCTGAAGGCAGAGGTGGCCTGCCTCGTGTCTGTCAACCTGAGGCCGATGTTTCTAGATAGCTCAGTATGAGGCCTGCATTTACTCCAGTTTCCTTCAGTCCTACAGCCCCTGGACCCCTCTTGCAGATGCTTCACTCTGTCTCAGTGACCAGCAGAAAGAAGCAAGTGAGAAAGAAAGATATGTGGCCAGTGATTGAAGAGTCAGAGGTCAGCCTCGGCTGCGCGATTTCTTTTTGGGGTGACGGCAGTCACTGCAGACGCTGTTGGCCCATATCCCTGCCCCCCTCTCTCCAGCTGTGGCACCCGCGGTTTTGCATCGGCGGGCTTTCTCTAGGGACAAAGCCGCTGCGGCCTCCATGCAAGGAAAGCTGGAAGTGATCAGCAGTGTAACGCCCTCGGGAGCGGCCCTCGTCCACTGACTGTGGGGAGGTGTGGATAAGGCCCTCACCCGCCTTGGGCAGCCTAGCTCTCAGCTGTCTGATCTCTGGGCGCAGAGCTCCCCAGTGGGAGCGGACCCAGTCGCCCAGAGTATACCTGCCTTGATAACCTATCCTTTTCCTGCTGCTTTCTTTCCTCTCTCTCTCCCCTCATCACCCCCTGCCTTTACCTCTGCAACAAATACCCTGCATTTGAATTCCCGTCTCAGGGTTTACTTTCGGGGAAACCTAATGAAGACATGTATGTTACTTTTTGTTCTTTGCAAGAACCCACAGCATAGATGGCTTTCAAGCCCGTGGGACCGTCGCTCACATGCCCGGGCCTATCACGGGCCTACAAACCTAGGGCAGAAACCCATGGACAGAGGACCGCTCTGGCAGGGAAAAGCTGGTGGCCTCAAATGAGGGAGCGCAGGGGGACCCGCATGGTCTGTCACCCCCACAAGGCACAGACAACATCCCTCAGCACCAGTGGTGGCTTTCAGCACCAAAGGACCGAATTCGCTCTTCGGGTCAGGCCTGAGTCTCCACAGCAAGGCTCTCTCACCAGGTGGGGGTAGCATTTCTCCGTTTCTCTGATTCTTTGTGGTTTGCCTTTCCGGGGAGATAAGAGATCAGCATAACTCTCCAAACCACCAAGTTGTTCAAAAAGAGCATTTAGCACTTAAAAAGTACTAGGGCAATATAAAATTTAATGACGACTCACATAGTGACCATAAAGTATCCAGAAAGAAATAGCTCTACATATAGGTATATCTATCTATATACCCATTTGCCAGCCATCCCTTTATTCAGGCAACAATATTGAGATGTGACTATACCCCAGGCATGGCTACAGGCGGTAGGGATGAACTGATGAATAAAAAGTTATTCCAGGGGCGCCTGTGTGGCTGAGTCGGTTAAGCGTCCGACTTCAGCCCAGGTCAAGGTCATGATCTCACGGTTGGCGAGTTCGAGCCCCACATCGGGCTCTGTGCCGACAGCTCGGAGCCTGGAGCCTGCTTCGGATTCTGTGTCTCCCTCTCTCTCCGCCCTTCCCTAGCTCACGCTGACTCTCTGTGTCAAAAATAAACTTAAAAAAAAAGTTATTCCATACTATATGGAGCTTAGTCCAGTGGTGGGGGGGGCGGCTAAGACAATCAGCGAAAGGTAATAAGGTCTATGGAAAAAATCAGGGTATGGGAATGTGATAGGGGTGTTTGAGACAGTAGGGTATTTCTAATCGGGTGACATTTAAGCCAAAATGGAAAGGAATTGAGGGATTGGGCCATGTGCATATCTGACAGAAGAGCCCGTGCAAAGGCCCAGAGATAGGAACAAGCTTGGTGTGTCGCAAGGAACAGCAAGGAAGCCACTGTGGCTACAGTGGAGAGGGCAAGGGGGAGAATTGTAGGAAATGTGTTGAGAGAGACAGCAACTGGGCCAGATCTTATAGTCTTCTAGGTATTGCAAAGAATGAAGTTTACAGTGAGATAGGAAGCCATTGGAGGGTTCTGGACAAAGGAATGTAAGGGGGCAAGAGGGGAAGCAGGGAGACCAATTATGAAGGAAGCTACTGCAGTCAATAACCAGGCAAAATAAGGTGGGGACTCGGGCCAGGATATAAGCAGTGGTGATGGTGCAAAGGGTCGGATTATGGATATATTCTGCAGGTCCAGCCAACAGGCCATTTGTGCAACAGATGCAGACGTGAGAGGAAGAGGGGTGGGGCAAGAAGACGGGAGTTGCTATTTCCTGCAGATGGAGGGTTTGGTGGAGTTAGGATCCCATTTCAGACATCTTCCTGTGCCACTAGGAATGTTCTCATTCTTTTTTTTTTTCTTAATGTTTACTTATTTTTAAGAGAGAGAGAGAGGGATAGGAGCAGAGAGAGAGGGAGGCAGAGGATCAGAAGCAGACTCCGCGCTGACAGAAAAGAGCCTGACGTGGGGCTCGAACTCACAAACCGCGAGATCATGACCTGAGCTGAACTCGGACGCTCAACTGACTGAGCCACCCGAGCGCCCCTGTTCTCATTCTTTTTTTTCTACGTTTATTTTTTTATTTTTGGGACAGAGAGAGACAGAGCATGAACGGGGGAGGGGCAGAGAGAGAGGGAGACACAGAATCGGAAACAGGCTCCGGGCTCTGAGCCATCAGCCCAGAGCCCGACGCGGGGCTCGAACTCCCGGACCGCGAGATCGTGACCTGGCTGAAGTCGGATGCTTAACCGACTGCGCCACCCAGGCGCCCCCCAGTTCTCATTCTTGATGTGGGTGGTAGCTAGATGGGTATAGACACCTACAAAAATTATGGATCTGCATGCGTAAGACGTGTGCATTTTACACTACATAAATTATATCTCAATTAAGACATGCTATTACAGGGGCGCCTGGGTGACTCAGTCGGTTGAACATCTGACCAGCTCAGGTCATGACCTCATGGTCTGTGAGTTCAAGCCCCGCATCAGGGTCTGTGCTGACAGCTCAGAGCCTGGAGCCTGCTTCAGATTCTGTGTCTTCCTCTCTCTCTACCCCTTACCCACTCATGCTCTCTCTCTCTCTCTCTCTGTCAAAAATAAACATTAAAAAAAATTTAAAAAAAAAGGACATGCTATTAAAGACTAAAACCAAAAGCAGACGAAAAAGGGAGGTAATTAACTGTGCTACCCGTTGTGCTGGGCTCAGAAAGAAGACTGGATTTAGCCAGGTGGAGTCCTACTTGTCTTGGTAGTAACACAGCTGATCTCCAGCATAGCCCCCTCCTTGGCCCAGTTTCACCTTTTCTTTTTCTCAATCTTAGTCCACGGCAGCTGGGCTCATGGTTGTGCGTGACTTTCTCACCCTGAACAAGGGCCCCTTCCCCTGACCGTTCTAAGCTGTCTTGAGGCTCTCCTCTGGATCCCTCAAGACCTCTCCTTGGTTTTGGGCTTCTCTCTCTGCTCCAGCGTATGTACCAGCTAGCTTCTTTTCCTTTAGGGAAGAGCCCACCTCATTGCTTCCTACGTGGGCAGCCATTTTCACGCTGGGGAGAAACAGGAGTAGAGGCAGAGACCGATTTCCCGGGTTAGCCAACCACATTGTTGGCAAAGCCTCTGAGAGATTTCCTGGCGGATGAGACAATGAAATCTGGGCCAGACGGTGACGTTAGCATCAGCTCAGCCACTCTCTGCTGTGACCTCAGTCTTGTTAACCTTTCTGAGTCTTGAGCATAAAATGATCGTGTTCCTTTAGTCTTGTGAGTTTCTCTTCCTTCATCTATACATTGGGAATAAAAGCACCCATCACACAGGGCCATGGTGAGGTTTTAATGAGATAAAGCACCCAGTATAGTGCCTGAAGGATGTCCCATAGACATCTACTCCTTCTCTCCCAGTCCACTCGGCAAGCGTCCTCTGGGTCATCACACCTGGAGCCCACCAGGCCCCTTCCTCCAAGTGCATTTAAGGGTTCTCGTCAACGTCTTGCTAAGTTACCAGGTCAGATGACGTAAAGTCAGGAGCTACGACCAACCGCAAATTTTGCTGTGTATAAATACTCAGAGATTGTGTTAAAATGCGGACCCTGATGCAGCAGGTTGGGGATGGTCAGGTCTGAGAGTCTGCGTTTCTAACAAGCTCCTGAGTGATGCCATGCTGCTGGTCCATGACCATATTTTGAGTCACAAAGCTATAAATAACACAACTAGATTTCCAAATAGCATAAAAAGACTAGAAGAAAAATAGAGAGTAAATGCATCACAAATAAATATAATTGTGCTGTGGCTGCCACATTAACAGAAATACCATGTTTAGAAGTGGGGCAATCATAAATCTATGCTGGGCTCACTGGACGGCAGTTCAGGCCTGGGATCCACATTTTAAGAAGGAAGAGGCCAAACCAGACACAGCACAAAAACAGAAATAGAACAGCGATGAAGGGACTGGAAATATATACAGCAAACAGTCAGAAGGCCAGGGGTACTGGATGCTGGCCTCTCTTGTTGGCTGGACAGAGAGCTGTGGCAGCATTGGAATGGCTTCCTCTTGTGAAAATAAGAAATGTATACGTCAATGAAGATAGATAAGGTAGACAGTGTAAAGATCATCTTACACTTATCAGGGTCTCACATCAGCTGGAGTAGATTCATTGGGTGCTGCCTGATAAGACAGAACTGAGTCATATCACCTGCTGGTTCATACCAGGTGCTCTGTTACTCTCCCCAACAGGTATCCTTGACGATGACTTTAAAATATCCAAAGGGGTGCCTGGGTGGCTCAGTCGGTTAACGGCCAACTTCAGCTCAGGTCATGATTTCACAGTCCGTGAGTTCAAGCCTCACATCGGGCTCTCTGCTGTCAGCACAGAGACCGCTTTGGATCCTCTGTCTGCCTCTCTCTCTGCCCCTTCCCTGTTTGCTCGCTCTCTCTCAAAAATAAAGAAACACTAAAATACATATATTTATGGGGCACCTGGGTGGCTCACTTAGTTAAGCATCCAACTTCGGCTCAAGTCGTGACCTCATGGTTTGTGGGTTTGAGCCCTGCATCGAGCTCTGTGCTGACAGCTCAGAGCCTGGAGCCTGCTTTGGACTCTGTCTACTTCTTTACCTGTGTCATTCCCCCCACTCATGTGCGCTCTCTCTCTCTCAAAACTAAATAAACATTAAAAAAATTTAAAAATATATATATTTAAAATATCCTAAATGCAGTAATGGAGAGTCTGAAAGAAATTTAGCAAATGGAAAATAAGATGGTGATCATGGGGGTCATTTGTCTGTTTGTGATTCATTCTCTCTCCTTCCCCCTTTCTGCTATGTTTCTCAGAGACACATCCTTGCAAACAACCTCTCTCAGGTTTCTGCTATGGCTGACTCCATCAATGCCTCTCAACAGCCACTCTTCCCTTCCTCTCATAGACAAAACAACCTGTGTTTGGGGGCAGCGATGTGCCGAGCTAAGAAAACTTTCTCTCAGCCCTCATTGTGGCTAGGGTCGGACATGTGACAGGGTTCTGGCCAACGAGAGGCACATGGAAAATGCCAAGTGGAGCTTCAGGAAAGCTATTTAAAAGGGGGCAGGCTTGGGGCGCCTGGGTGGCTCAATCGGTTGAGCGTCCGACTTTGGCTCAGGTCATGATCTCGTGGTTTGTGAGTTCAAGCCCCGCATCAGGCTCTGTGCACAGAGCCTGGAGCCCGCTTTGGATCCTGTGTCTCCCCCTCTTTCTGCCCCTCCCATGCTCATGTTCTGTCTCTCAATAATAAATAAACGTTAAAAAATTAAAAAAGAAAAAGGGGGGCAGGCCTAACTGGACAGCTACACGCAAAAGCATGAAATTGGACTACTTTTTTACACCATAAAAAATGCATCACAAACAAAAAAATTAATTACACCATCAAAAATTAAAGTGGATTAAAGACCTAAATGTGGGACCTGAAACTATCAGAATCCTTGAAGAGAGCACAAGCAATAATTTCTTTGACATTGGCCAAAGCAACATTTTTAAAAATATGTCTCCTGAGGCCAGGGAAACAAAAGCAAAAATAAACTGTTGGGACTACTTCAAAATAAAAAGCTTCTGCACAGTAAAGGAAACAACCTGTAAAACGAAATGACAGTCTATTGAATGGGAGAAGATATTTGCAAATGACATATCTAACAAAGGGTTAGTATCTAAAATATATAAAGAACCTATACAACTCAACACCAAAAAACCCCAAATAATCCATTTAAAAAATGAACACGAACAGACGTTTCTCCAAAGAAGACATACAGATGACCAACAGACACATGAAAAGATGTCCATCATCACAAATCATCACGGAAATGCAAATCAAAACCACCCCACATCTGTCAGAATGGCTAAAATAAAAAACTCAAGAAGCAACAAGTGTTGGCAAGGATGTGGAGAGAAAGGAACCCTCGTGCACTGTTGGTGGGAATGCAAACTGGTGCAGCCACTGTGGAGAACAATATGGAGGTTTCTCCGAAAAATTAAAAACAGAACTACCATATGATCTAGTAATCCCACTACTGGGTATTTGCCAAAAGAATACAAAAACATTAATTCGCAAAGATACACACACCCCTATGTTTGTAGCAGCATTATTTACAACAGCCAAATTGTGAAAGGAACCCAAGTGTCCACTGATAGATGAATGGGTAGAGATTATAAATATTTTTACATAATAAAATATTACCTGGCCATAAAAAAGGATGATATCTTGCATTTGCAACAACATGGATAGATCTAGGGAATATAATGCCAAGCAAAATAAGTGAATCAGAGAAAGACAAATACCATAGGATTTCACTCATATGTGGAATTTAAGAAGCAAAACAAACGAACAAATTAAAAAAGAGAAAGAGACCAAAAAAACCCCCAGACTCATAAATATAAAGAACAAACTGGTGGTCACCAGATGTGAGGGGGGGTCGGGAGATAGGTAAAAGGGGGGATTAAGAGTCTTTATCACGATGAGCACTGAGTAATTTATAGAAGTGTGGAATCACCATATTGCACACCTGAAACCAACATAGCACTGTATGTTAGCTATTGAAAAGAAAATAAAAAATAAATAAAAGGGGGCAGGGCTGTTCTCTTTCCTCGTCTTACTGCAGCTGCGGTGTTGGAAGTGGAAACCAGGAAACAACATGCATGAAGGAAGGCTGTGCGGAAAGACCAAAGGAACTAGGTTTCCTGATGGCATCACACGGTTGCTTCCCAATCCTGGACGGACCACTTCCGGATTTATCTTTACAAAAGAAAAGTCCCATTAGGATCGGCTGCTAAAAGTTGGCCTTTCTGTTACATGCAGCCAAACACATTCCTAACTATTTTCAAAATCAGTGGTTTAATCCATCTGCCTAGGGTAGAGGACAGGCTGGCCAGTTACACTCAGGTGCCTGGGTAAGTGGCCATCAGGAAGCAGCGAGGCTACTGGGAAGTCTGGCCTCAAAGGGATGAAATGACAGTTCTGGCAAGTTGGATCTTAACAGGACGTAGCTATGTATTCACGTTCTCTGTGAAATTCCAAGGGCATATATATTTGTTCCCAAATTCAGATGCTCGCAGAAATATCCTGTGTGCCACTGACATTATCACATGAGAATATCACACACACACACACACACACACACACACACACACACACACACACGTCAAGAGCTGGATCTTTGTCAATATGCTTATAACACAGCCTTCAGGACGCAAAGAACACCAGTCAGTGGCAATCCTACTATAGCAAACACTTTCAGGGTTCCACCAGATCCCCTAGGACCCCGTCTAGGTGTCCACCTTCTGGCTCCAGTACGTGTCTTCTTCCAAGAGCCAGCATCTGTGGGTCTTCCTTGGAGGCTTGCCCTCAGGCTACTGGACCACTATGTCCACACCTCACCCACAGAGGGCGAAAGTGCTGGGACTTTGATCCCTCAGTAGGGGCCCTTAACCAATGACTGGTGCCATGGGGGAACAAAAGCCCAGCTTCCTGACCTCGACAAGGACTTCGCTGAGGTGGGACTCACACTTCCCAGCTCCCCTGCAGGATCAGGCAGAGGCCACCCTCTGCAGCCCTGAGCCTGAGATCACCCCTGCCCTGTCCCGCTTCCCCACTCCCTCTGCGTCTGCTTCAGGGAAACCCAGCCTGAGGCACCCTTGTTCTCCTTAATCTTTTTCGTTTTCTTTTGTTTGCCTTGGCTTAGCAGTCCATTTTCATGGCTTTCCTTTTAAGAGGTGTTGCACTGCTTTATGAAAAAGATTTAAAATCCAAGACTCTCCTTCCCCTTAGAAGAGGAAATTATTAAATTGCTGTTTTTCAATTCATTAGAAAAAAAATCCAGAGGTTTAACACATGTTTTCTAAAATAACCCCTCCCCCCATAGATCTACCCAAGTCCTGCAGCTCTGGGAAACGTCCTTCTTAATTGATCCTTGTTGTAGCTAAGGCTCTGTTGACATTTCTAAAGCAAAACGTAGCCTTCCTCCCAAACACAGTGAATACACAAATGAAGCTTTTCATATATGTGAAAAACGAGCCCCACCGTGGAACACCGAGGCCACGTTGTGATGGGAAATGGACATCTGGGTTTTTCTATCACCTCTCACTGCCGACTGGGGCAGGAAGGGCCCAGGCTGGCTCTCAGGCACAATTTCTCCAGGGGTTAGAATCTCTGACCTGGCCGCAAGGCCAAGTAATCCAGGTGAGGAACTAGGAACCTGGCCTCAGGGTACCTGCTCCCTACCACCCACTCTTGTCCTCTCCAGGAGGTAGGGCAGCAACCAGCAGAAAGAGCTCAGAAACGGGAAAGGCACTAGGGAACTTGGGATTTACCCTCGGCAAGCGGGATGGGGAAGACCGACAAGGGAAGAAAGAGGAAAAGAACTCGCTGCTGTGTCAGAGCCACAGATAGGCTTGGAACCCGGTGAGTTTTTTCTGCCTGGCATTATGCAGGAAGTTCAAGGTAAAGTCACCGAGGGGCTTGGGGCACTGGATTAAAAACAGAAAAGGGGCGGAAAAGACTTATTATTTTCTGAGTATCGATATCCACCCTCAGGCCTCCCTTACAAGGGCAAGAAGCAAGTTCATTCATCATCTTAATGGCCGGGCCAAGATGACTATAAACATCTAAGGGTTGCATTTTACTCGGGGCGACTATTAACTTGACAAGAGACGGGAGAAAGCAGAACACAATGAAAATCAGTTCCTGCCGTGAAGGAGAGCAGCCGCAGAGGGAAGGCAGGCTCTTTGAAATGTGCTCACACCAACGGCCACGCCACTCACGCTCCTGCCTGGAAACCCTTCCTGACGCGATGCTGGCCTTCCCAGCTCCACAGAAGACATCTCGTCGTGTTCCTTGGTGCAGGTGCAGTTCCTGTGTGCAAACTTCTATCTGAGAACAGGCCAGGGCACTCCCACAAATATAAAGGCATACAAACATGTAAGTCCCTAATCTTTCCCACTCTTCTTTGGGTTAGAAAAGGGATCATTTTTATCGCCTGGCGCCATCTTGAGTGGTTTGCCTTGAAAGGGAGAAGAGAGAAGCCCCTGAGAGAAGGCCTTTCTGTGGTAAAGGTGGAAACAAACTGGAAGAATCACTTTACAAGAAAAACAAACTTATGAGCCCTCTCTGCCTTTGTCATAAAGAACGAGCCATTGAATGCCACAAAAGCTGACCTGGTGCTTTCAACTCAGAGGCCAAGTTTAATTTGGAATGCAAAGCACTCCTCAGAAAGAGCAAAACTAAGCTTTCCTTCACACCACTTCTAATGGACATCATCAGGCTTCCCACGCTGGGCCCTGTCGTGGGAGGAGACAGAAGGGCCCAGTGCCCACTTCTCTACCTCAGTCTCTCAGGGAGGTTAGAAAGTGAGACCAGTGTGTCAGTGGATTCAGTGACTTACAAACAACCGGGGCCGGGCACTAACTATGTTTCTTATGAACTTGAAAGGGCAGAAAGCTCTAAAAGGCATTGTAAGTGGTAGGTCTCCATTTTCCCAGTGGGATTCAGGACTCTACTGTTTCCTTACTGGTCTCTTTCCTTCCGGCAATCCCAAGACTGAGTCTCACCGGTCTTCCCTGGTCTGTTTGCTCTTTCTTGGTTCTTCCTCCAGCATGTCACAAACTTCTGTCCTCTCTTCTGTTTCCTTAGTCCATATAAAAATGCTGGAGTCCCCCCACCAGGCTTCACTGGGCCTGCAGACCTTTGGGTCGGTCCTCTCTGATGAGGGACCATGATGCAGGCTAAGGGGCAAGCACAAGCTAGCACCGCCCCCCTCCCTAGGTGGGACATGTGTGATATTCCTTGGACACCCCCGGCTACCCAAAACAGGAAAGGACAAAACAAAACAAAAAGCAAATGGTTAAGAAAAAGGCAATCCTATCCACAGCCTCAAGTCCAGGAACTCCCTACAATCTTACGGTTAATGCTTTGCTAGAGAGAAAAACAACCTTAGATTGACAACAGCTAGGCCTCCAGTAAGTCTTTAGCACATGAACGTCTCTCTGGAAACTCCCTCTTTACTTTGTCTCTGACTCCATGAAACGGTCACCCCCCCGCCCCGCCCCCCACACTTTCAGTGCAGCTCTTCCTGCCTCCAGGTCCTGTCCCTACGCTTTCATAAAATCACCTTTTTGCACCAAAGACATCTTCAAGAATTCTTTCTTGCTCGTTGGCTCCAGACCCCACGAACCCCCCATCACCCTCCAAATTTATCACTCTCGCTGCCTAAAGACTCCGGGCCTAGCCCTACATTGTTTCGGGAGTCCAGTATTTTCCTCATTCTCTAAACTCTGATAGTCATCACACATATATCACACATTTGAACCGTTATAGATCTTGGATTTTAAAAAGTCGACATCCCCAAACCAAAAATTCTAACACTTCGGCAAATAGTAATGAAGAAAAAAATCAATAGGCATTATTAAAAAAATTTTTTTTAATGTTTATTTATTTTTGAGAGAGACAGAGACAGAATGCGAGTGGGTTAGGGGCAGAGAGAGAGGGAGACACAGAAGCAGAAGCAGGCTCCAGGCCCCGAGCGGTCAGCACAGAGCCCGACACGGGGCTCGAACTCACGAGCTCTGAGATCATGACCTGAGCTGAAGTCGGATGCTCAACCGTCTGAGCCACCCAGGCGCCCCAATCAATAGGCATTATTAAAAGCAAACAAATGGGGGGGCGCCTGGGTGGCGCAGTCGGTTAAGCGTCCGACTTCAGCCAGGTCACGATCTCGTGGTCCGGGAGTTCGAGCCCCGCGTCAGGCTCTGGGCTGATGGCTCAGAGCCTGGAGCCTGTTTTCGATTCTGTGTCTCCCTCTCTCTCTGCCCCTCCCCCGTTCATGCTCTGTCTCTCTCCCCAAAAAAAGAAATAAAATAAAAAACGTTGAAAAAAAAAATTAAAAACAAAAAAGCAAACAAATGGGGACTACAAAAGTTAGCCCACTTAACTGATATATATATTTACACATATACACGTGTAAATATATATTTACACATATACATATACATATATATTTACACATATACATATATGTATATTTACACACACACACATATACACCAAATTTTCCATTATTTTCATGTAATTTCAATTTTTTAAATAAAGGTAACTAATTAAATATAAAAATATGTTCAGTTTAACACTAGCTATATTTTTTGATGTTATGAAGGCACACGCCCATGCACACACACTCCTGCAATCCCTTTGTTAAGACCACAGGTCTTGATTTTCAGTTTATTTATTTATTTATTTATTTTAAATTTTTTTTTTTCAACGTTTATTTATTTTTGGGACAGGGAGAGACAGAGCATGAACGGGGGAGGGACAGAGAGAGAGGGAGACACAGAATCGGAAACAGGCTCCAGGCTCTGAGCCTTCAGCCCAGAGCCCGACGCGGGGCTCGAACTCCCGGACCGCGAGATCGTGACCTGGCTGAAGTCGGACGCTTCACCGACTGCGCCACCCAGGCGCCCCTTGATTTTCAGTTTAAAAGGAAGAGTCTGGGCGCCTGGCTGGGTCAGTGGGTTAAGCGTCCAATTCTTGATTTTGGCTCAGGTCGTGATCTCATGGTTCAAGGGTTCAAGCCGTGTTGGGCTCTGTGCTGACAGCACGGAGCCTGCTTGGGTTTCTCTCTAACCTCCCTCTCTGCCCCTTCCCCGCTCATACTCCTCTCTCTCTCTCTCAAAATAAAATAAACATTAAAAAAAAAAAAAAAGGAAGAGTCAACACCTTCTGACTGACAGCGCACCGTCTAGTATTCTCGCTTTTTTCCCCTCCTCCCCCTCAGCATGTAATCTTGGTCTGGAGTAGGCGACCAATGCATACCTTCTGAGTAAATGAATGAATTATAGACTTGGTGCTTGTGGGTGGCGGGGGCCGCCATGGTAGCCGCGCATCATGTACGAGTAGTCTGCATAGACGTCATCTGACCCTCAGCACGTCTCATTTCACAGAGAAGGAAACTGAGTCACAGAGAGAAGACCCCTGGCTCAAGGTCCCGCTGAGCGCAAGAAACAGAGCTGAGTTTCTGCATCTGCGTGGGATGGGAGCGAGAGCCTCGCCTTCCCTCTCCCCCACCTTGGCGGCTTGCTGTGTTACTTCTAAGAATTTCTGAAGCACAACCCCCGGCTTGGCTGCCTCTTGCAATCGCGCAAGGGTTTTGAGAACATCATTGGCTTTAAAGTGCTATGGATACTACCTGTAAGTTGACCCTCCCTCCCCCCCAAGCAGACACTCACACTTGAACCCCCAAACTCCAATCTCTTTGGCTAGCTAACCTGCCACCCAGGGACAGGTGAGAAATGCAGTCACGCCTGCACACACACCAGGGTCTACCCCAGATACAGATCCATGTGACAACAGGCAGGCGGGAGAACTGCCTACAGCATATGGAAAACAGCTAAGCCAGAGGTCACGAGTTGGTGGCCTACAGACTGGATGCAGTCAGTTGGATATGTTTTGTTTGGCCCATTCAATGTTCAGAAAACATTTTAATTAGCTGCCAAAGTCATGAGATTTCACATAAAAATGTGGACTTCTGGCTTTTCTTGAAAAGTAGGAAATCTGGCTGCATCGGCCCTCACTCCCACCTGGGAACCGTGGCCTGCTCTCTCTGGATGAGGCCCCGTTTTTCCACAGTCTTCCCTGCCTCCTACTGTCCCACACCCGGGCCCCTTGTCCCACTTACAATACTAGCCTTGCGCCACTCCCGTAAGACCGTGAGGTGTGCATCGCTAGTTCTCGAGCTAGAACCCGGGCAAAGTTCCATTACGCTAACTTGTGACTTCTGGAAGTCTAGAAAGTGAGGTGTTTAGGTTGCAAATGCTTCCAACCCTGTGGGCATCTCTACAGGTGCTGGGGAACCTCACACAGACGTGTTACGCCTTTCAGGGTGCCCCGCCCCACTTCCAGTTGCCAGCGGCTGCAACCCTGTGCTTGAATGGAACTTTCCAGAATGAGGTTGGTTGTTCTGGCCACGCACAGCACAGGATAGAGGTCTGGGGGATGCGTGCTCCTAGAAAGCTTCAACCACTGACTCCCCCAGCTGCCTCAGCCCCCAAGTTTGGGTTTTACACTGCTTCCCAGGGTTGTCCTGGGATGAAGTCCCACTGCCCACTGTGGCAGCTGGTTGAACAGCACCCCCTGCATTAGCTGCCTCCACCTGTCTGTCGCTGCTCCATTTCCCTCCCAGTGTTTCTTGCATCTCTCAAACAAACAAACTGCCCTCAATTCCTTGCTTCAAGGTCAGCGTCCGGGAGATCCAAACCAAGAGAGCACTCACGCTACAGAGGGTGCTAGGTCAGGGACCCCCTCCTCGTTCTTTCTCACCAAGCACGACCTCTTCTGTAACTCTGTGGCAAGCCACCACACCCCCTTGGGACCCAAAGGTCACCTGGGAGTACCCTTGCACTATCTTAAAGCTTACAACTGTCCATGTCCCTGTCTGTTCCCATGCGGGCCCTAACAGGCACTGACTGCCATGAAGATACGTGACCACGCATCCGGCCTCTTCTTTGAGCTTATCTGTCTGGCCACATGAAGCATTCCTGAGCGCCAGAGACCCAACCGACAAGCAACTTCAGCATAGGACAGCAGGCATCTGCATTCCTAAAACGTCCAGAGGCCACGCTGCCACTCGGAGCGTCACTGGCCCTTAGACCCACACGGGAAAGCCTTTTTCCACCTTGCTGGATCGCTCCTGTCCCTCTTCCTCTGCCCCCTCACGGGGCTCCAGCCAGCTCTCCCCTTCACCGAATAAACTCACTCATCCATCCCAGCTCTGTGGCGGCAGCACCAGCTGATGTCAACTCTTCAGAGGAGGCCCGTCCTCTTTCCCCAGCACTTATCTGGGAGCTTCAGGCAACCCGAGACTAGCTGGTGTAGGTCATCGCGTGCTTCAGAGCCATGTCATGTCCCAGTGCTCTGGACAGCAGTTGGCCTCCGGTGCTGTTTGCTGACATGCCTCGCACCCCACTAGGCCAGGAGTTCTTCGCAAGCAGGGACCGGCCCTTACTCGTCTTTGGGTCCCCCAGCCGTTGGTACGGCCCCTGGCACTTAGCAGGTACCTAACGACTGCTGTCTGAACAAATGCGTTCCTGTTCCACGGAGGCAAGAAGAGCCGCTGTGTGCCGAGCGGCATCGCGGCGAGAAATTAAAACTCAACTTTCCCTTGACCCCACAGCCACATGGCTGTACAACTCCGGAGGGGGGGCACCATCCACGTAGCCTGTGGGGTGGTGTTCCGGGGGTGCCGCTCACGCAGAATCTAACCTGAACGTGACCCTGGGGCTGTGCGGTGCAGATGTGCTCCAAGCGCATCGTCTCCGTTGTTCTTTACTCTCCTTTTCCACTGTGCCCCTCCCCCATCCCTATGAGACCCGGCACACGGCTTCACAGACGGCCACCACACGACCGCCGTGGGCTGCGCCCCGGCCAACCCGCACGTGCCAGCCAATGAGCGGCCACCGGCACACGAAGCCCCGTTTTACGGAGTGTTTTCACGTTAGCTTGATGGAGGCGAGAGAAAAGCCAGCAGATGGTTATCCAGTGTGCATCCCACATTTTTGTAACCAGTCTTCCCTTACAGGAAAGAACCAGCGTGAATCTTTGGAAGCAGTTCTGCGTTACAGAGGACAGAAGAGTCCGTGTTAGGGGAGACGTTTTGTCCAGTCTCAGAAACGAATACATCACCAACTGGGTGATGACAGAGAAGACCGGAGACCTTGGAGGCCTATGCCCCGAGCCGCCTTGTGGCTTTGGACAGAGGGAGAGCCACCCACCCACCCACATCACCCATGCAGCCAGGGGAGGCATCGGAGCGGAGATCTGAGGGCAGGGCAGTTCACTGAAGAAAATGGGGGCGGAGGGAATTCTAGGATAAAGGCAGCTTTGGGACTGAATTATAACTGGATTCAAGTGCGTATGTGGGGCATGGCGAACACCGAGGCTGGGGAAGAGGGGAGGCAGGAAGCGGCGGCTCAGAATGGCCTCTCACCAACAGCTGAGGAGTCCAAACTCCCTTCTGAAGAATGTGAAGCAGCAACAGTGATGAGATTATGTTTCTTCCCAAATTTGTACGGTACAACTGATATTACAGTCTTAGTTTTTAAGTTAATTGTTTCAATTATGTCTTTACTGGGGCAATAAATCTTTTTTTTTTTTTTTAACATTTGCTTCCTATTTTAAACGTTTGCAAAATTTGTTTTTTCTTACTTCTACATTTCTTTGGCCCTAACACTTTATTTGACGACTCTATTCTTGAGTGCTTTATCTGTAAGTATCCTATTTCTCAGGAATAGTTTCGTGCTTATTAAAGTTTCAACAGTTATTGAAGCAGATGCTGCCTTGCTCACATTCCCTAGAACTAACCAAAGGGTTGGTCACCTGAAGCCAGTGCCCTCTGGGCCAGAGGCTTCCAACTCCTCACTGCTGGAATTGTTCACTCACCCCAGGGAGTGTGGCTCATAGCCAGAGAAGGCTGGAAGTTCCAGGGTGTTAAAGCCCTTGGAGTGATTTTCTGTGGATGAGTGGTGAGAGTTGGTGGAGAAATCTGGGGCACCTGAGTGGCTCAGTCACTATTGATTTTGGCTCAGGTCATGATCCTGGGGTTGTGGGATGGAGCCTTATGTCAGGCTCCACACAGAGCATGGAACCTTCTTAAGATTCTCTCACTCTCTTTCTCTTTCTTTCCCTCTCTGTCCCTCTCCCCTGCTTGCATGTTTTTTTTTTTTTAAGTTTATTTTTTTGAAGGGGGGCAGAGAGAGAGAGAGACAGAAAGACACAGAAGCCAAAGCAGGCTCCAGGCTCTGCGCTGTCAGCACAGAGCCTGATGCGGGGCTCAAACTCAGGAACTGTGAGATCATGACTTGAGTCAAAGTCAGAGGCTTAATGGACTCAGTCACCCAGGTGCCCCTTGTGTACTCTCTTTCTCTTTCTCTCTCTCTCAAAAAAAAAAAAAAAGTTGGTGGAGAAATCCTCTAGCAGCTTCCTTACCCCTGGGAGTAACTCTGAGAGCGTGTTCCACAGAGACTGTCTGAGAAGGTCTGCAGCAGGACACGGCCCAAGTTCCCCATGGCTCATCAGCACACACTTTCCTAGCTTTCATCCCTTCCCCATCTAAACGCACCGCTCCCACAACGTGCCTCCTGAGATCACTCCCCAAATAAACCACCTGTACCTACGTCATAGTGTCAGAGTCTGCTTTTGGGGAAATCTAAACTAGGAGAGTTAACAGACTTTATGAATTCTCACATATTCAGGGATGTCTTCATTTTGCCTTCACGAGGGAGTGCAACTTGGCTGGGTATAGAATTCTTAATTGACAAGAACCTACTCTGACTTTTTAATACTGTTAAAGAAGTCTATGGAACATTGGTTTCTTTGTTTTCTGTTAGGTATCAGTAGCATCACTTTCACATTTTGAAAATTAAAAATCTCGTGAAGCTGTGTATTTTTGCCTGGTATTTGCAGAGACCATTCAAGAGAATGGAGATCCTTCTTTGGTATCTACTCATGTCTTCTGTTCCAAGTATTCTGGACCCACTTATCTATGCTGATTCTCCAGTCTCCACCTTCTACATGTATAGTTTTCACCCTCATCCTTCTTCACTGACTTTTTTTTTTCCTCCGAATCCTCAGAGACCATCTCAAATATGTCCTGTACAGCAATGAATCAGATTTCCATACTACTAATTCTGCTCTTTCCTAATTACAGCACGTTTTAATTCTGCCATTGCTTTCTTGGTTTCATTATATTTCCTTATCCTATCTACAACCTTTATTTTTTTGGCCTCTCAGTTCATTCCTTTTTCATCCCAGTTTATCATTCTATTCTCTGATCTTTTGTGATGCTCATACTTTTCTTGAATTTCATCAAGAACAAAAGTGGGTGCTCTGTAAAATTTACTTTTGTTTTCTATTAATAATCTTTCTAAAGGGTATGCTTTTCTTCTGTGTCCTGAGTTACACTCGTCTTAGTTTATGTGGTAGAACCTTTTTGTAGGGTCCATGTTGGTTCTGTTAGGCCTACGTGGGGTGGGTGGGCTCTCTCGGTTCCTTTGTACCACCCATCTGGGTGCTATTAGAATCTTGCTCTGGGCTGAGTGATGCCATCTACATTTCCACGTGCAGTTGTGGTCATGGGAGAGGAATTTTTGTTTCTTTACCTTCTCCTATCACATTGAGGGTCACCTTCCCTGTTTTTCTAGACAGTCCTGCCCCCACGGCAGCTACGTGCTGTCTCTGTACCCTGCCACCTTTTCACGCTAATGCGTCCCACATCCAGAAGGGCCCCCGAAACCTTGTCAACTCTCTGCCAATTTGAAACCAGGGCTCCCTGTGCCAAAGCTCATTGGGATTCGATGGAGAAGAGATAAAAATGATCGGCTATAGGAGCTAATGACATACCTGTGGCCTTCCCAGGTACACTGTCCTCACCTGACTAGAGCCCCTCATCAAGAATGCCCGGGGGGTTACTTACTACTCCTCAAGGTAGTCAGTATGATACAAGGGTGGGAATGGTGCTCTCCTGCCACTTCAAGAGGGGACGATTCTGCTGAGTGATTCTGCTGAGGAATGCTCTTGGGCATTCCTCCACGTCTTTCCACCCTATCATTCAGACTAAGGCTACATTTTACAACAGCATCCCCTTACTCAGCCCTTTCCCTGCCTCATCCTGCTTCCCTCACTTCTCTCCTGCAGCATTCCTCCAATATGGCAGATGTGCCCAGATCCTACGCAGTAAGGAGGGAATGGGAAGATGCGTGTGAAACCCCTGGTATATAGTGGGTGGTTAATCACTGCTGTGGCCCATCCCCCAGATAGTTACAAGACTAAAGATAAAATCACTTGTTCAGGGCAATCTCTGTGAGAGACAGTCATCACAGTATTGTTTTTCAATTTTTTTTTAAATTTTTTTTTCAACTTTTTAAAATTTATTTTTGGGACAAAGAGAGACAGAGCATGAACGGGGGAGGGCAGAGAGAGAGGGAGACACAGAATCGGAAACAGGCTCCAGGCTCCGAGCCATCAGCCCAGAGCCTGACGCGGGGCTCGAACTCACGGACCGCGAGATAGCGACCTGGCTGAAGTCGGATGCTTAACCGACTGCGCCACCCAGGCGCCCCTGTTTTTCAATTTTTTAAAAAAATATTTATTTTAAGAGAGAAAGCACACAGGCACGCACACGAGCAGGGTTGGGGCAGAGAGAGAGGGAGACAGGGAGAGGGAGAGAGGGAATCCCAAGCAGGGTCCATGCTCAGCACAGAGCCTGACATGAGGCTCAATCTCACAAACTGTGAGATCGTGACCTGAGCCGAAATCAAGAGCCAGAGGCTTAACAGACTGAGCCACCTAGGTGCCCCTCATCACAGCATTAAAGAGAATAAAACTAGAATGAAATATCTACATAACAGGAATTTAAGGGTAATCCCATAGAATACTTTATGACAGAATATTATGTAGCCTCCATGCTAAAAAGAAACCTATGATGAAGGAAGTAAAGTGAGATATAGGCAGTTATACAGTTTATGAAATAATACTACCAAATCCTATATACCGAAAGAGCGGGGCCAACTCTCAACTTTGTAGCAGACAACAGACAGAACAAAGCTTTGTCACAAGGATGACTGTGTCTATAGGCAAAAATAAGCCAAGGTACTTGGGGAGACACAGCTCTTCCTAATTCTGAGGCCGGAAAGAAATTTCTCCGGTGGGTCCTAAGTGAGAGGAACCTGCAACATAATGACCCACGTCACCAACCACATCCTTTCAGTTACCCAGAGAGGAGTTTTACAGATCTGTCCTTGAGTCTGCCCCTTCCCCAAATCCACCCCCTACAAGACGATGGCACAGCACAGGAAATCCTATAAAAGACATTCTGTATGGAGCCAGAGATACTAGAACCCTAGAGATACTTGGTTCTCTCTTGACTGGGCTTACCCCAGGACAATTCTAGCTTACAGAGAATGGGAAGTGTGCCCTTCTCATAGTCCTTCTTGATCGCTTTTGTGACCTTCCCAACCCTGGTGTTCCTAAAAGCTATGAAGCAGCAGAGATTTGTGATAACCTCTTGTAAAGTTCTTGGAGCCCCATCACTACGGATCTCTCTATAGCCTTCAGGTGCCCCCTAAGCTGGGCAAGGTTGGTGTAATCCTGTCAAAACTGGTGAGCTTGCCAGGATCTGTGTCTGAACAGACGTTTTCCCATGGGCTTGAAGGCACGCTCAGTGCTCCTCTGTGGGCAGGGCACGACTGTTCCTCAGAAAGTGATTTTGGTTCTGTTTAACACAGATGTCAAGGTACTGCAGTTCCATGTTGTAAACACGTTGAAAAGTGACAAGATTTGCCTTCAAAACTGCTGTCAAGAGTTAGAGCAACCACCAGGAAGGGCGAGGTCTGTCTGAGCCCACTCATTCCTGTTGCCTCCTGGTGACTTGTTCTTCTTTCTTCCCATAGGTGGTTCACTGAGTTGGATTACAGGACAGGAGAGAATACCAACTGCTTTTTCCTTTCTGAGTCACTCTACTTAAACTTCAATTCATTCCAGTACATTAGTTCATGCTGAAAACTTTACTCATTTCATGAAAGTAATTTAATTTCCTCAATTCACTCAAATATATCGTAAATAAACATGCCAAAGCTTAGGCTGACATACGTGACCCTTTCATGGAAACAGTCAAGTGCACCAGTGGTGATAACAGGCAGCGATTTGTCCTCATTTCTTATCTCGTTCCTTGCAACTACCGATGTACAACTGGAATTCTCTAGAACATGCCAGTGTTTGGGGAAGTGGTGAGACAAAACAGGAGGGGGAGGGTTCCACGAGACAAAATGGATGGGGGGCAGTGTTAGATATGGATATCGCTCCAGCACCCTGTAGGTATCTACGGTTTCTTCTTTGGCTGCACCAACGCACCTTCTAAGTCCAGGAGGAGGAAAAATCCCCAGAGTTCCAAATAATGCCCCACATAATGAAACAGGCTTTGCAGAACCACTGCACGTTCCAAGCTGTGATGAAAGTCAGAGAACGCACCAGACGGAACAAAGGCTCCCTTTCGGGGGTGCCTTCCTTACCTTCTGCCACATGTTGATAAAGAAGAGCTCACGGGAAACATTGAAGGACACGTTGGCATCGTAGGCGTCATCCCCAAGGTTTGAGATCGAGATGTTTAGGGAGATATTCTTCACAGCTCCCAAAGCTAGGTATGGGGTTTTCTCATCCACACTGCAATGAGCAATAAACAGCAATGAATGCCCTGAAGCTTTCATAACATCATATGAGGCATCAGAGGGTAGCTGAGGGTTGGGGGCAGAAACTCCACTAGGGTCAGAAGTACAAGTCCCAGGAAACTCATTCACTGGCCATGCATTCGTGGGTAAGCAGTTAGCTCCCATGGACCTTGGTTTCCTCATCTAACAGCCTAACTTGCTAGGCTTTTCTGGGGCTCACATCAAACTCAGAAAATCATAAGACATTTAATACCCTGGACATGGAATTCGGTCATGTATTCATTCAAGTATTTTTTTTTTAATTTTTTTTTCCAACGTTTATTTATTTTTGGGACAGAGAGAGACAGAGCATGAACGGGGGAGGGGCAGAGAGAGAGGGAGACACAGAATCGGAAACAGGCCCCAGGCTCTGAGCCATCAGCCCAGAGCCCGACGCGGGGCTCGAACTCCCGGACCGCGAGATCGTGACCTGGCTGAAGTCGGATGCTTAACCGACTGCGCCACCCAGGCACCCCTCATTCAAGTATTTTTGAGCACCTAAATGCCAATCACTACTACTGTATGTGCTAGAAGAAAGAACAGTGGACAGAGGTCTTGCCTTTGTGTGGCTTTAGGGAAACAGAAAACATACACAATGCAGCAAACGTACAGCATGGTCAGAACGTGGAGAAAATTCACAGAGAGTATGAAGGGTGGAGAATGTCAGATTGGAAGGGAGAGTGGGTTGTGATTTCAAATAGGGTAGTTGGGGAAGGCTCACTGGTGAGGTGACCTCTGAGTAGAAACCTGAAGGCATAAAAGGAGCAAGATACATAGACATCTGGGAACTAGCAAGGGAAAGTCGGGCCTGGCATGTTCAAGACATGCCAAGGAGGCCAGAGTGGCTAAGAGGAGTGAGCAAAGGGGTGTGGGGAAGGAAACGGGCTCAGAGAGATGAAGGGAGTGGGGGCAGGCAGAGCATATGGGGCACTGTGGGACCTTCACAAGGACCTTGGTTTGACTCTGAGAGGAAGCTCCTGCAGGGCTCTGAGCAGAGGAGTGGTGTGACCCGACTTCCATATTTGAAGGCTCACACTGGCTGTGATGTGAACGGTCCATGGAGTATGTGGTCAGGGGTGAGCAGGGAGCCTGGTTAGGAAGCTCTCGCAATAAACCAGGTGGCAGCTCAGACCACAGTGGTAGAAGCTGAGGTTGTGAGAAGAGGTCGTGTCCTGGATGTGTTTCCATGGTTATGGCCAACAGACTATGCTCCAGATTGATTGGATGAGGGGTATTAGGGAAAGAGAGGCGTCGAGGATGGCTGCAAGGATTTTAGGTTCAACACGTGGAAGGGAAGAATTGTCATTCATTGACATGGGAAAGGCCATAGTGTAGAAGGTTCGGCAGAAAAAACCCAAAATGACCGTTGGATCTTTAAGAAGAGGTGTTGGACAGCTGGATGCATACGTCTTGAAGGAGGGTCTAGGCCGGGGATACACATTTGGGATGGACTGGATACGATCACTGGGGAATGAGTGTAGACAGAGAAGAGGTCTCACACGTGGGAACTGCAGATGGCGAGGAGCCACCAAGGTGAAGAAAAAGCATGACAAGGGAGGTAGGAGGAAAAGCAAGAGAGATGGTCTCTCTGTGGCCACAGAAGACATGTTTCGCCTGTTTTGTCAAATGTTGGCAGATAGGCCAAAATAACATGAAGAAGTAGGATTGGCCACTGGAGTTAGCCACCTGAAGCTCACTGGTGATCTCAGTAAGAGCTGCTTGAGTGGAGTGATAGGGATGGAAGCCTGGAATTGGTTTAAGTGTCGGAATAGCCAAACAGATGGAAACAGTGAGAATACTCAGCCATTTGGAGTTGGTTTCCTGTAATGGGGAGCAGAGCAATGGGATGAGGGCTGGGGGTGGGGAGTGGGCGCAAGGGAATCGTCATCTTTTTCAAGATTGAAACTATGGTCGCACATTTGCACGATAAAGGGAAGGGACGCACCACAGAGGGGACAGTTGCTGGATGGCCTGGTGAACAAATGGAGGGGCTGGGACCAGATGGGACCAGGTGAGAAATGAGCCCATGGCACAGATGCGTTAGTAGATGGGTGTTAGAAACAAAGTGGAGGCTCCTTTGTGATTACGTCCATTTTGCAGGGAAACAGAAGTAGAGTCAAAGACTGGGAAGGGAGAGGAGGAGGAGGGAATGTTTGAGGGGCGAAGAGGAGGAGGGAAATGGCAGCCCTGGCAAGTGGGGGAGCGAGTGGGCTGTCAGTGGGATGACAAGGGGACGAGGACAATGGGGACAAAGATACATATGAGGTGGCGGACTATCATGTGACACGCACTGTGGACAAAGTAAATTCACCCCGGTAGCCAATCTCTGGCCAACCACTTAAGGGATGACGTGATTAAGCTCATGCGGGTTCGTGTAATGGACAGTTGGTATTTTGGGCTGCTCAGCAAAATAATAATAACAATAATAAATAATAATATGAATGTATGACTTAATAATACAAAATACAATATAAAATAATAATAATTAAATGACACCTTCCTGTTTGGGAGGAATCTCAAGATAGATGGGAAGGGCACATCAGAAGAAAAGGGGCAGTCCCTCCGATTCTCCCCCTCTTGATAGCTGAAGTGTGGGCACCTGACTGTATGCAGTCATGTGGCCTCAGTATGCGCAGATGCTCCCAGCCAGGGCCAGGAATTTTGAGGGGTTCTCAAAGACAGCCACCAGGGCCCTCTGAGATCATCTGAGGTGGCTCCTGAGATGTTGAGGTGACATCCTGAGCTAAGCCTTATCTCCCCTGTTTCCTGTCCCCATTGGTTCTGCAGGCTTCCTGCCTATGCTCCAAACTGGCCCATAGCCTTCCAATAAATTCCTTTTCTGCATAACCAGCACATGTTTATTGTTGTTTGTAAGCATTAATATGGTGAATATAGCATGAAGGAGAAGAGAAAGATCCAAAATCTCAGTAGGCTATAATACTTTGAAGTACAGACTTTTGTGGAGAGCAATCCTCATTACCCAGCCATGAGGACAAGGCCTCACTTTCCTGCATCAGCAAGAATTAACATGTGCACCGAGAGATCTGATGGCCTTGCTTTTGGAAGCACGAGCTTTAAGGATCCAAACAAGATGTGGAAAATTAACTCAGAAAAAAAGCTTCAAATTCTTGAGTGGCCTCCAATAAATTAAGACCCTGACCCGACGCTATTGCGGCAATGATTTATTATTGTTGGCCATTTTAATTTTTAACGACTGATGGGTTATTTCTGTCCTCCTGTTTGCTTTTGTGAGATTACAGAAGTAATCCTCAGGCCTTGAGGAGTTATGAGGGACTGATAAGCTTGCTTTCTCTCAAGAAGGAATTGCATACGCACTCACAGGTAGCCCAGTCGCCTCAGAAAGTAGCCAGTTTCCAAATGGAACACAGAGAAACAATATAGAAGAGCACAGGACCGTGGGGGCAGGGAGCTGCCTCCTCGTTCCCATTTTGTTGTTTGTGATCAGCCTCCTTTCCTCACGTGTCAATGGCAAGAGATCAGGCCTGGGATGTCTCACCTTCTCCAGCCCCTGGAGCCTGGGCCTCTGTCACTTAATCAGGCGAGCGAGGTCGTCCCTGGGCTTCCAGTCAAGTGATTCTAACATGGCTCCATGATGAAGGGAAGCCAGGCGCCTTCCAGGGTGGAATGTGAACTCAGACTTCTTTAAAAAGGGGAGCCTGAAAGCTGGTTTTGCTCTTTCTCCACAGCTGAAAACCTATGTATAAAATAGTACGTCTCTGCTTCCAAAACTATTCTTTTTTTTTTTTTTTTTATTTTTTTTAAATTTTTTTTTTTTTTTCAACGTTTATTCATTTTTGGGACAGAGAGAGACAGAGCATGAACGGGGGAGGGGCAGAGAGAGAGGGAGACACAGAATCGGAAACAGGCTCCAGGCTCTGAGCCATCAGCCCAGAGCCCGACGCGGGGCTCGAACTCACGGACCGCGAGATCGTGACCTGGCTGAAGTCGGACGCTTAACCGACTGCGCCACCCAGGCGCCCCCAAAACTATTCTTAGAAATGAAATGAAATGAAATGTAATTTGCCTGGTGTTGGGTGCTTTGAAACATGTCAACTTTCTGAAACCTTACAACGCTGCGAGCGAGCGGGTCCTGACGTTAGTCCCATTTTTAGAAGTGAGGAAATCGAGAAGCAGAGATAGAGGCTGGCCGAGGAGCTGTGCTGGGCTTTGAACACAGCACCTCCTAGGCCTTCAAAGCCCGCCCCCCCTTCCACTGCAAGCCCCTTCTGATCTCTCTCCTGGGGGAGAATAAATCTCCCTATTATAAACCCCTCCAGCCCATGTGCTCTGTCAGTCCTTCACAGCACTTACCAAGGTTGGGATGACACATTTATTTGTGTGGCTATTTGATTAAGAAATCTCTCTTCCCAATTAAAATCTAAGCCCCAGAAGGCAAGGACCCTGGTCTGGTTTTGGTCATCAGTGAAGTCCTCGAGACTCAAGACTTGTGCCTGGCACATAGCAGGTGTCCAGTGAACCTTATGGAATTGATGAATGAATGGAAATGCCCAACGTTCCCACAAGAGCTCAACAGCTCAATCTTTGTATTTTACAGTTGAAGATGAGCCTCCCTACCCCAAAGGGGAACCCACTTCGGTCAAGGTCACAGAGCCATGCAGTGGCTGAGCTAGCATTAATGCCCAGCTCCCTTTGACATGAAGGTTGTCTGAGCCACAGCTCTTACATAAACTCCATCTCAGTCGGGAAGGGCTTTGGCAAGAAATGGCTTTTGATGGCGTCTAACAAGGAACAGAACTCCATGAAGACCAATCCCTTTGACAGGACTGAAGGAGTAAGACAATCGAGCACAGGGGTTTTTGCCAAACATCCCATGGGTGCTTAGTTATTAAAGAACCACCCTTCTTATTTTCAGGAAATCTTATTCCCTGAGAAATTTTCCCATGAATTCTAATTTGCTTCTGCAGTCTTTTACATGAGTCATATCACTTTGTACACCAATCACTGGTGTATTCTTATGTGGAAAGTGTTACTAATAACAGTCAACATATGACACAAATCGTACAGTTTCTATAAAGCTTATCTTACAGCACACATACAGCCCGATGGAAATATACTGCTCATCTCTTATAAAAAATAACATATGTAACTGCTCTAATACATCTTGCAGCACCTTGGGCTTATATTTAAGTTTAGCATTGATTTGATGTTACTGCTGCCATCTCGGTAGCTGTGTGGTGCCCAAGAGTCACTGTAGAACCTCTTCTCTGACCTCACTCGTCACCATACGGTAAGAGTGAGTGCCACACGACGCTTAATCTCAGGATCTTGAGTTTGAGTCCCATGTTGGGCATGGAGCCTACTTCAAAAAAAAATAAGAGTGCATCCCATTCCGAATTCCTTATTGGGTAAATGCAATACATTTCCATATCAGTCATCATATACTGAATGACTAAGGCCACTGAGGTAAATGCTTTTCCCTCTACCATCAAGCAAACAATTTTATGCAAGTAATTTTTGAGAAGGTGCTAAGGGAAGAAACCAAAGTAGCTTAAGCGTGCTTAATTATTAATTATCCACTGGATCATTTTAGATTTTCCTTAAGTCTTAAAGATAAAAGCTGTGACCTTATTTAAATATTTGTGGTTATAATCTACCTTCCATAAAATGTCTTACATAAAATGTAGCACTTTCATTTTCTTTTACTGCTAGCTTCAATCTAGCCTGAGTAAAGGATGTTAATGTGGGAGTTAATCAAGTGCATTCTAGTCAACGGCACTTAAGTTTTAAAAACCTGTTACATCATTATCCTTACTGATCATGTACTTGCCACCCACAGCTATACTTAATAATGACAACCAGGATAATAGTATAGGACAGCCAAGTCCATCCATTTTTAATTCCTGCCTTCACTCTTTCATCCACTTCCCTCCCTCCCTTTCTTCTAACCATCCATCCATCCATCCATCCGTCCATCCATCCATCCACCCACAATTTTTTTTAAAACTATATTCTCAACATAGGCATCAGGGTACAGGTCCCAGACCCCAAGGAGTTCTCACTCTAATAGAGGGGACAAACACATAAGACATGAGTTAACATCAACACGTGTGAAGTGCTGACCCAAAAACCTTCCTAGGGGTTCCCCTATGCGATGAGAGTACAAAGAAGGGATTCTTCAGGTCAGGGAGGGGAGGGGAGGGGAGGGTGGGGGTATTTGGCAAAGTATTACTGAGGAGGCAAACGAACCATGAGTCCTACAGCAATGGCAAGACAGCTCTTCCAACAAAACTGTTGCTAAGCTTGATTATACAGACACACACACACGTGTGCGCACACACACACACGGAATCCTTAGTTTTCCACTCATGGAAATCATATTAAGAAGGGCATTGTGAAGCAGATCATATTCTCCCATATGTCAAAACTGGGGGCAGCATTCCTGAGTAAGGATTCAGCATCCAACAAATCACAGATATCCTCAACAATGTGTCATAAAAGCACGGATATAAATTATAGCCACTGCAAATTATAATCACAGACAATGCTTCCTATTCTTACAAATGGGTAGACATCATAAAATCAGAAATGGAATTTGACAGCTGGATGGGGACTCGCTTGAGTCATCATTTTGCAGAGAGGCCAGAGAGTGAACCGCGTCCCTGCGGCCACTCAGCAGACAGCGGTGAAGCCAGGCAGCCCTCCCCACTCCCGTGGGAGGTCTGGTGTTCCTCCCTGTGTTATCAGTGCTCCTAAAGTAGAGTAAAATGTGATTAAACAGACTAAGATTCACATGAAGCTTCTTTGGCTATGATAAGATGAGCAATGAAATTGTGTTTGCCTTGTTGGCATCTAGAATATTTAGACTCTCGGGAGGTATCATCTCTTTACAAAAGCTCTCCGAGGTGCTTAGTTTCCTCTAGACAGCGTCCTTGAAATTGGAAATGATTGTGGATGCCTTTAGCAGCTCCTGTGGGCAACCTCCTCCTTGGCACTTTGTTGACAACTATCAAGAGGTTTTCAACTATAAGTGCTTAACATCACAAACGTGAAAAAACCATAAAGCCGCTGGTGTGGGTTTTTTTGCTCATCTGAAGTCTTCCTAGAAGGGATATGTGCAAAAGTACCAGACAAATTGATTACGACGTGAAGGACATATACCACAAAGCTGAGAAGATGAGTCATGCCAAAGAAACAGGTGCAGAATAAGGTGCAAAAAAAAAAAAAAATTCCAAGTAAAGGAATCACTGTAGGACTGTAGTTACCATAAGACATTCCTGAGAGAGGTAGGAATTGAGCCACGTCTTAAAGGATGAGGAGCACATGGGTGGAAACAGGAAGTAGATTTCAGACACAGAAGGAAATAAATAACAGATAAAAGGATGGACGTGACTCTGAAATAATATGGAAAGGAGCAAGAAAAGGCATCCTTAACAGTAAGGTAAGTGAGAAGCACGTAGGATATAGACGAGGCATCCAGAGTCCCATGAATCTCGAATGTCACAGTTTGGGGTTGATCTTCTAGGCCAGTGAACCTAATCATGTAATCTTGAGTCACCAGTGTCAGGTAGTGCTGTAAGTAATTAATTAACAAATAATAAGGCACCGAGGTGAAAGTATTGTAGCCTATTGGCTATGGGTGGTTCTCCCCTTGTCCCTGGGGTCTCACCACTGTGGCCTGCACAGACTGCAATTCCATCTGCCAGCCTCCCCATCTTTTGCTGGAGGACTTTCCTCTGCAGGCTGGCAGAGTGCCAAAGAATAGAGTCCCTAAAGGCCCATAGCAGCTCTCGACCAATGACTGATGGCGGCCGGTGTGCAATGACCTCAGCCCCCTTGCCTACTGGGTGTGACAACTCCGAAGTACGTGTTCCAAACCTGTGCTGTCCCCCGTGGTAGCCACTGGTCACATGTGGCTTCTGAGCACTTGAAATGCAGCAGCTCTGAATCAGGTGTAAAACTCACATCAGATTTCTAAGACTTAGCACAATAAAATAAAGAAAAGGATGTAAAGAACCTCACCGGTCATTTTCATATTAATGACAAGCTTAAATGATTTTTTAAATATGTTAAATAACATTTTTTTCCATGCATTTGTTTCACTTGAATTTTTCAGTGTGGCTGCCAGCAAATTCTACATTGCATAGGTGGCCTGCATTCTGTCTCTACTGGTCAGGACTGTTCCAGACTTTCAGTACATTCTATGTATTTTACTTTCAACCGTATGGTTGGTTTATGATTTATCTTCGGTGGTACATATTTGTTCATGTTACTTGTCAAGTAGAGGTTTGGGGAAAATAAAGTACACGGGTAAAAATAAAATTCTTAAAAAAATAAAATTGATGATATTTAGCTTCTAAAATTCACTTGCTTATAAAATGCTGTTAATAAATATTATGAAATGTCAAAAAAGAAAAAGCGTTCCACCACGTGTGCTTTTTTTACCCCACAGACTAATTTTGTGGGCTGCCCACCGTTGTCCACTGTGCAGGTAAGCCTTCCTGGTTACGCGTCACTTGGTGGGAGAAAAGGAAGCCAGCACGTGGACCTCAGCAATCAGGAATGTCTTAGCCTGACTCTGTCAGAAGCAGACCCTGACGCAAGTCTGAGAACGAGTCACTTATTCCTGAGGTGGTCCCCGAAAACACCGGTAGGGACAAGATGGACTGAGACGTGCAGGGACAGGCAACCAAAAATGGGCGTGACATCAAGTCCGTCACCTCTGTGGGCACCGGCAGCTTCATCTTGCCGGGGCTTCCGGGGACTTACAGAATGTGCGCCTCAGAAGATCCCAACTGCGAGGGGAGGGAGGTATTTGCATGTGACTCCGGTCAGCCACTGGTCAGAGGCTGCTGCTGGGGGGGACGGTCCGTCCCCAGCGCCTCGGCCTGCTATCTGGCGGGCAGAGCAGGCCAACACGCGGTTGCAAGAGCTGTTACGCAGGGCCTGCTGGGCGGGTCTTCTCCAGCTTTAGGGGTGGAAGCGTGACCCAGCGATCTGTCGCTGGCAGATCGGCTCAGTTGATCCTCTCTGCCCTGCAAGTCTGGAAGGGACACAAGGCCTGGAGAAACCCCAGCCCACCCCTTCCAATACCTCCTGCTCACTTCCCTTCTGGAGCAACTGTTACGAGGGTCCATCTCAGGTGCCTGAGTCTCCACTGTGGCTCCAGCCCACTCAGGCCTCAGTCCTGCCCAATGTGGTATGGGTGAATGAACACACCCGTTCCCCGGGCTGGCCGCCGGTGGGTTAGAGCAAGGGCACCGTAGTAGTCATCCGTGACTGGCAACTGCTCTTAAGGGTAAACACGCTGATTCTCTAAAGGTTGTTAACTGTTCTGAATACTGCCCCTGCCCTAAACCAGTGCACATTAAAGTAAGACAAAAGGACACCACCCTTGCTAAATCTGAGGGGTATATATTCCGGAGCTAACCTAGTGCAATCACTTTGGAAAGAATGACCCGCGATCAATCCGAGAAGGTCTAGACGACAACAAACGTAAGTTTCTGAGCCCATTTCTGCAGGCGTGTGCTCTGTAAGGGACCTCCCTCAGCTTCCCAGCCTGGGGAGCCAGACGCTGATTCTGCCAAGGCCCAATACTGGTGGTCACGGCATTTTGCCCCAGAATGTCATTACGGTGTTCATGCCTCAGCCTCTGTTCACCTTTAGGGGCTGAGACCTGTCACAGCCAAGCCTACTGCTGCTTCTGAGGGTGATTCCGAAGCCCCCCTGAATTCGTTAACACAAGCGTTTGCATTCAAAGAGCCAGACCTGAGGCCTCTCCTCTGTGATACGGGCAACTCCTCTATATAGAAAATTAGCCATCTGACCAAACAGCATTCGCAACACCCCAACATTTCTATGGCTCCAAAGAAGAAAGCTGCTAAGCCCAGCCTTTACAGGTAAGATGCCAGGATAAATGCCCTCATCAGATTCTGTTCACGCTGAGTGTTAGACTCCATGTTTTCAGACTCTTGATCCCTCTCTCTCAGCCTGTAGTAAGTTGGAGAAGCCATTCTTTCCCCGAGATGGTCATTCTCATGTGACAGCACTCCGGATAAGGAAATCCGGAAGTACAGCAAGGGACTACAAAGGACTCAATCCTCATGCCATGTTCCAGCATCAGCTCTGAAATTCCTCTTTCCTACAGGGATAGGAAATCATTTTGTCTTGCTGGCTTACTTTAGTCAGTGACTGCCTATTACTTAGTTTTCCTGTAGATCTCATTGATAAGTTATTTAGAATTCAAATACCAATTTTCACTGCCGTGAAAAATCACTACAGTTTCCGGATTTATAAGGTTCTAGCTATGAAGGCAAATATTCAGGAATTTATTTTACCTAACCAAGAGCACCAAAAAAAAAAAAAAAAAAAAAAAAAAAGCTGCTTCTCTGGGTAAAAATATTTTTTGCAAAAAAATAAAAAAACAAAAAATCACCAAGAACTATCCAAAAAGTATATTGTATCCAAAAGGCACAATTCTAAATATGGCTAATAAATCAAATCTAACCTTGCATTACATTTTCATATACTCTAGAATGCTAGGAGTTGTTACCTCTGCCTGATTATTAGTCTTATCCTGTGGTGACCCCAGAGCTGGCCCCACAGAAACCCAGGCCTCCAGCCACCTCCTGTGGTTTACGGCCTCGTACCTGAACCACCTGCTCCAACCCGTTTGATGCTCCTCATGCCGGCTTGCTCAAGACCCTCTCATTTCACAGCCTATGACGCATTTTGCTTTAAAACTCAGCGCCACATCTGGGAGCAGCCTGCTGCTCAGATGTCCGTGCCCTACCCCTGCCACCACTCAGCCCCTCCTCCAGCTGTCCTGCCTTTGGTCCCCCTGGACACACACCACAGGCTCCAGCTGACTCCCTTGGCTGATGTGCTCACACGGCTTGTCCCAGACCCCTACCAGGGCCTGTCTGGACACATGTCTGCTTCCATACACACTTCAAAAATATATAAACGGCAACCGTCTACCTTCATTTCTCCTTTTGTTTTAAATCCGTAACTTTAAGTAGCTTTAACAGTCATATTGTTTATACTCTCAAGTGCTGCCTCAACCCGATAATGCTATCCTTAAAAAGAATGCACTGGATGGTTGGATGTAGGTTTTAAACTTCTCCAAAAATGGGTTATCACGCCATATAGTTTGAGACGTGCCTCACATCTCACCAGGCTTTATAAATCCCTTCTAATCATGCAAAACAGATCCATATGGTTATTAGCTCCAGAGAGAGATCATGAGGCACCTCGGGAAGGCACGTCAATTAAAGTTCACAGGGGGTCACCAAAATGATTCGTGGGACTGAGTTTCTGGTTTGAAAACCACTTATATGAAGCCAGAAACACCTCTGTCTCCCTCAAATGTACCCACCCGGGCCAGTTTTATGCTCATAAAGTGAGAAAAAAGCATATACTAACGTGATGTGAACCAAAATAGTGGTTTCCCTAGCAGCATTCAGATAATGAACATAAATACGCAGTATTTAAAACAAAAAAAATAGCATGCCTATATCCTCACTGACTTTGCTAGCATCAATGTGGCCCCAGATCTGGCTCATTTAAGAACTCAGGTAGCGGTAGAATCAGCGTTTGCTTTAATGGTCGTTCTTGCTCCAAGAAGGCAAACATGAGAAGCCAGAGGGTCCGCCCTCCCCGGCCCCATCTGTCTAACTGTGAAAAGAACTGCTAGTTCTCAGCTCACAGAGGAATTCAAATCCTCATCAGCCTTTACTTTAGTAGTTTCTGGAATCACTAAATCTTAGGACATCTGGAACAAATCAGGTCGACTCACTGTAACAACTGGATTAAGGACAAAGAATACTCGGGTGGGTGGGGGGAGGGCGCAAAGGAATTCCCCAAATCTGCAGGCTGCTCAGAGGTCTGATGTCATAAGACAGGATGGCGGGCAGCGAAGTGGGACCCGACCGGGCAATGGCACGGTGCCACCCTCTACCTCACATACGCCATTTCTTCAACCTGACCGCCACATACTCAGAATGTAAGAAGCTAATGCATATTTCACGGAAGCTGGCAGGCCAGATAACTCAAGAGAACCCAAGTCAGCAGGGCCACTGTGGTCCCTTGACAAGTAAGTCTGTCGTGGCTGTAATTTCTCCTTGCTTCGAGCCCAAGAAGCAAATGGGAGACATAAATGGTCACAGACAATAAAACGTGTTGACATTACAAGCCTCCCTGGATTCGGAACCGTTCTTCCTGTGAGGTGAGCAGCCATAGGAACAAGGAGAAAACATCTCTGCCCACCTGGGTCCTCTGCATCTCCCTGAAGCTAGAAACAAGAATACACATAGCAGATTCAGCACGTCCAACAACCACGAATGTGCCCCTCTGTCCACAATGTAGCTGCCACGTTCACCCCAAGCTCAGTTTCTCTGCTGTGGGCCTGAGGCACCAGTTTCCTTGAGCTCATCAAAGGTCTGACGGGACGTTACCTGTGCCTTTAATAACCCAAGAACAAGGAATGGATGTTTACGACAATAGCTTTCTGATGAAGTCCCCGTTGTGGGTATTACACTAAAAATCTCTCTACTCCAGTGGGCAAGGCAAAAATATTTGCTTCTCTAGTATGTATCTTTTCCTGTAATCAGGAAAAACTTCTGAACAGGGGTTTTTATGGCACCAGATGCTCTTGGTGGTCTACTGAAATGAATGGTCCCCTTATCAAAGTAATGTTTTAAAAATGCATAAAATGAAAAATCAGATTACAAAGAAACCAATCATACAAAAATATGATAATTATATTTTAAGATGTGTGGTTTAGCAATATGTGTTTTGTTTTGTTTTGTTTTAACAACATTAAGTAATAAGATTTGGCGGTGGGTCTAGTAACCACCGTAACTTTGAAGCAGGGGTGACGGTAAGTGATATTTTGAAATATCTTCGACATTGTAAGTTGATAGGAAAACATCAGTGATTTCTATGTGTGACAGTCACAGGTCCTGCTAGTATTCCTATGCTTTGGGGTCTATGTTCATAATCGAATAAAATGCTGCATTTCAGCTTGGAGCTAGTGAAAATAAAGATCTGATTGTTTTCCTCTTCAAGTTCACAGACCCCACGGACTCTATGCACAGGTCACTAAGGGGATGTGAACCCAGGCTAGAGCCTCTGTCCTGTGGGCAGGTGAGGGCGGGGAGGCTGGTTTAATGATGGGAAGGAGAGGCCACAATGATGGGGGAGTGAGGAGAGACAAGAACGACATTTTTGAAGGACGGACAATAAGATATTTGCAACTGCTGTGGATTTCTTTCACCTCAATTCCACTGTCCCTGGACTAACAATGAACCTGGGGAGGCTGGCGGGGAGGTCCACAAGTGAGAACCTTCTCCCTGGCTTAGAAGCTTAAATTGTTTGTGTTTTTCCACACTGGGCGGGGACAAAAGGAAACACTTTAAAAATTGTCTTTCAGTTTTCTTCTTGAAGAAACACAACTGTTTCCAGAAGTAATGGCATTCACGTCTTGTTCAAATTTCATTATCACAGGAAACATTCTAAAAAAGAGCCCAGTGCTCCCGGCAAGGAAGGCTGATTTATTCCATCTGAGTATCATGTGTTCCCTCATGTACTGAGGACTCTAACTGCTTTCCGTTTCTACCACTCAGGACATTTTGCAGTGAAAGCCATTTCTCACAGGGGTACCCCTCTCCTGTTATCGCTTGTGTCTGCACAGTCCTCCTTCTTTAAAAATTATTTTTTAAATGTTTATTTACTTTTGAGAGACACACACAGAGTGTGAGTGGAGGAGAGGCAGAGAGAGAGAGAGAGAGATACAGAATTTAAAGCAGGCTCCAGGCTCTGAGCCATCAGCACAGAGCCCGATGCGGGGCTTTGAACTCACACACTGCGAGATCATGACCTGAGCCAAAGTCGGACGATCAACTGACTGCGCCACCCAGGCGCCCCTGCATAACCCTCTTTAAAAAAAAAAAAAAACAGGGGCGCCTGGGTGGCGCAGTCGGTTAAGCGTCCGACTTCAGCCAGGTCACGATCTCGCGGTCCGTGAGTTCGAGCCCCGCGTCGGGCTCTGGGCTGATGGCTCAGAGCCTGGAGCCTGTTTCTGATTCTGTGTCTCCCTCTCTCTCTGCCCCTCCCCCGTTCATGCTCTGTCTCTCTCTGTCCCAAAAAATAAATAAACGTTGAAAAAAAAAATAAATAAAAATAAATAAAAATAAAAATAAAAAAAATAAACAAGTCCCAGGGACAAAGCAACCAGAAGTAATCCTAAAGACACAGAATCCCACTCACCCCCTGAAGTGACCTCCTACACGTCACTCCACAGGCCTGGTTTTTAAAAATCCCTAAAGCCTCTCCAATTCTGAGAGGGCAGGTGAAAAGTCCATTGGCAACTATTTCCCCCACTGATACCTGACAAATACATTAGATTTAGTTTCCTCCTGAAACTCACAGTCTTAAAGAAAGAGATCTAAGAATGGACAAATAAAACCTGAGGTCTGAGTGCTACAGCCTGTCAGGTGGGTTTCTCTGGAAGCAGTCTCTCCCGGGGATTCAGGCGGTTCTATCAAGGGATGCCCTGAGGGCCAAGGGGCCATGGAAGGAGGACAGACGGGGAAGGAGCTGAGCAGGACTATGGTCTTGGGCCGGGTCTACTAGCCTTGGCCTGGTTCACATGGGGCACAAGGTACAGCAGGGAATTAGCTGCACTTGCGATGGGGAGGCTGGCTGTTTTTACCCCAAATGAGCCCATCACTGGCTGAGAGCTGCCCCGGGGTGGGTATAACCTCCCAGGCAGGGCGACTGCTGTGAGAAAGGGCCATTCTCCAGACCAGAGGCGGGGCAGCTGGGAGCTCTTAGCAGCCAGCACTTATGGCAGCTGCACAGTAAAAGGGACCCGGGGGTGGCCCCAACAGCAGCCAGCCAGCCTCATCACGTTTGGGTCAAGATCACCCAGCATGGAGTCAGAGGAGCAGGATCACGGAATCCAGAAGTCCTTGACACAGCATCTCCCTTCGCAGGGCAAACGCAAGGATCCGCGACTTCCGGGCAGGACATGCGACGCCCAAGCTTGTCACCTTTGGCTCTGGGGGAGGAGCCAGTAGCCGCAGGGGACAAAGCAAAAGGATGGTCCCTCCTCAGCTGCAGTTGTCTGTGGTTCTTCCTCTGTGGAGAGCAGCAAGGCCAATTTCTGATTTGCCAGGGGCCACATCAGATGGCTCAGAACAAACTGGGGAAAGATGCTACCAAGGGTGTGTGTACCAAGGCAACAAGAAAAGTATGTGCGGGGGGCGGGGGGGGACATTTACCTGTGGCAAGAGACCACAGACCCAGTCGCAGGACACACTGCAAAAGTCCTAGCACAGAAATAGCAGGTGGCTCCCTGTCTGCTCTTGGCTTGAGAAGCAAAGGATCTAGCTGCCACCTTCTCTTCGCTGCTCCTTTTCGTGGCTTAAATATCCACGGAGAAGGAAAGTAACAGCCATATCACTTGGACCCTGTGGGAAAGATGCTTCCACATAAAACCTCCGACGGTTGGCTGTATTTGAAAGCCAAGGAAAATGCTACCAAATAAAATTTTATTAGGTACACCTGTGACGTAGACCCAGCCTCCCCAGGTCGCTCAGGAGGGAGGTGGGCTATGTGCAAGCCCTTTCCCAGCAGCGTCTGTGGTTGCCATGGTCACCCACAAGCCTGCCTTCAGCAGGATCCGTAAGCTCCTTTCTGGATTCCCCAACCTCTCAGCATCCAGATGGAAAATCCCCATGTGTGCTCAGCTGGGGGAGGGCTGTCCCTGAAATCTAGTGTTTGTTGGGATAGATTTCTGCTGCTCTTGGGCTGGGGGGGGGGGGGGGAGGGGAGTAGGTTGTGCTGAACACGAAGTGACCTCCCCTCCATGTTTTCAATCTGCCTAACAAGGGAACATGGTCAGTTCCTCAGGCGGTGACCCTGAGTTCACCTTCTCAAAGAATCAGTGACCCACTGTCCGCAACCTCACGCTGAGGCCGGCAGGCCGTTTAGGAAACTACAAATCAGGTCCTCCCTGAGATAGGAAGGAAGTTCCTCAAGTCATTTCCACTTGGTTAGCGTTTGTGACACAGTGGGCGTGAAAGCGAGGCTGCCACTGCCATTTAACTTTCTTTTTGACCTCAGGTAAGTGACTCAAATTCCTACCGGCTTCCTGTTCTACACCCGAAACCCTATGGTTCCAAGTACGTCCATGAAAGCCACCAACCACGAAGGACCTGTGAGCTGGGCTTGTTTCTGCCCTGCCTGAGTCACTTTAATGGGGAGGGCATCTCAGAGCCACAGGGTGATCCTCTGTGCTCATCCCCAGACTGGGCTGGAGTCAGGGCTCCAAAGAAACACTTAGTCCAGTTCCACTCAGGTCCCTCCCAGGATGATGGAGGGGCCAGAGGTCTTATCCTCTGCCACTCGGATGTGCCATGGACACACCCTTACCTGTCTTTCCTGTTGTCCTCAGGAAAATGGGAACATAGCTCCTATCCTTGTGCCTGGCTCTTGGGTTTGCTCTAAAACCAAATGCTCTTCAACATATGGGCAATACTTGCTTCTGTTTGCAAGAGAAGAGACAAAGGAATAGAATACAGACAAACGCAATAGGAAAGAAAGTTACCATAGTAATGGAGAAATGTTGGGCATTTGGCAAAACATGGAAAGAAAGCATTCTCAGGAAGTTGAAGGGAAGGAGCCTGGGGGGTCAAAGGTGGTATAACACATCCTGCTAGAAATTCCAGAATAAACTCATTAACTGAGATTCTTTGAGAAAGTGGGTGTAGCAGACATAAGCCACGCACCTACCGCCCCCCTCAGACTGTTCCAAATGCCCTTGCTGCCTTCCAGCTGCCAGTGTTTGCATCTTTGTATCCAAGGGTCTTTTTCTAGAGCCGGACAAGGCTGCTGCCTGCCACAGGTTGGGAGTGCCGGGGAATTAACTGTCCCTACCCTCCCAACCCGAGAGCAGCCCTCAACCAATGACTGTGAGTCAAACACCCCAGTCCCTTCACTCCTCTGCTGCAATGACTGTGGGGTGAGCGTTCTCCACCTTTCCTCCGCATGTCCTTGCAGGATGAAGCTACTATCCACAGTGGTAGCCGGGTATGACGAACTGACTGATGGCCTCTATTCATATCCTTTGTCATGTGACATTGCAGCCCCTCCCATCAGGAAGTCAAGTTTATGTCCCCATCCCTCAAATCCCGTTGGCCCTTTGGCTTCGCTTTGGCCTACAGAATGTGGCCACGAAACTAGACCTCACGAGTCTTTGTGCGTCGCTGTTCTAGATTTCAGACCCCGCCACGCAGTAAGAATAAGCCTGGGCTAGCCTGCTAGAGGATGAGAAACCTTGTGGAGGCCAATGGCGGAACCCCAGTCAACAATAAGCCAACTGCAAGCAGAGGCAACTAGCCAATCTAACCTTGGCTGCAGATCCATGAGGGAGCCCAGGAGACCCCCAGGCCCAAACGGCTGAGCCCAGCCTAAAGAGCCGACCCACAGAATCAGGAGATAAATAAATGGCAGTTGTTCCAAGGCATGAAGTTTTGGCACTGTTTGTTACACAGCAGTAAGTAACTGGTACATTGGTGTTGCACTGTGATACGGTGAATCTTCCCTATTTGTTTCCACCAAGCCCGGCATATCCACAGCGAGGGCTCTATTATTATTTGTCACATGAATGAATATACTAGCACTGTGTCACCTCCTGTCAGGTGAGTAGAAGCTATCTACCCTGGATCGATACTGCACCTTTCAGTCTCCCTTCCAGTGTGCGAATGTCTCTTTGCTTGCCTGACTCTGCTGATTACCTTCCCAGGGGCCTAAATCCTACCCTCTGCTTAGGTAACTCCCACCAAAGGACCACCCACATGTCCATTCAGCCTTGCTGTGTTCCTGAAATGTGGGAGACACGCCTGCTGCCCTCCATTAGGGAACCCGCATCAGAGCAAAAGCAAACTCATTCTGAGAGAGGGCAGTAAAGATGAGCAGTCCTTTGACTCATTCAGAAACTCCTCTTCATTGGAGCATTTCATTTTTCTTTCAAGAATACACCCTTGAAAAAAAAAAACCATCCCTGTTTCCAGAGACTCCAGCAACAGCCATTGCAAAAGCCAGCTGCTCCCAATTAACAAACTTCTTTTGCATCCCCCCACCTCCCCCAGATCTGGGACAGACGGCGAAGAGAAAAGAAACAGTAAATCACATGGTTGACATTCGGGCAAAGGGCACACGTTTTCCGTGTTTCTGACCAGCCTCCAAGCATCTTCTTTCATAAAATAACAACAACAACAACGATGATGATGTTATGATGATAATGACTGAGGAAACTGCTCACGTGACAGCCACAAGCTCATGGTCAAATCCGAGGCCTGCCAAGGAGAGGAAAATCCAACCTATGTGGATTAAGGATGGGTGACTCAATGCAGAGACCACCACTGACCCAGCAGGACGGGCAGTGGACCTCTCCAGGGAGAAGAGCTGTTGAACGGAGCTCCACATGTCCGACAGCACATGAGGAAGCATGAGCGGGGAACAGATGGAAGCCATCTTGAAAATGGCTTCTTTAACCCCTCCACCTCCTTTCTGAATGGAACTTCTCCCACAGATGACTCTCTCCCCAAGGTCCCCAGCCATGGTACTTCTGGTCCAGAGCCAGTGGTATCAGACCCAAACAGCAAACGGTAGACATTCCCAGCCTCAATGACTTGAGCCAGTAACCTAGCTTTCCTGAGCATCTGTATCCTCCCCACTAAAAAAGAGTGTAATAGTATTTATTTACTTCTCAGTGTCATGGAGAGGACTAAATGAAACAATAATGCTAACTCTCATTTACTCAGTGCTTATTATATGCCACGCACTTCTGGAAGTACTTAAATATGTTTTAAGTCATTAAACACTTAAAATCACTTGCTAAGGCATTGCTATTATTTCTCCCATTTCATAGATGAGGGCACAGGTGCAGAGACGTTAAGCAACTTGCTCAAGGCTGCACAGCTGGTAAGACACTACGGTGTGCTTAATGTATACCAAATACTCTCTAGAGGATCTGGTGCACGGCAGGTGTTCCAGAAACAGGGGTCTCTTCCCCTTTATCAAACAAGACTTTACTTCTATTACCTGCCGTGCCATGGATGATTCTGGCCACTTTGCTACTTTTGAGAAGAATAATTTGTTTCAAGTTCTAAACAGCTCTCTGCCTGCAGCGATCCTCCTCTTGAAGCCTGATTTTTCATGGATGCAGTGGTCTCCCCGCCAAGGATTCTGGGAAATGCTCCTGACCCCCCCACCCCCACTGTGGTAATAGCATTGCTAAGGCTACAAACATTGGACCATTAAATGTGGCCACTAGATGGTTCTTCTAACTTCGTAAATATTTTACTGTGTCTCTTCAGTTCCCTTAAGAGTTCTTTCACTATTCCAGTTGGCAAGCCAGAAGGCACTGAAATGTTCCACTGGTCTCCTATGGGATGCATCTAGATAGACAGATAGATCAACTGCCATAGTCTATATTTCTTTTTCTTTATCTTAATCACACGTGATATAGTCTTAGGTACTGTAAGTATTCAGACAGACAAAACAAAACAGTTGCATCATTTTACAAACGGAGTTTTCAGTTCTGTTTAATAGAAACAATCTAAACAGCTTCATCCCTATTCCAGGACATTTTGGAAATGGCATGTTTTGGAAATAGGCTCAAGACCATTAAAGACTGTGAACTCTAATTAAAGAGTTTGACTGCTTTAAGAGACAACAGGCCTGCCAGGATTCATGCTCTCCGGAGAGAAAAATAAAAACATCATGAGTCCCCGTCACAGATAGCATTTCCTGGCTTGATCCCCGGCCACTCTGGGGGACCCAATCATTCCCAGATGTCTTTCCCTCCATCCTCTCCAGACAAAGCCTCCTCAGTCTGGTGGGTACTTGGCTGCTTCCAGCCACAACACCTTGTCTGCACCCTCCGCCCAGTCATTGGAAGGATCTTTCTCGGTTACCACTTGGCTTCAACTTCTCAGTACAGTGGGTCACAGCGAACACGAGAGCCAGGCTCTAGAGACGCTATGAAATGCAAAAATCATGTCCAAGTTGCCCTTTTGAAATAGTTGGGGAGACACCATGGTCTGTGCCAGGGACTAAGAACTGAGATGGATGGCTGACTCAAAACCCAAGCTTTTGCTGAGTGGAAGAGAGGACAAAATGACCCATCCCACGTCAGTCTCTCTCAGTCTTGCCTCATCTCTCACTGTGTTCTCCCGACCCCCTCCTTCACTCCAGACACCTGCAGATCTCATGGGAATCAGCCCTCCACACTGCCATGCCTCTGCTCACATTTTCCCTCTGCCCAGGATGCCCGCATCTTCCTCCTCACTCCCTTCGTTCCTCCCCTTGGAAGCTGTTCTCTGGTCCTACAATGACCCACCTGCCTCTCTTCGAGCACTGACCAGGTGGTGCCACCATCACCCAGCTGTCCTCTCCAACCCACACTGTGCAAGTCAGGAGAGCAGGGCACACACACTGTTCATTTCTGCAGCTTGGAGCCCAGTTCTTGACTTGAACAATGAAGGGGTGTGCAACCCACCTGGGGCAGAAATGATAACCAGAGCAGCTGGTTTCTGATTCTGGCAACTAAGCCTTTGTCAACCAAATTCAGACCTTGGCTTCCACCATCAGTTTATGGACTGTGCCTTCTCTCACTTTGTGCCTGGCTCTACATGGAGGTCCAGGGAAATGCAATGTAATTGGAACTACCATTTGGTTTTGTATCTTTCCCTATCCAATTACCAATTAATGTTTCTCTGATGACTCTTTTGGGGACAGCTATGGGCCCAAGATACAATGAAGGTTTAATGGGGGATCCAGACAAAAGGCTATTTTGAGAGACCAGGGGGCCTCCCGGGAAACAACTCATCCTAAGGAGAGGCTTAGACCTTTCATCCAAGGACACTGCTTCTGAGATTCAGAAAATCTCCCCACCCAGTCTAGGTCACACATCTGAGTTGAGGATGACAGAATTATAAGAAAGAGACTCAGAATCTGAAGCAGGCTCCAGGCCCTGAGCTGTCAGCACAGACCCTGATGCGGGGCTCAAAGCCACAAGCCTCAAGATCACGACTTAAGCTGAAGTCGGACGCTTAACCGACTGAGCCACCCAGGAGAGCTGCCTTCTTCTTTATGTGGTGGTACAGCAGATTGTCTCATGGGTCCCAATTTACCCCTCCCTATACTTATGCCCTTTGCTGTGTGACTTTGCAGTTCCTCTCACTAAAGGGGCACAGAATATGTTCCTTTCCCCTGACTTTGGGGTTGACCATATGACTTGTTGTGACCAACAGAATAAGGCTAAAGTGAGAGTACACCAGGTCTGAGCCTAGGCCTTAGGGTTACTGCATGTTTCTGCTTGCCCTCTGAAGTGTCACCTTGCCACGAGAAGAATATGCCCAGGGTGGCCGACTGGCTCCAGCAGGACAATGAAAGACACATGGAGTGGATCTAAAGTGGATCACCCGAGCCTAGCAGAGATCAACCTGCCCTCTGTTCACCCCCACATGCACGGGCGAGTCAGTCAAGATCCAGCTGAATCTGACCCTCCACCTACCTGAAGATCCATGAGAATAAATGATTGCTGTTTTAAGCCCTTGAGTTTGGAGACACTTGGTTACGCAGCATTCTCCTGTGGCTGTAGCTAGCTGATACACAGGGGGGCTGGGTCCTGGCCATCATACCCGTCATTCTCAAATGATCAATTAATGGGCTCACAGAGCAGAACTCATTCTGATCAACACCCCTGAGGGGCCAGGGAGGGGCAGTGGAGGCAGTTTTAAGCACAAGGTGTCTTATTGACCCTAAGCTTTGGGTTTTTATCTTAATACATGAAAAGTATAATTGAACAGAGATAGACTTGCCCATATCCATTAATGGGCAGCGAGAACATCAGGACTTCTGTAACCTAATATTTAACCTTGGAGCAAGTGAGATTTTCCCACCGCTCAGGGTTTTCTGATCCAAAACAAATTTCCAACATTTACAGTCTGCCTCAAGACAAAACAAATTCATAGATTTTTGTTTCATGATACTTTTTCCCTAAAACACTTTTTGGAAGACCTATTTAAACTAAGAGTAATGGCCTGATAATTTATGAACTTGCTGTAGAACTGGTTTCTCTTTCCAGAAAATTCTTCTTAATGTTAAAAAATTCCAGTATCCATTTCATTCATTTGAAGTAATCTTCTAAGCTTGGCAAAACACATGCCATTTTAATGCACTATTCTTATCCTAAGTAAAAGTAATGTGAATTAACATTTAAGTGGTTTAGGGGAGTATTGTTGGGGGAGGGGAGGGTGTTACATCATCTTCTGCCCAATAAATGCAAACAAAAGAATCTTACTGTTACTTTCCTTTGATGACTAATAGATTATTTATCAACATAAGTAAGCATTCCATTGCCGTCACTGATAGACGAGGCACTGTTGGACTGAGGTTCAAGAGGGGATATTTCTTACATTTCACCCAAACGTAACTTTCATGGTTACAAATACGGGACAGAGGCACCTGGGTGGCTCAGTTAGTTAAGCGACTTCTGATTTTGGCTCAGGTCATGATCTCAGCCTGGTGAGATCAAGCCCCACGTTGGGCTGCACACTGGGTATGGAATCTGCTTGGGATTCTCTCTCTCCCTTTCTCTCTCTGTCCCTCCCTCACTCTTTCTTTCTCTGTCAAAAACAAAAACAAAACCCAGGGACACCTGGGTGGCTTGGTCGGTTGAGCATCTGACATTGGCTCAGGTCATGATCTCATGGTTCGTGGATTTGGGCCCCACCTTGGGCTCTGTGCTGACAGCTCAGAGCCTGGAGCCTGCTTCAGATTCTCTGTCTCCTCTCTCTGCAACTCTCCTGCTTGTGCTGTCTCTCTCTCTTTCTCTCTCTCTCTTTCTCTCTCAAAACTGAATAAACATTAAAGAAAATTAAAACAAAACCAAACCCAAAAAACAAAAAAACAAGGGATATAGTATGACATTTTAGAGAATAACTATCACAAGTGATGACTCTTTGTGAGAAATGGTAACAGACACCTGGAGAGACTTTCTGGCCCCCAGGCTAAAACAATCTTTCAGAAGAAACTGTCCCAAAAAGACACCATTCTCTGAAATGTGGCCAGATGACTCAGGACCAGCACCTTTGTTGTACAAGAAATCTAAAATAAAAGGTTGGCAAAGAGGAAACAGAAGGCCTCTGTGTGGTCTACCCTTGCCTGGGGACCCACATATGGTGGGAAGAAAGCCTGAAACAATACGGACTGTTTACTTGAGTCAGGACAGCCTGCCCCTCTCCTTCACCCCCTTCCTCCATAGAACCTTTACCTGTTGTTAAAGCAAATGCCACTGTTAAGTGCCAGGTGGCGGGAGTGGGGGGGGGAGTTTTTTTTTTTTTTAAAGAATCTTTATGTAACAGTAAGTTGAATTACAGGAACTGTCCCAATTAAATACTGGCAGTTTCTTCTGGTTCAACCTCACACAACGAGTCAACAAAAAATAGCTCCTCCTTGGGGCGCCTGGGTGGCTCAGTCGGTTAAGCGTCCGACTTCGGCTCAGGTCGTGATCTCGCGGTTCATGAGTTCAAGCCCCGCTTCGGGCTTTGTGCTGACCGCTCAGAGCCTGGAGCCTGTTTCAGATTCTGTGTCTCCCTCTGTCTCTCTCTGCCCCTCCCCCGTTCATGCTCTGTCTCTCTCTGTCTCAAAAATAAATCAACGTTAAAAAAAAATTTTTTTAATAAAAATAAAAAAATAAAAAAATAGCTCCTCCCTTCCCCCCATGTCACACAGATCCAGGAATGAGAAACATGGGCTACATTGGGAGGTATGTGGAATTGTAAAGAAAACAAAAAGCGAATCATCCCATCCGTATGACAGCTATTGTGAAAATGCTCGCAGAACATACACTCTTTTAAGCTGTAAGACGCCCTTGTCACCCACCAACTCTAGTGACCCTCTTTGGTGGGGAAATGGGCACATTCCGGCTTTGGGCCTGGAGGCAAGACGCTCTGGAAGCTCTCAGAGTGAGGTCGTGGGAGGAGCCCCAAGTTACCTGGAGAGCAACAGCTGACCCCGAAGCTGCAGGTCTGTGGCACAGTCCTCTGAACGGCAGTTCCTTTCAAAGACGGTCTGGGGGGAGATAGAACAGGAAGGACAGGATTTAACGGCAAAGGAGTACACACCAGCCAACCACGTCCTGCTAGATGGGCGGGAACTCTTCCCGGGGAACCGGCACCCACGCCCTCCCCCTCCCTGCCCACGAAGCCAGGCTCCAAGAAAGCCCAGTGGGCGGTGGCCTTGACTGGGGAGCGCGTTCCTTATCTGATTCACTTCTCAGTGTGCTGAGATGCTTCTTCGGGTGGTTGCCTCAACACGGGTACATGGCAGGTGTCCTTTCCACCTGTGAGAAGATCTTTAAACGCTCTCAGATGTGAGTTTGTAAGAGTCCGGTCGTGTAAAGAATTCTTCGACGACAGCGGGGTCATTGTCTTCTGTCCGCTGTCTTGGGGAGTGGGGAGGCAGAAAATCTCTACTTGACGTGGGTTCCGCCTGAGCGATGGGATTTTATCATCTTAGTTTCAAAGAGAAAAGTCAAAGGCAATGATGCCATTAGGCTGAGGGCAGCACACCGGGGCGGAAGGGACCCTTTCCCGTGTCTCGGGGGTGGGGAGGCAGCCTCTAACCCACAGTGGGCCTCCACGGCCAAAGCCCCACCCAGTGCTGGGGCCTAACGCTCGGTGTGTCCAGAGGGCCTGCGCTGTGTTCGGGGCCGGGCCTACCCGTGGGGGTTGGCAGGGGAATCGGGAGCGGCACTTCAGGAGGAGTTACGGCTTTCCCCTACGGCCCACAAGCAGGCTTGCCGATGTCTCCCTCAGACTGCTCTCCAGCTCTGGTACGTGTCTCATCTACGGACAGCAGGTTCCCTGTGTTCCGGACTGACAGACGCTGCTCACTATTGTTAAGCGGCTTTGATCACTGTTGGATTTTGGAGAGAAGAGCCTGTTGTCATTTTTTAGTTGTAAATCGTTCACTGTTAAACCTCTCCTCTGTCACTGCTCGTGTCTGGGTTTTTCCCCACCACAGAAAACGGTTCCCGGTGATTTGCTCCCCTCCCACAGGGTACGTCCAGGCGGCTCTCGGAACGCCAGTGCGCACTCCGGTGAACTTGCTGGCCAGCGGAAAGTCTAGACCTACCAGACAGAGTAATTCTGCCCTATGGAAATTCATACTCCTGTGTCAAACTTCCAGAAGAATAAAGCGCCCCAGCCAACATTCCCTGCCTTGATTGTGGCGGGGGAGAAACTCACGGAAGGCTTGGGCAAAAAAGGAAATTCCCGTGTTCTTTTGGACACTACTGGGGGCAGGGAGAGAGCCAGACTTCCAGGAGACTTCAATAGAAGACTGTTGAACAGAAGCGCTTTGTTTCCCATCTCAAGCAAGGAGAGAACAGGACGAAGAGGATGTGGGCCACGTGGATGTCTCAGGCGAGAGAAGCGGGCTCTCCAAGGGCAGGAATGAGGGAAAAGCACCAAACAAACGTGGCTTTACCATCAAGCTAACGAAACCGAAGCCTCAGGGTCTCTCGCTGTCAAGCCCGGACAGAGGCCTTTTACCTAACGTTTTCTTTCATAACTTCACATTTTTCTTCAAGAGGACTTTCCTCCCAATTGAATAAGCTTCAGGCCAGCTCTGCCCCTGCTGACAGGCTCCTCCTCTGCACGAGTCCGTCCAGTGTCACGGGGTCCCCAGTTCCTCCACCTGGTTCACCCGCCGTGTGTCCTCCCATCCCGCCAGGAGCAAGTCAATACCACGTCTCTGAGCCCCTTCCCCAGGAGCTCAGGCTCCCGCCGTCAGCTCTGGCAACGCTGGGCACTTTCTCCTGCTACTGGTCATCTCAGTCGTAACTCGTTGATTGGAACACTACATGTTTCCTGTTTATCTCCCCTGCTAAAATTATGCTCCATGAAGACGGGGACTCTATTGGTCTTGTTCACCTCTGTGCCAGTCCCTAGAGCCTGGCAGATTGAAGTCGCTTCGTGCCACACGGAGGACCACACGGTGCTCTGAGAGATGGGGTGACCCCTGAAATGGGGAGCCTAAAGGTGGATGCCCCGATCTGGGTCAATGCTATTATACTTTCTGCTCTCTATTTCCTGTCACTGAAACTGGCTGGAGTCTTCCAGTGCTGCTAAATTTCCATCCAATAAAGACAAGAACTGAGTCTTCCATAAATAGATAGATATGCATACACACGCAGGGGTATGTATACTTACATACACACATACACGTATACACACACGTTATGCAATCGCTTACACTCACCCGCTAAAATTAAGGACAACCTATACTGAGAAGATAAAGTACCAGCTTAGACATTAGCCAGGACTCAATTTCCACAGTCATAAAAGGAAAATAAGCCAAGGCTTTAGGCAAAGACCCTCCCAAGCTGGGGATGCACTTGTCTTAGAGGTAGAGCAGTAAAGACCGAGGGATCAAACACCTGCCTCACGCAGCAGGGAGGCTGAAGTGGAATCTCAGATTCAACTCTGGACCTGGATTTGTCTCTCTGGGCAAACAACCATTTTGTTTCCTGAGGAACTGAAAAGCATGTCCCGGGACAGAACAGGGGCAGACTGAAGCCTTAGAATGCCAACTGGCAACACTGAGTTTCCAGAAGCAAGTAAAAACTACTTCTCCTTTACTAAGTACAAAGCGTACAGGTTCCCTGTGAAGCCAATGGGCCAAACTCCCAATTTCCCTCTCAGGAACGACCCCAGCGCCAACCAGGGCCTCCGAAGAAATTCCTCTGCCCACTTTTCCCCCCATCTCCCTAGTCTTCCGGGCAAACACAAGCTTGCTGTTCGAATCGGACAAATCCCCCGCCGGCTTGGATGCAGTCTCTCCCGCCTCCCTCCAGCCTCCACCTACAGGTTGGCAAAGCTGGGCCAATGTCTCTACCTGGAAGAACCTTTCTGGAAAATACAATCAGATCTGAGGAGCCATCGTCTCTCATTTCTCTCGGGTTAAAGGAGGCAAATCCTTTCTCTCAGGAGAAAGCTGTTTCCTGCCTCAGACTCTGGTGACTTGTAGACTAGACATCCAGTGGCCTCTTCAGCCCCAAGGACTAGATTTCCTTGTTGGCTCCTTCCTCACCCTGGTCTCTCAGGAGAACAGTTTTCTTTTTCAAATCCTTTATCCAGCTTCTCCCCAAATCCTTACTCTGCTTCGTTTCGAACAGGGTTGGCAGACTTTTTCTGTAAAGGCCATCTAGTAACTACTTTTGGCCTTGTGAGCCACCTGGTCTCTGTCGCACCTAGTGGCATGAAAGCAGCCATATGCAATATGTAAAGAAACAGGCGTGGCCGTGTCTCAATAAAACTTTATTTATAAAAGCAGGCAGCAGACCAGAGTTGGCCTGCAGGCTATAGTTCGTGGCCTCCTATTCTAGAATATTTATTTGGCTATTGGTTTCCTCATTCCCTTCGGGCCAGAAAAAAAAAAAAAATACAATGAACCCGGCTGAAGTTACATTTCTCTCTGAGCCAGAGTACAGAGGCTGGAGCTGGGAGTGCTTTCTTCCCAATGCCGTGGCCACCGAGGCCAAGGCAGCCCTGGATGTGTGACTCGGGGCTGGCAGCTCAACGGCTGTCCTGGCCAAGGCCGACTTCAGACAGGACATTGGTCTAGATGCTCCAGCCTTGGGGTGCCCATTTCTCCTACTCAAATCTGCACTGGAAAAAAATCTTCCCTTCTGATGTAATAGGAAGCAGGATTCTTTGCCTGTTCCAGCTGTCGTGTTCACAGGAGAGTCAATTTCTTGGACTTGGGTGATATTTGCTTTAAGATATATAAATATAATCATTGACACAGATACATACTGTTTACAGGGTTGCTGTGGCAACCACATCCATGCTGAGGCCTGAGAAAACTGGGACAACTGGACTGGGTGGGAATACATGCTTGTGAGATCCCACCCCAAGGGGACCAAACAAGAAGACCATTTTTAAGCTAATGTGAGCGAGGCATTTCCTGATGGGCAACGTGGCTTTGCAAAGGGTCTCTGCCTGGATGATAGGAGGAACATTTCGGAACTTCTCTTCCTCCCACAGTTTTACAGAAGCTCCCGGAGGCCCTGGCCACATGTGAATCATGTCTGCAACCCGCGGCACCTGGTACCGTGTTAAAAAACCGGGAGTGCAAAAGGTTTCTCTTCCCGATTCCGTTTCAGCGGGCTCTTTTTCCAGAATCCAGCACTGTCTTTAATGTGACACACTGTAAGGGCTCTGGGTAGTCCCAGAGATTTCTCTGTTCAGCCCTGTGCCCGGATGAAGAAGGGAGATGTCTCACTGCCTGGTATTTACAATCAGGTCACACAGACAGAGTTGCTTTCTAAAAAGATAGCACGTCCAAAGGACCAAGTGAACGACAAAGACGTCATAAAATTAAAGTGGAGGAACTCCTTCTAGCTCAGGGTCTGTACTGACTGTCCTTTTAGATTTTAAAATCGCAGGACAACAAATACTCTATTGGTTTTCCTCGAAACACAGACACAGACACAGAGCGAGTTTTGCTTTACGCAAAACCTGGAGGTGGCTGAGTTCTGTCTGAGGGCATCCTTTGGTTTGCTCCATGGCCCCGTACCTCGCAGAACAGTCCCCTCTGCCTCAAGACAGCCTTTCCACGATCCAGGTCAACCCCTGTGAACAACGGAGTGGAGAGCTGAGCTGGCCCACCTGGGACTGCAAATGGGATCTGGACTCACCTGGATTCCAGGACTGCCTGGGGCTGGGTGGTCTTTTACAGGCCACATTTCACATCCCCTTACAACCTCCGACTTTTTTTTTTTTTTTTAACATGAGTCACTAAAGGCTGTCCTTGACCAAATTCAGGGTTGTTTTTTTTTTTAATTTTTATTTATTTCCCGGGGGGGGGGTGGCGGACGGAGAACAAGGGGACAGAGGATCCGAACAGGCTCTGAGTTGACAGCAGCAAGCCCGACTCGGGGCTCGAACTCATGAACCGTGAGAGTACGACTCAAGCCGAAATCAAGAGTCGGACGCTCAACCGACTGAGCCACCCAGGCGCCCCAACCTCTGACTTTTAGTATCAGCCATAAACTTGCTTCTAGGGACCTTCTGCCTCCCAGGACCAGAAATGCTCTCACCCTTGATGTTTACCCAGGAATCTTTTGTGTTCTAGGCTTCACTTATTATTTTTTAAAACGGTTCCTACTAATCAGTCACCAGAGGCAGAAAACAGAGCCGGCAATAAAGGTGCTCGTGCCGTCAGAGCAAAGGAAGGCTATGCTAGCCGTTATTTCTCAAAGCTGCGGAGCCAGACGCAGGCAGGCAGCGGGGGGTGCGAAGGATACCCTCAAACTAGACAGGCTGCTAGTAAGACCGATCCCCACGCGCTCACGAGAGCCTCACCTCGGTGGGGCCCCAGGTGGGACTCTGAGCAAATGCCTGGCCTCTGACTTCCTCAAACACCGTAGGAGAGAACAAGGGAGGGGTGGACGTTTCCTCCTCTGCCAGAGACCGTCCACTGGACACGCGCCCTCGTTCGTTTATATACACTCCGCAGGCTTGCGGGCGAGGCTTTACGTTAGGCAGAATGGAAGAAAGAAAACCCGACAGGCCTGAAGATTTGGGGAAAAAAAACCCCACTGTTTTCCCCTACAAAGAGTTTGGGAGGGTCAGGAGAGGCTCCTTCCATGAGTTGCAAAGAGGAAGTGCCAAGGAAGAAATTTTGCAGATGGAACAGGTCACTCCTGGGGACAACCCAGCCTTTGAGAGACGGGAGTCCCCTCTCCTCTGCTTTCGGGGTTGACCCTGGAGGAGAAGCCAGAGACACAGGGAGGTAGCCAGGCTTCCGCGGTCGGTGGGGGCTGAACTACCTGTCTGCCTCACACACACTTGAAGTAGATGGCTTTCACACGTGTTTCACTACGGTGCCCTTTCTGAAAAGATTGCCCAGAAGCTGTGCCAAGCAGCTGATGCTTGCAAAAGCGGGGCTGATCTGGTTGGAAGAGGGATGGGGTGGAAACTTCTTCCTTTAACCGCCCCCCCTTCTCCTCCTCCGCTGGGCCAAACTGCTCCCCTGAATCCAGGTGCCTAATCTGCCCCCCGAGATTGGATGGTCCCTGACACCTGTCTGGCTCCGATGTCTGCGGTGACATGCCCTCTCTCTTCCACCCTCCGAACCACCCAGCTTTCCACCGTTCTGCAGAGACTTCATACATGATAACGAAAATAAACCTCAGAGCTGGCATTTCGACGCGTCTGGGCACCTCACCTGGGAAAGTATTACCTCACGTCCAGGCTGAACAAACAGTGAGTTCTCACAGGCATGGGCTCTGTTTCCACACACACAGGCGCTGAGGGGTCTAGGGTGAGGGGTGGGGGGACAGATGGTGACGATTTCCAGTACAATGGAGGCCCAAAGTCTACGGCTTCAGCAGAATTAAAAATTAACGTGGGAGTAAAGCAGCTCACTTTTCACTTGAAAGGTGACAAAGTGAGTTATTCTCAACACAGGCGATGCCTCTTCTTTTACTGGGTGTATTTCCTCCATCTTGTTTCTTGGGAAGGACATCCACACGTGCACGAACGTACTATGGTTGTTAGGTGAATCTCCCTACAGCACACGCCATGTTCTCCTGCCTGACCGGAATCCCCAGAGAGGTCAGAAAGCGCGTTTTCCAAAGTGACACAGCTTTGCTCCACGTGTCAGTGAAGAAACTCTGATAGGATGTCCAACCTCCGCGGGATGACCCGGCCTTGCGTTCTTTCAGAGGCTGTCCACCGAGATACGTTTGCTGAGCGCCCACTGATCCAGGCCCTGTGCTAGGTACTAGGGATCAGCAGACGATGAGGTAAAATAGACCCCTGCCCTCTTGAGCCTCCACTCAAGTGAGGGAGACAGAAAAGCAATTAGACAAAGTAGTAATAAATTGGGACAGGTTTCATAGAGGAATCAAATAGTTAGGTCAGGGCATACAGGTAGTTGGAGAACGGTTCTCTGAGGAGGTGACAGGTAAGCGGAGACCTGAAGCGTGAAGAACGGGCTGTGAGAAAGACATAGTAAGAGCTTTCTAGAAGTGGTATCGGCATGTGCAAAGGGCCTGAAGCAGCAAAGGGGTTGGAGAGTCTGGGGGTGGTTGGCGTGTGATGTGGAGCTAGCATTGCATGACACTGGAGAGGCCAGGGCCCCACTGTGCAGGGTCTGTGGACCTTAATATGGGTCCGGATGACGTTCTTCTTCTTCCTTTTAATGTTCATTTATTCTTGAGAAAGAGAGAGAATGAGAACAAGCGTAAGTGGGGGAGGGGCAGAGAGACAAGGAGACGCAGAATCCGAAGCGGGCTCCAGGCTCCGAGCTGTCCGCACAGGGCCCGACGCGGGGCTCGACCTCACGGACCGCGAGATCGTGACCTGGGCTGAAGTTGGATGCTTAACTGACCGAGCCACCCAGGTGCCCCTGAGTCTTCTAAGGGCAGAGGAGAGTTGGAGGGCAGGGAGTGGTAGGCCTTATGCAGAGAATGACCTGGTCCAGGTGAGAAATGGTGGTGGCCTGGACTAGATTAGTGGCAGCAGAGTTGGAGGACAGAGGCTCGTGCTGGGAGAGCCAGCTCTCAGGTTCCGGCTGGATAGGTCATCCCCATACCATCCCCTCTAAGGCAAGGGCATCTCTGGGCCTGACAGCCAAGGACCAGTCATGAAGACCACAAGAGGTCCACGTGAAGAAGCAGCCAGAGCCCTTAGACGGTGCCACTGCGTCTCACCCAGGGAAACTACTCACAGACTAGCTGCAACTGGACACAGCCCAAGCAGAGAGGAAGGGGAGGGGAGGGGAGGGGAGGGGAGGGAGCAGAGTCTGATAATGCCTTACCATTTCAATGCTTCTCGCCTGTGATTACACAGAACCCCACAGGGAGGCAGAGCAGATGACACCCCAAGTGACAGGTGCTAAACAGGGCTCTCAGGAGGTAAGTGACTTGCCCTGGGAGAATACTCTGCTTGGGCCTGGGCCCCTGATCTCACTCCAGAGACTGCGCCCCTTCCCCAGGGAAGCCAGGGGAAGAAAGAAGGCCTGGGGTTCTCTGGGGTGTAGGACACGTTCATTCTCCACCGCTGCAGATATGAATTAGCTCAACTTAAAACAAGACAGACTTCGTATCTCACAGCTCTGTAGGGCTCGGCCGGTTTCTCCGCTGTGGGTTTCACGGGGCCAAAATCCAGGTGTCGCCTGGCTGGGCCCTTATCTGGAGGTTCTGGGGGACAAGCTGCTCCCGGGCTTCCTCGGGTCGTTGGCAGAATTCAGTTCCCTGGGGCCGTAAGACTGAGGTCCTGCTTTCCTTGCTGACCCTAACCGGGGGCCTCTCGTGGCCCCTGCAGGTTCCCCACATTCCTTTTCAAACCGCCCCTCCATCTTCAAAACCAACCGTGGCCTGTCACGTCCTTCTCATGCTTCACATCTGACTCCTTCTCTTCCATCTCCCTGACCTCCTTCCTCTGCCTCCAGCTGGAGAAAGATGGGGCCCCGCTGGATAACCCAGGAGCGCCCACAACCTTAATTACACCTGCAAAGTCCCCTCTGCCGTGTAGTTTATCGTAGTCACAGGTTCCAGGAATAAGGGTGTAGACATCTCCGGGGCCATTCTGTCTACACAGTGGGCAACCTGGAAGTCCAGCCGCAGCCAGGTCTTTGGGGGCCTCCTGAGGAAGCATGAGTGCCATCATAGTTTTTAAAGCTTTACTCTGTGCAGAGGGTTTGAAGACAGGGTCTCTGTCATAGCCACTGGTATAGCCACCTGAAGGGGAAAGATACCCAGCACACAGGCCAACTAGGGCCTTGCAGGATCCTTTCATTTAGTGCCATACTGTTTCAGCAGGTGAGACCAACTGGGAGCCATTAGTGAGAAAACTCTCTGGGTCTATCACACCGAACTTCCGACAACCCACCTGCAAAGCCTTCCCGGGGCTACCGTGAGAGCTCCCAGGTGCTCCCCCGAACCCAGGCCAACCAGTCTCCCCGAGGCACGCCTCTGATCTCCCTGCACTCAGAAAGATGTAATGGTCTCCTGTCCCCTGCAGAATCAAGTCCAGCTCCACGGCCAGTGAACAAGGAGCCCCCGTCTTCACAGCTCGTCCTCCGTCCCTGACACTAGACGTTCAACCATGTGGAAGACCGTCAGCATCCATCAGTCCCTCCTTCTCGGTTAGTCTGTCAAACCCCTCCAGCTCTGAGTGTCCAAATCCTACTTCTTCCTTAAGGCTCCAGCCAATTCTCCTTTTCCCCACAGAACACGGTCTCCTCAGCTGGAAATAGTCTCTGGAATGAAACACTCACGCACACTCATCTGAATCTCATTGTCTGCTCTGTACAAGTTATTCCTGTCCTGTAAGTCCACTGAAGGTAGCAATGTCTTATCATTTTTTAAGTTTTGTTTTATTTATTTTGAGAGAGACAGAGGGGGGTGGGGGGGAGGGAGAGAGAGAGAGAGAGAGGGAGAGAGAATGAGTGGGGGAGGGACAGAGAGAATTCCAAGCAGGCTTCATGCTGTCAGTGCAGAGCCCAATGTGGGGCTCGATCCCATGAACATGAGATCATGACCTGATCCAAAATCCAGTTAGATGCTTAACTAACTGAGCCACCCAGGCACCCCAGCAATCTTCTATCTTTTTATCAAGGTCTTACATGAAATAGACATTCAAATGACTGAATTGCTCTTGGATTTATAGTCCTTTTAAATATGCTTCTGGTTAAGGGATAAAACAAG